>NC_133109.1:25841699-26187188 GCF_022965805.1 Primulina eburnea | reverse complement strand
GATGACAGTTTTCAAAGATCAATTGGAGTGAAAAAAGCCAAATTGAAGAAGAAAAGAGATGAAGATATTTCTCAAATTCAGCGTACAATGGAAGAACAACATCGCGAACTTTTGGATGTTTTGAAACAAGGAACCGTTGAAAGACAACAAAATTATGACCTTCAAAGGATGAGACTTCAACAAGAGGAAAGAAAAATGGAGGATAAAATTTTATACAAAGATTTGAGCAAAATCATTGATCCAAATTTGCGTGAATACACTAGAACTCAACAAGAAAAGATTTTGCAAAAGAGACTTCAAGCTGAAAATCGAGACAACTTTGGATCTTATTTTGGCGATATTGGAGGATCAGGATCTGGTTTACCAGATTACTAAATATCATTTAATAAATTTTATTGTTTGTATCGTAATTTTGTTGTTTGTTTCTTGTTGGTTTTAAAATTATTTCGTATTATGTTGTAAAATGTATCATTTTAATGTACTAGTAATATAATTTGGATGTTTATTAAATTAATTTTATATCTATTTAATTTTAAAAAAAAGTTTTAAAAAAAATTAAATTAATATTTAAGTTTCAAGAGGAAATTATTTTAAAAATTTTAAAAATAAAAATATTAATTATATTATTAATATATAATAAAATATTAAATATTTATAATTATTTAAAAACAAATAAAAAATTAAAAAAATAAAAGAGATGTGGCGCATCACTTTGTACTGCGCCACATCTAGAGTGGGTTTTAGGACAACTCCAGTCCAACACCATTTTTGGTGCTGGATTGGAGTGAAAAACCTTGCTCCACAATGGAGCAACTCCATTGTGGAGCAAGGGTTAGAGTTGCTCTGAAGAGCAAAATTTAGCGATAAAATGAGGAAATCCGGAGTATTTTACTATTTTGTACATAAAGATTAAAATCCAGTTTAACGATAACAATACAATTATGGAACAATTAAAATATAATTCAATAAAAAAATTAACACATAATTTGATCAACCCCTGGCATTTTGGGATTTTGGGTCGTGTTTTGATGAATCAGGGTCGACCTCGACCCAGACGGCCCAGTTTTAATATAGTTGGGTCGAGTTTATGTGTCTGGGTTGATCTCGACTCAGACGAGCCAGTTTTTAATATAAGTTTTAGTTAGGTTGAGTTTATGTATTTAAGTCGAGCTCAGATTGAAAACTCGACCCAAAATGTTCATTTTGTTCCATGCGAAATAATAATTTTTTTGTTTGTTTGTGCAGATTTATTTCCCCACCAAACTTCAAAGAAATAAGTTTTATGAGTGCAAGCTAACATTGGGGTCTCATTACACTAAGGTGTTTGATAAAATACGTTAATTTTTGAATGGAAATGAGTTGGAGCAGTTGGTCAAACAAACCAAATTCGGTAATTTAATTAGATTTGCGAAAGATTATATAAATTCGAATCAGATTTTGTGCTTTTTTATGAGTGGACAAACTTATGATAGTGAGAGTGGTGAATTTTGGATGTTGTATCATAAGAGGCCTCTATGTTTTTAATTGTTAGAGTATTGTTTGATCACAGGTGCAATTGCTCTAAAGTTTCTCTCTTAATACCTGAGGAAGATGGATTTATGCTTAGGAGTTTTAGTGGGAGATCAAGCCCGTGTTTGTGTGATTTGAAAGATAAGAGTGATGAATACGAAAATGATGGAGGTGAATAAGTGAATGTTGAGAAATTGAAACTAGCCAGCATTTATTTTGTGGCAGCTGTATTGGGTCCACAATGTAAAAGAAAACATGAATCGGTGGACCGAGAGTGGATTAGATTAGTTGATGACTTGGTTATTTTAATAACTATCCACGGGTAGGTAGATGAGCTTTCGAAAAAGCAGTTTATGTATTGAAAACAGACGAAACAACCCACTGCTTAACATATTTTAAATTCAGAAATAACCTGACATCAGCGGAAGCATTTATCTTTAAAATAAAATATATTGTATATACATTGCAAACATTATCTTACAATACATACAATACATAATCTCAAACATCTAATTCAAATACCAGTATTACATATAATAAAATACATGCTATTTTTAAAACTTTAAATGTTCATCACACCCCAATAAAATCATTAACATATTCAAATAAAAATTTTCCAATACAGTAGCTATATGACTTCTTCCCCTTGGACAATCTGCTTCAAATCTTTTTATTACCTGCATCACATGACATTAACTGAAATGAGATAAAACTCAGTAAGTAGAGAACTTTACATAACAAATACATATTTATATGGCTTGGCTTGAAACGTCGCAATGGCAATAAACATTGAATAATACCATCTTCGATGAACAATAATGATAAAATCGATATAGATGGTATATCATAACATGAATTAAAGGAAATGAAACAATAGCTCAATGATCTGTAATCTGTGAATGTTATCTCTGTTAATATATATAAATATATATCGGACTGTGAGAGATAACCATGAGAGGAAATGATAGTCTGTAACTTATAATCTGTGACCTGTGAATGTTATCTCTGTTAATATATATAAATATATATCGGACTATGAGAGATAACCTATGGATAGTATCTCTGTGATATATGAAAATATATACCAGACTGTGAGAGATACTCTTCATGTGATTGGCCAATGACATGCATGAATTACAATCATTCCTTGAATTGTAGCATATGAAATTCATTTGGACAATTGAACAAACACTTGATAGGCACAATAGCTTGCTAGCTTCTTTATCAATGAAATCAATAAAATTCTTGGATCAATGAATATATATCAACAAATATGGCAATAACATGTCCATTAAAGAAGCTAGACATCAATAAAAATGGCTTGGATACATATATATCATGTGAGCACAAGGAATAGCCTCTACTTACGACCCAATCAACACTTGGTGGCAAAGATGACCTCAAAATAATCCCTACAACAATAAACACCATAAAATCTATGAATTAACACCATATATACATAGATCCAAAAAGTCAACTCAAACCTTCAACCCAACAATTCCTTGCAAAACCAAAGAATAACTAAGATCTTACCTTGTAGCTTGCACCTAGACTAGGAGATGCTAAGATTTCCTCAAAAATCCTTGAACTTGGTTGAAGATTTGGAAGAGAATTTTGGGGAAGAAGATGAGAAGGAAGCGTATGAGAGAGAAGGAGAAATGAAGGAATGAAGATAAATCTCAAAACCAAGCATAAAAATGAATCCCCAAGCTTAAAATCGTGATTTGAAATAACACTTTCGTCAAATAATGCAAGGCAGCGCACCCGCGCTCGACTGGGCAGCGCTGCACCGCAGGCAGCGCACCCGCGCTGCACATAGCAGCGCGGGTGCGGCGCTGCTGCCGCACAGGCAGCGCACCCGCGCTGCATATAGCAGCGCGGGTGCGGCCTGCTGCCATTGGTCAAACGACATAAAAATTATCCGGAATTTAGTGAGTTCGGTAGCTTCCATATTACAGACTTTATTCATCATTTGCGGGTAAATAAATATTGTATGTTTAAAAAAAATCATTTCTAAGGCTGGAATCATACTAATATACTTGTGTTCCATGTTTTTGCTAGATTTTTGCATATGAATGTTTTCCATATGTTGGTGAACCATTTGCTTCCCATAGAAAGGGTGCAAATATCTCGATAACTCGGATGTTTAATTGGGTGACAAAGAAATGGAGTAAGAATCATTCCACTTAGATGTATGATTTCACCAAGTCATTTAATAGTGTTCTGGACGAGGTATGGACAAAGAATCCAAATTTACTTTTGCATTAGTTAATAGATTCTTTGTTAGCTATTGTGAAAAAATATTGCAGGCTATCGTGGGCATGCTTACTCTGACTCCGGCAGAGCTGTTGTCAGTGAACTATTTTTCGGTGATTTTGTTGATTCTACTCCTGATGTTGTGACCATTCGCACTACGGAGTTGATGAATCTTGGTGTCAAAGTGGCATGTATTCAATATTCATTGGTCGATCCAGAGCAGGATGATGTGGATGAGGATGACGGGAATGAGTATCGATCGTCTCCCCGACCATCTATCTCTAGAGGCAGTGGTGGTCTTACATCTCGACGACAATCCATAGGTAGGTCTCGTACATATTCTCGGTGACCTTGAGTATTGGCTTGCTAGCAGAGGCTGACAGAGACTACTCTATCTCCATTTCATACAGATATGACTCAGGTATCTCCCTTACCCACAAATATAAATCATCCATCTCGTGCAGATATGTATGAAGTTCGTCTGACAAATTTGGAAGATAGACTTGCAGTGCTACAAAAAGACCAAGCCGATGGATTTTCACATATCATGAATGTTCTTAGACACATCCAAACATATATGTTGGAAACTAAATTTCAGTTGTTTGACAAACTAAATGATTAATGTTCGTAACTGATCAAGAAGTTCGAGAGTAACTGAACATATACTCTGACTGACAGTTGCCTGTAACTGAAGAATAACGTGCAGATTTTCTAAGGCAACTGAAATCAGCTGAATCGAACTTACGAAGACAACTAACTGATCAATTGGAAACTGATCAGTCGCTACATCCAGTTGTGAGCCATTTTTTCATGAAAGCTTATTTCTTTTGTTATATTTCAAATTTAATGGTGAAAAATCATACCAATAGTTTAAAATCTATGTTTAATAATTATTATATAAGTTTATTGATATTTACCATATAATCTTATTTGAATGTGCATTTTTTTTACATATGTTGATTTATTTATTATTTTAAAACTTATTTAACAAGAAATTAATAGTTATTCTAAGAAAGATCGATATATAGAATTTATTATCCATTATATAGATCTTTATGGGGAATGTAACTTTTAATTTGTAGAAGTGTTCCTAAATTAAAAGTTGGTCAGATAAATCATATATTTGAAAATTGTGATTTTCATAAACATTGTTATGGACTAAATTAAATTAATTCAAGGTTGAATTAATTAAACACTAATGGACCTAGTAGAGTCCAAATAATTAAATTAATTCAAGTGTTGAATTAATTAAATAATATTGGGTCTTGTAGAGCCCAATTGGAAATAATAATTCAACTAGTGGGCTTGAATAAATTCAATTAAGATTTGATTGATCTCAAATGAGTTTGAGATATTTAAATAAAATTCCATGTGCTTTATAAATGTTACAATCCCAAATAAATTGCATGCAATGGAGGTAAAAAGTTGAGAGACAATTTTTTCAATAAACAAAGCATGGCATGGACATGAAACTTTTAACTTTTTCAAGCACCACGAAAAATTATCCTCGCCTTCTCTCCTCCATGAGATGGCCGAAACTTTCTTCAATTATTTCTCTCAATTTTGCTTCTTCATTTTGATGATGAGAGCATACCTCGACCCAGACGGCCCAGTTTTAATATAGTTGGGTCGAGTTTATGTGTCTGGGTTGATCTCGACTCAGATGAGCCATTTTTTAATATACGTTTTAGTTAGGTTGAGTTTATGTGTTTAGGTCGAGCTCAGACTGAAAAACTCGACCCAAAATTTTCATTTTTTTCCCGACAGTAATAATAATTTCTTTTGTTTTGTGCATATTTATTTCCCTACCAAACTTGAAAGAAATAAGTTTTATGAGTGTAAGCTGACATTGGGGTCTCATTACACTGATGTGTCTGATAAAATATGTTCATTTTTTTAATGAAAATGAGTTGGATCAGTTGGTCCAACAAACCAAATTATGTAATTTAATTAGATTTGCGAAATATTATATAAATTCGAATCAAATTTTGTGCTTTTTTGATGAGTATACATGCTTATGATAGTGGAAATAATGAATTTTGGATATTGTATCACAAAAGGCATCCACGTTTTTTGTTGTTAGATTATTGTTTGATCACGAGTGCAATTGCTCTAAAGTTTATATCTCGATACCTGAGGAAGATGTCTTTATTCTTAGGCATTTTATTAGGAGATCGAGCCTGTGTTTGGGTGATTTGAAGGATACGATTGATGAATATGAAAATGATTGAGGTTAATAAGTGAATGCTGAGAAATTGAAACTAGCCAGCCTTTATTTTGTGGCAGCTTTATTGGGTCCACAACGTAAAAGAAAACATGAATCGGTGGAGCAGGAGTGGATTAGGTTAGTTGATGACTTGGTTAGTTTTAGTAACTATCAATGGGGTAGGTATATTAGATTTCGAGAAAACAGTTTAGCGGTTGCGAAAAGACCTCAAAAGTAAGTTTATAGATTATAAAAAATTGTTCGAACAACATAAGAATTATCCGGAATTTACTGGGTTTGATAGCTTCCATATTAGAGGTTTTATTCATCATTTGCAGGTAAATAAATATTGTATGTTTTTTTTAAAAATTATTTCTAATGCTGAATCATATTAATATACTTGTGTTACGTGTTTTTGCTAGATTGTGGCATATGAACGTTTTCCATCTGTTGGTGAAACATTTGCTACCCGTAGAGAGGGTGCAAATATCTTGATAACTCGGATGTTTCATTGGGTGACAAAGAAATGGAATAAGAATCATTCCCCTTAAATTTATGATGTCATCAAGTCATTTGATAGTGTTCTGGATGAGGTATGGACAAAGAATCCAAATTTACTTTTGCATTAGTATATTCTTTGTTAGCTAATGTGAAAAAATAATGTAGGCTATCGTGGGCATGCTTACTCTGACTCCGGCAGAGCTGTTGTTAGTGAACTATTTGTCTGGTGATTTAGTAGATTCTACTCCTGATGTTGTGACCATCCGCACTACGGAGTTAATGAGTCTGGGTGTCAAAGTGGCATGTAGTCAAAATTCATTGGTCGATCCAGAGCAAGATGATGTGGATGAGGATGATGTAGATGAGGATGACGTGCATGAGGATCGATTGTCTCCCCGACCATCTATCTCTAGGGGCAGGGGTTGTCTTACATCTCGACGGCTATCCATAGATAGGTCTCATAAATATTCTCGACGACCTAGAGTATTGGCTTGCACGTAGAGTCTGACAGATCCCACTTTATCTCCATTTCATACAAATATGACTTATGTATCTCCCTCACCCACAGATATAACTCATTCATCTCGTGCAGATATGTATGAAGTCCGTCTGACAAGTTTGGAAGACAGACTTACAGTGCTACAAAAGGACCAAGCTGATGGATTTTCACATATCATGGATGTTCTTAGACACATCCAGACATAAATATCAAGACTGAAACAGATGATGGGGAGACTGCCCGTGGAGACCGTTGCTGGTGGCAAGTTTTATCGATATTGGTATCATTAACTATATGTTTAGCTTAAAATATTTTACCAATATTGTTGCAGTCTGTATATGTTTAATTTTGTAACATTCTTGTTTATCAGATGGGGGAGAGACATCATTTAGAGTACATGAAAGAGGTCGTTTGAGAGATTGAGAGAGTAGAGAAGGAGGTGGATACAACAGTGAGAGATAGATGTTCAGATGTAGCTGTTATAGATGCGACATTATTTTCAATACACGAAAAAGTGGTGGAAGAGCAATCTGAGAGGGAGAGCCCATTTGAGAGGGAGGAGGTTGACATGACAGTGAGAGATAGAGGTGCAGAAGCAGCTGATGGAGATAAGGCATTATTTACTATATACGAAGAAGATGGGGAAGACCCATTTGAGAAGGAGAGGCAGGCGCATGAGAATGTTTTGAGATATATGTGTTCTTTTCCTTGGAGAAAAGAATAAGAAGATTCATTTGTAGATCATGGGAATGATGTGAGGTTGAGATTCATCATGCGATGGAAATAACGATAAAATCTGGGTTGTTGTCATCTTATGATAAGAAATGGTTCCTTAACTTGGCGACACCTGGTAGTTGGTTGTATGATGATGTAAGTTTTTTTTTTTGGTTTTGGTTTATTATGCATTAAGTTAAAAATTAACGTATTTAATTTTATCTTTTTTCATGTTCACGGGGATTGAGTGAATTATAAAAAACCTTCACGTTTTTCTTTTCACGCGATGTGTCATTGATGGACTCCAATTTTCGTCAGCTTGTTTTGAGTGCTTTCAATGAGGGCGGATGAAACAATATAGAAAGTTTGATGCAGTATGCAAGAGCATAATATTGGCAGTGGCCCACAGTTTCATGGGTAAAGGCCAAGCTTATTTTGATCCCTTTCATGTTCGCGGTCATTGGGTTTTGTTGAAATCGTTCCTGAAATAAGGAAGATCATTGTTATGGATTCCGACCGCAGTGCGGATTGGAGTGTCAACATATTGCTTGAGCATATTAAGCCGATTGCTCATATGATCTCACACATTATAGTTGTGTTGGGTATTACTACAGATTTTCCTAAAGAATGGAACATAATTCAGTCAAATGAGTTTCCAACGCAAAAGATCAAGTTTAAATTTATTATTATTTTTAATAGTTTTACGTGATTTCTGTTTTATGATACAAAATATTTCTCTATTTTTTTACTGCAACAGTGAGTGTAAGATGTATTCCATCGTGGTTGCAGCTCTTACCATTGCCGGAGAAAATGCTTATTAGTTGAATGATGAGTGGGTTGCGGAATTTAGGTGATTTTTTACTTGTGTATGTGACAAAATTTGGTCGTTGGATTGAATTTTTATTTAAGAAACAAATGTATTGTTTCTTTTATGAAAACAAAATTTATACAGTTTTTCAATTATATTTATGCAAATTGTGTATGTTTATTGATTCATTATGTTTTGTACTCTCGACCCAATACATATTGTATAAAACGATCTAACAAGCTATCAAACACTCGACCCCACTCAACCCAATACACATGTTCTAAAATCTGACCCAACAAGCCATATATGTTTAGAAAACGACCCAACAAAAACATCCTTGGGTCGAGTCTCTCAAACTCTTGACCTCACTCGACCCAATACTTATATTCTAAAAATGACCCAACAAGACCATACTCGACCAAAAAAGACCATCCTTGGGTCGAGACTCTTGTAACTCTCAAATACTAGTCCTAATAACACCATCCTTCCATACCATCCTTAGGTTGAGTATCTCAAACACTGGACCCAATGGTTCACAATATTTGGTCGTCTCTGAAACACTAGACCCAATTAAATGTTATAAAATATGATATTATATGATATGGTAAGTACATATGATACAATATCACATATGTATTATCAAGTCATATCATATAATACATATATTAACATTCAATTCAATCAAACATAAAATTATATGACATAATGGTAGATGATACGATCTTATATGTATCACTTGTATACCTATCATATAATATCACTTATACAATTAAATGTGATAACATATGATGATATGATAATTTCATATCATACAATAAAATTTATGTATTGTAAAAGGTCATATCATATAACACATATGTTAACATTTAATTTACTCATATCATTTAATGATATTACATAATTAAATATGATTTTATTTATGTAATTCGTATATAATATATATCACTAAACCCAAAAATTGACCCACTTGTAAATCTCAACTCAGAACCGACCTAGGTCCAACCCAATGTCGACCCAATGGTAAAACATGACCCAGACTCGACCTAGACACGACACATATTCCACCCAAACCCTAAACCCAAAATCCAAAACCCTATAACCCTAAACTCGACCCACAACCTTACATAAAAAACTCTGCATCAAATGACTCCAAAACTCCACATCAAACTTGACCCATCTATAAAAAAATGTTAATACAAATATATCAATTTTAGACTGTAAAACTCCACTAATTCAACCAATTATTTTCTAATCAAACAAATTACATATCTTAGTTGATAAAACTCCACAAATACAACCAATACAACAAAATTGCATATTATTCCATTACATTATCTTCTACCATATTCACCTACAGAAGAAAATTTGTTTTTTTCCTTCCCACGTCTTCTCTTGATATCAGGTGGTAACACTAAAATGTAAATATGTGATACTCATTCTGATCCGAAACTGTATAAATTGTCTCAGAATACACTAACGACCATGTCATAACAGAATAATATTCTGAGCAAAAAGGATAAAACTCAATATTACAGAAGGAACTCATTGCAATTGCATGGGACATGAAATCCTGTCAATATCAAATTCTTGACGAGAGTTTCTTTTGTACTCCAAATCCATGATAGCATTATGTGTAGCACTTCAGACATCAAACTCAAGACGACCCAATTGTAAACTTGATATCCCCGAGCACTATTAAACCTTTCACGAATAATTGACTCAATGGTCAGAGTGAAATTTGTTATGGATGCTACAGATGCATTTGTGATATCTCGAAACCAAAATGTAGTCAATCTCTGCAAAGAATCTAACATTGTAATTTAATGATTGGAAGCTATCTTTCCTCGCGTAGTCTCACATTTATTGACTCTAACCCATTTGTTGTCATAATGTTATAACGAGACATTGGGCTGTATGCTCGAGTCCATCGATCTAGGGAATCACTTCCATCCAAAAAATTTGCGATGTCAGGATATATTTTCTTAAATTTCTCATACTTCGCATCAA
Source organism: Primulina eburnea (assembly GCF_022965805.1). Taxonomy (NCBI): domain Eukaryota; kingdom Viridiplantae; phylum Streptophyta; class Magnoliopsida; order Lamiales; family Gesneriaceae; genus Primulina; species Primulina eburnea. Next base: position 26,176,688 of record NC_133109.1, on the reverse strand, counting down.
ATTCAATTTTTGCTAAGCGCATAAACCTTTTTGTACGACCCTTTTTTTTCAACGATTTTTCATATTTTGAGACAAGTGTCATATACAATGAGCATGATGTGCATCTTTGTAAACCACAGAAACTGCAGCTATGATCTCCGATATATGTCTGAGATAATCATCAACTCTTATTCGTCATGTACTATTTCCAAGAGCTTCATCAAAAACCAGCTCCATGAAGCAGTGGATTCTATATCAACAATGCCCCAAGCCAATGGATACTGGTGAAAATCTTCATCGTTTGTCGAAGCCACGAGTAAAGAGCCCTCATATTTTCCTTTCAATCATGTACCATCGATAGTTACGACTTTTCTCATATATCTATATCCCCTCACAGAAGTACCATATGCTAAGAACAAGTACTTGAATCTACCATGGTCATCTACTACTAAATCCGTTATGCTACCTGGATTAATTTTCTTTACCATCTTCAAATAAGAAGGAAGAAGAACAAAAATTTCTTCCGGATCACATCTAAATATATCATGGGTAAGTTGTTTGTCTTTCCAAACTTTGTAATAGGTAACTTCAACCCCACTGATTTCACATTATTGTCATAATAGATTTTGGTTCAGGTATCAACTTTTTCCCTCAAAAGTTCTATACCAACATGTCACAAACGACATATGAGCTTGTTTGTCAGTTTTTTCACGCTTTCCTATCAAGTCACAAGTGTGTGTCTTGCAATATCTATGAATCTCAAAATTTGTTTTGTTGTCACATTTTGAAGTCCAAATTCTCCAGCAGCAACCTTTATTTATGCAACGAACCGCATACACATTTCGGAAAGATTTCACAATTCAAACTCAAAAAAAGGGTTCAACGCAATTTTGGATAATTCTTTTTTCACGGAAGCCTTGTTTGAAATTACCTGACCAATATAGAGGTTAGAAACATAAGTGAATGAATATGTATCATTACTAGCCTGCACATGAATCTCAACATCATCCGAATGCATAACAATATGATCGATATTATTTTGCTAAATGAAGACATTATCATCCACATGCACCTCAGCCATGTGCTCCACATCATTTTCCCGAATGAGCACATTATTTGTTTCTATATTCTGATTTGAACAAACATTGTTCACATATTCTAATACCTCATTTTTGCAACAATAATCATCAGAGACAAAAGTTCTATAAAAATAGTTTTCATACAAATCTTTTTCATTACCATCACTGTTTTCATTATCCATATGTCCATCATTCAAATCATTCACATTTATATCAATGGACACAATGCAATCAGTTCCAACAATATCAAAAATTATATCCATCTCAACAACATCCAAAGTAGCAATAATAATGCGTTCAACTTCAACGTAAAGCACAGGTCCGTCTCTTGCACAACCAAAATAAGTACGGTTTCAAATCATTATAATTCTAAATATACATAGGACGAATATTGCAATGCTTCACATCTCGTAGATAACTCAATCTCTATTGTTATGTGCCACCTAGATTCATAACTTTGTATATCTCACATAATAAATATTCCATCGAACAAATTTCATAATCCACATGAATTGCCAACCACTTACCAGTAGACTATTGACGTCATTTAAATATGTTATCTTCATTACTTTCCCATTCACCATCATATTCAAAGACAACGATTGTTGACATATCCTATAAAATTTTACAATATATGTTACATTCTACAATCAATCCAGTGTAATAGAAAAATTATTAATTCAAAATATTTATTTCAATAAAAAAACCGAACCAACGTGATGGAACTCGACCAAACATTATAAGATGTGACACAACATGATGCAACCCGACCGTCATTATGAGATGCGACCCAACATGATAAGACACAACCCAAAATGATTAAACTTAACCAAACATGATGTCACTCAACCCAACATGACAAAACACGATCCAACATTACGAAACACGACCCAAAATGATGAAACACGACCAAACATGATGTCACTCAACCAAACAAAATGAAACACGACTCAACATGAAGACTCACGACCAAAAAGCCTGACACTCGACTCTAAAACCGAAGCAATACCCGGTCCAACATGATGCAACTTGACCAAAACCTCCAACAATGCTGAAACGCAGCCCCAAAAACTGGACTCAAACCCTTGCATCAGCCCAACACTTGTAAATACCAGACAACATTTTCATTTTCGACGTAAACAAGGATATCATTATAAAAAATTAGGTATAAATAACACCTTCACTGTAAAATTATTTTTACGCTTTTCAAATGATCTTTGCTTCAATATTTCTTTGGTTTCCTTTCAGGGAACGGATATCAGGATCTTAAAGTTGGGGAGGGGACCAAATTATCGGGATATTAAAGTAGAGGAGGAAACCAAAATCAATATTTCTTTGGTTTCCTTTTAGGGAACGAACATCAGGATCTTAAAGTTGGGGAAGGGAGCAAATTATCAGGATTTTAAAGTAGAGGAGGAAACCAAATTATAAAAATCATAAATGTTATTACCTAATACTACCTAACTGTCTTAATTAATGCATTAATTATCCATTCCCTTTCACCAAATAAAAATTCAGACACTGTTCATTTTAATTAAATTTCAGATGAGTCATATATTTTTTATTGACCCAAATTTAGCACACCAAAGAAGGAAACATAACGATCCAAACATAGAGAACATGCAAATAATTTAATAATTGTCACTAGTGCTAGTTTACTCACTCAATTCAGCAACAGAATAATGAATGTCATTCCATCAACCCAAACATAAGAGAATGGAAAGCAGTTACAATCATTTGCAGTGGATGCAGCAACGATGATGCAAATAAGAGAGAACCACCAATTTTAATTCACGAACATGGTACTATTATTGATCACAGTAAGTCAACAACATGCTAAAAATTCATTGTAGTAAGTTGTATTACACTGTAAACAACCAATGAATTTTATGTAAATTAGGTCAAATGATGTTAGATGTTACATGTAAGAAAAAAGAAAGAAATCATCACATCATCTTAAATATTGTTTTTGAAACGGTTCGGTTGAGGTACAAATCTAAATCTCCGCGAACTTACTTCAGCTTCTATTACTATCGTGGCACCAGCTTCTCTAGCAGACCTACTTATGGCCAAAGACAGAGCTTATCCCACCATCAACATAGCTGCAATATATCATACATGAAGTGCGAACAACACGAATGCTAAAAAGTGCAGCTGATTGTAAATAACATCAGAAAAATTGGTAATTTTCGTTTTAATTCTTGGCAGGTGAACAAGATTTGATATTGATTAAAATATCTTACAAATGAGTTATTCACTCTTAAAATATCAAGTGTATCTTTCTACACACTCTTTTCCAGAAGATGAAACAAAAATTCCATGTCAAACATAAAGTACCCCGACTTCCAGAAGAAATAAACGGATGAAATAAATCTTTGTAATAGTGAGCCGTGATTCTTTGTTTCTAAAATAAAAATTGCAAAAATCTTATTATCATCATAGATATTTAAGCACATGTAAAATCATGGGTAAGGAGGCCTTGTAGGTTATCCGTTACAAGTGTATAAATAAATATATAAAACAAATTCAACCAGCCATCCAGGTGATTATCTTCCCCAATAAGGACATGGAAAGGAAATGACATATTAAGAAGCACTCATTTAGGTAATATTTTAGTTTTTTAGGCATAAAAACTACACAATTTTGAGCAGTACTATTAACTAACACTAAATATGAGCATAATAATTCAGACATACAGAGCATTTTAATAGGGTGTGACATTATCATGTGACTACTTCAAACCGGTTGTTTAAAATCTTAGATGCAGGAGACGGTAAGAGGTCCATAAAATCCCTGAAATGGCCAAGAAGTATGATTAAATGGGGTGTATTCAATATAGAGTTTTGATGGTTTTTACTGAATTTTTTAAATCATAAACTTTGTTGACTTGATATATTTTTATTGACTTTTATAGAATCTCACAGATTTTACAAACAGATTTATGTGGATTAATGCAGAGTCAGTTAATAAATTATACATAAATACACAAGAAGCAATATATTACATAAAAAAACCAAGTCAATAAATATTTGAAATATTTACAAAATAATAATCGTCTAGCTAATTTAGAGGAAAAAATATATCAAATTTGTATGATCTAGTTTCGGATTATTTCTTTATCAATTAACAATAGAGCTAGCTCATTTTGTCTATTTTGTGACATTATTGATTAAAGATAAGTGTTTATTAACTTCAATTTCGTTAAGCTTCTTTCTGCTTATGCAACTGTTACTAAGATACTTAACAAAATCTTATAGGCAATATAAGTATTTGAGAAAAAATCATTCATTTTTTGTCAAACACTATAGCATCTTAAAAAATTATTAAAGCTCTGTACAATGCTTCATCAAGCTAGTTAAAGACTAACTTGAAAACTACTCGAAATAATCTTTCGTTAAGAAAACTGATCAGTATAAAGCTTTTAGCTTGTGTCAACTGATTAACTGAAGTAAGGGGAATCAGTTCGAGCTTGTAACAGTTCAGTTATGGTGAGAACTGAACTGATATCAGCTGAACTGATCAAATCATTTTTTTAAAAAAAGTTAAGCAGTTAAATGCACAAGATATGTTTATGGATATTCGGAAACTTTAATTGCTCATACGTCATCCTTTCTACCACCTCGGGTAGGATTCATTAGAAGACTTTGATTTATACAACATCTTGTACAAACCCACTCATCTTAGAACTTACAACACTACCTAACTGAACTCCTAGTCTAAACTGAAGGCAGCACCTTCTGTCCAACACTTGTTTAAGGTCTATATGTCAAAAACTACATACACTGTCAGGGCCCATGCTCTTAATTAATATTTAATTACCAAACAACAAGGATTAATGGTGTAAACAACGAAAAAGAGTTTAAAACGTTCATATGGGTCTACATAAATTTCAGCATGACCTCCCCGTAAATAGGACATTTCAAAAATTTCAAAACACAACAACATTAATATACGCTCGAAAATAACATCAGGTTCACAATCAACCAAACAAATATCCTACAGCCGCACTGGCCAGGACTAGACACTACATACCACAAATAAAATCCAAACAACATAAAAACATCACCATACAGCTACACAAGACATCTCCCTGGCAAATGTATCAAACCAGTATAATATATAAATATCTGGGAGCTCTGACACCAATCGACTGACTACTAGGTACCACTCGCTAACGCTCCACCAGACGCGTAAAATCCCCTGGAATGACCTGATATGGCATCAAAAACAACCACAACATAAAAAAAAACAGGGGTCGGACCCCAGTACGACAAACCAGTAAAATCACGACGTATATAAAAGACATGTAATAATACCAAGTAAATGCAATGCTATGCGATGCATGAATGGTAACAATGGAATAACGGATATCAAATGGAGTCCAAACAAATAGCATCATCAACAGTAACAGTGGCCACCCGTGCCAGGAATGCAGCATCAAATCGCCGCTAGTCCATGCACGTAGGATCGGGAATGCGAGTAGCTAAGTTGCTCGTCCCTAGCTGTCATCTGGGAATGTGGCTAATTCTAACCCACTCGTCCCTCTGATGGCTCAATATATCTCAACAGAATCAACATAAATAGCCATCAAAGGAGTCAAGGCTCAATATGTTATGCCAATACAATTAATGTATGAATGCATCAGATTAAAAATTCAAGACACATAATAGCAAACAACATTCACCGAATAATAGCAAACAACATTCACCGACTAAACCAAAATAAATCGGCTAGGTAAAAATTCGAAATCCGGGCAGCCTATTAAACCCATACAAATTCTGAAATTCCAAACTTAATACCTCAAGAAACGAAGCTTAAACACACAATGGTGATCTCGCGAAGATGCCTCGCCGGAAATGTCGCCGGAAACACTATTCACATCGGAAACCTAGATGGAAATTAGGGGAAAAGCTCAATACTTCACTTTTATAAACTAGTACACCAAGAACAACCAAAATTCGAAGCCAAAAGCTTACCTAAAACCGAATCGAAAACTCACAAACAGTTGTTGGAAATCAAGCCGATCGAACTCGACAACTTCCGATTTATGGCACGAAATACTCTAATATACTGAAGGAAGAAGATTTCTAACCTACTGAACGAAAAAATCCGGCCGCTGGGACGTTGCACGCTTGCTGCAGAAAAGAAGAGAACGACGAGATGCAAGGCTGGGGAAAGAGCTTTCTGGAAATGAACGATCTGATACATTCTATCAAATGGGTTTGGGTATTAACAATTAAATGAAATGGGTTGGGCCTTTTAGGTATTGGGCCTCACATACACAAGTTTTACGTCTTTGTACAAGACTCACTCAATTTATCAATAAGCTCTACTCTCTATATATTTGAGTGATTGTGTGAGAACTTGTCTATAAATGCAACACGAAAGTATTCTCATACACTGAGGGAATTGTGCTTCTAATCTAAGCTAATAACACGTTGAAGTGTTCCCTCAAATATGAGATGATTGCTTCTTGTAAGCTGATATACGTTTAGCGTGCCCTTCTTCTTTTGTCATGATTTTCACACACTTCTATATATGTCTTTTTGTTGATGGTTTTGATCTAGTATTATTAAGGCAATATGACCGTACACCAAAACTCGTCAATATGTTCGTCGCAGTTTGAATTCGTTCCTCGAAATTTGTCTTGTACTTTCCGACAGTCATTCTGGAACATTTTGTCTTTAAGCTTTGCTTGCAAAGTTCATTATTGTCCTTTGATCGAACACTTGCTTTTATACCGTTGTACACAACTGGATTCCACTTAGATAAGCTTGTCGATTTCTGCCAACTGGTCGGTTCCTAATTGATGTTCTGAACTGGTTTTGAAATGGTGGGGTGAAATCAGTTGGCTCGTCAGCTGAACTGATTTCACTGATTCAGTTGAACTGGTCAGTTGAGCTCTTCATCAGCTGGCCGGGCTTTTGAAAATCTTCTGTTGAACCATCTATCAATTGAACAATCAATTGAACTGGTCTTTGATATTCAGGTGGACTGGTTCAGTTCGGATAATCAATTGGTACTTTCAGTTTGTGTTTTGATAGCTTCAATTTTGGCTCGATAACTGATCAGTTCGAAGCCTGATCAGTTTCAGCTTCTGAGCACTTAGATAAATTTATTAGAAACCAAATAATAAGTTTTGTTAACATCAAAATCAAGATTGCGAATATGAAATGTTCCAACAAAAATGACTAAATCAGAAATTGGTCAAAACTAGAAGGATCATATTACTTGTGATACCCCGTCCCATACTAAATGTTAGAACCCTCTAAAATTGAACAAAATACTATAAAAGCCTAAATTGCATATATTTTTTATTTAACAAAAATAAAGAGAACAAATTTATGATGTCATAGTTAAGTCTTCAAACATTTTGTGATAGCCCATTTATTTGCATAATCCTATTATTATATTATAAACAAATTAAATTAAATCGAATATGGAAAAAAAATTTAAGGTTGAATTCTACTCGAATATCATGTTCGATTCGAAATTTGAATAAAACTTTTTGCTCTGATTCGATTTCATCTCAAAAGCTTCGTTCGTGTGCTATTCAAACAATTCCACAAAAAAAAATATACTCAAAAAATCAAAATTATATTTATTTAATATATAATTATATTAAATTAATAAACATGGAAATTCGGGAACACTTCACAAAATATTGACCAAAATTATTTAAAGCCGAGTTTGGTTGAATTCGAAAATTTCAAATACAAAACATATATATTTTTATCATGATTGATTTGTTTACACCCTTGTATCCAATTCATGGCTAAGTCTTACCATGATTTAAGTTGAGCATTGAGGTCACTATGAGCTCTTTAAATATGTACGTATAGTTGTTGCTTTATTGATCATTCAACAGGAATGATAGAGGAGATGCACATGGCATTTGACACCTTAGAGGAAATTTGATTTAAAAGATGAAATTATTCAACCATGTTTACAAATGTTAAGACACGTGACGTAAGAATCCAGTGGCTACAGTCGATATTGGCGATGTGTAAAGTTGGTGGATGTAACCTTCAAACTGATACGTAGAAGCGACATAATGGGATTCATGCAGTCGTTGGTGCCAACATAATCATTTGTTTATTGGTCGGCCACCGGAATTCAAACATGGGGAGTTTTTGCAATTCCGAAAGGAAATAAAAAATGAAAAGCACCCTTTTTATTGCAAACTCCAGCTATGTATAAACCCAAACACAGTTTAGAACCAACCAATCTCCAGTTCAAGAATTTACATTGTGCAAAAAATGACTAATGGACACGAAATGAATTATATGCTCCACGCGAACAAGTATCTGAGTTCTACCAAAACTTTTCTTACACATAAATCAAGAAAAACCGACACTGTACACATACCCGGAAGAGTTGTCTTTCTCTTGGCCAGCATTTTGCCTTTGGCCTGGTTTGGTGTATTGAATTGGCAGAGGGAAGTTTCTTGTTGTACAGATCAGTGAATGAATGATGGAGAGGTTCAGCCACGGCGGATCATAAGATTGCCACTTGACTATTTGGATACGAGAGGGAGAAGAAACAGTTGGTTGATGAATTGGACGTTGGGTTTTGGAGTTCCGGGCAAGGTTCGGGTGATACATTAGTCGATGATCCCTCGACGTTGGAGCACACCCACGAAGTGGATGAGCTGGAAGAGACAGAGAATGATATGTTGAATAAACATATAGAAGTGAAGGGAGATTCATTTATTCCCACAAAGATACCGGCTGTACTAATATTTACACCAACAATGTTCTCGAAGGTAATTTCACTGACCACAGGCAGGGCATTGGGATCGAATTTGTCATCCGGGTGTGAATCACACTGACCTGTTGCCTTGATTCCTTCCTGTATATTTTCCATGTAAGCATCTGATACATATATTCCTTTGATATAGCCGCCTCTTCCTCTCGCTGTCTTTAGCTGAATTCCTGTCAACGAGTCCTGCATGTCAAGGTGCTCCGCCAATACATTTGAAATGCCGCCAGACATTTCGCTGCCAAGTGCAATTCCCGATCCTGAAGAAGACTTCAGGCGAAGCCCCCGAATATGGACATTGCTGGTTGGTTTCCCATATGATATTCCATACTCATCCCAACCACTTTTAAGCGCAACTGCATCATATCCGGTGCTAATGTTGCTGTTCTCAATGCACACATGCTCACAAGAATCTGGATTTGAAAAGATATGTCTAAGATTCTGTGTACAACAATTAAGTCACTATGACTAGCCAACACATGAAATATAAAAATAGTTGTGATATTACAACATTAGAAATATTAAAGGATGAAAGGCCAGCATGCCATACTCAGATAAACTAAGATCAGCAAGGATCGACTCAAAATTCAAAATCCACACCGCAAGGTACGAGCCATGAATTAGTTGACAGACCTGGAACTATCCCACTGGTGTGTGGAGACTCGGGTGGAGAATATACTGTAATGTTCTGAACCAGCAAGTATCTGCATTACAGAACAGAGAAACAAAAAATATGTCTTGCAATCAAAGCATATCAAACACAGCATATTGAATTTCATGCGAACAGAGAAACAAAAAAAAATGTCTTGCAATCAAAGCATATCAAACACAGCATATTGAATTTCATGCGTTTAACTGGCACGCACCTGCAATAAACTGGATGTATATTCCAAGCAGGTGGATTTAAGAAGGTCAAGTTCGATATCAAAACATTGTCGGAGCCGATCAATTCTATTAAATGTGGTCGACTGTAATTTAAGGACTGTGCATCCACTTGTTTCCACCAAACCGAACCCTGACCATCAATAGTTCCATTATTACCTGCTTGGACGGTAAGAGCACTAAATTACTATAAGAATGGCAATACTTCTAATGGTGTGAGAACACAAATAGTAGCAAATGGATCAGTTTCAGGCATAACTTCATTACCTGTTATAACGACGTCAGTTAAATTATGTCCCATGATCAAGCTGCCATATCTGTTACCGGGTATCTCAAGGCCCCGACCATAAGAAGGTAAGGGTCCAACAACATCCCAATGGCTAAAATCCTGCAAAGATACTCGTTAAAAGTTCAACAGAGCACATACTCCCAGATTACCAGGTAACTTAGCTGCTGTCATGATAGCAAGGTACGAATTTTCATAGTAAGGTGATCACCTGAGAGGCGAGAAGAACGGCATCTTTTTCAAGGAAAAGAGTAAGATGGCTGGTGAGATTGATGCATCCGATAACCCAACGGCCAGGTGGAACATACAGCTGTGCACCCCCCTTGTCAACGAAGGACCTCAGATAGAAAATAGCATTCTGAAATGCTAAAGTATTTAAAGTTTTCCCATCTCCTACCGCCCCAAATTCGGAAACAGAGACGCTGTGAGGTCTGGGAATCATCGGCCAAGTAGCCTTGCATTCTCCATTATATTCTGCTGCATAACTCGAAACCAGGAGTAGAAGCAAAACTACCTGAGAAGAAAGGAGTAACAAAGAAACAGACCGTTCATCAAACCTTAAAGCCATACTCGATACAAGCTTGAAATTTGCAAGAATAAGGCCCCTAATAAATTGTTTGCATATACTCGCTAAGAGCCCAGAAGTAGCTCAATCATCCACATTACAGATTAAGAGAACAAAAATCAATGTTAGGCTAGAACATCGATAACAATTTTAGTCCCGTCACTGCTACTTACAAATAAAGCACTGTTAGATCTAGAGTCCAAGAATTAAGCGTCTATTACAGACAATGTAGACAGATCAACCAGCATCCTTACTCAGAACGTTGAAGATCAACCCCCATTCGAAGTAAAATGTCGACTGAAGTAAAAAAATGGACACTTCACCGAACAAAAAAGATCGAAAACAATCCGATCAAGAAAACAAAATAAGCAAGAAACAACAGAACAGCAGTTCAAGTTAAGATTAATATGGTCTTCCAAATAGTATTCTACGAAATTTAAAGCTTAATCCAACACATCTCACGGACAAGATTTACTTTTTGCAGGATTCCCACATTCCCACAAAGCCAAAACACTAGTACTGGATCCAAGGAACTTATTAAAGAAACCCACAACCAAAAAACTTCAACCACAAAAAAAACTTACATTAATCAACTAAAGAAAGCAAAAATACAAAACGAATTATAACGTACTTACTATCCTCTTCATGTCTCTCTTCTTCAATACCTCATTCGAAGACACCCTCGCCAAGAAGCTTTGACTCCACACTAAGCTCAAAACGGAAAAGTAAGCACAAAGAAGGAAGAAGAAAGGAAACTGGCTGTGATTGAATGATGATGAGTGGCAATTAAGGAGGAAAAAATAAACAAAAAATAACGAACGGTAAATGAAAAGGACAGCACATAATGAGAAATAGACAGCTCTTGCTTGGTTATATATTATTGTGTTGACGCAACATAAAAAATGGAATTTGGTTCACCTGGGATTCAATCAACACTAAGTGAGATTAATTTACATAATTATGAATCATTAATCCCCTCCGTAAGGGTTTTGCCCATTGGTTGTTTGCCGACACTAAGCTCACGACTTCTTGTTTTCTTTGCATATGTAATAATATTATTTTCCACTTGATCCATCATTTTCTTTAACATGACTTTAAAAAATATCTAATTTAGGTGAAAGTAATTGACTCATGAAAGCAATTACTACCCTTTAAAATTTTAAATTACGTCATTATCATAAGTCACAACTAAAGCAGCATACGTTCAAATTTTCGAACGAGCTACAAAATAGTGTAATTATTGAAAATAAGACTATATAGAGCGTTTATATCGAAATTTTAAGCTATTTTTAAAATTTATGTTCGACAATAAATGTGAAATACTCAACGTGACTAACTAAAATATGAACCCATCCAAAACTACTAAAGTCTTAGGACCTCACTATTGCATAATGATGAATTTTTATATGAGTAACTAGGCAAGTTTTGGTATTTTCTTTTTTTACTTTTGTAAGAGTTGTGAGTTTTTTTCAAAAAATATATGGATAAAATCTATAAATGTTCATATTTAATGAATAATATAGGTACCAAAACTATTAATTAATAAACATAAAATAAAGAAGGAGACAAATGGAATTATTTTATTTTTTTTTTAAAAAAGAAAAGAATTAGAATGTGGAAGAGAGATAGGAGCCAGGCAAGAAGTGACTGATGTATGGGGAAATGCTAGGCTGGCATGAGTGTCTTTGCCAGATCACAGCCCCACAGGAATACCCAAAGCCGTTAGTCTCCTCTGTCCTCACATCGCTTCCCTTGTTTTCTTGCCTTTTAATAATCATCTCAATTTCACTTCAACCTCCAATCATTCTCGTTTCCATGTCCATACAATGGTTAATAAGGACAAATTTACTTTTACCAAATTCTGAAAATTAGACAAATAAATAAACTGAAGGTCAATTTTTGATATCCATGGTCTCTTGTGAGACGGTCTCACGAATATTTATCTGTGAGACGGGTCAACCCTACCGATATTCACAATAAAAAGTAATAATTTTAGCATAAAAAGTAATATTTTTTCATGGATGACCCAAATAATAGATCATTCTCACAAAATACGATCCATGAGACCGTCTCACACAAGTTTTTATCAAAATTAATTAACCGTGGAAGCTATATGTTTTAAGCACGAAGGATAAGTACCAAAACGGTGGTTTCCCTTTTTATTGCATGGTAAAAGACAACGGCGCTCACTTCAATTAACTTTTTTTTAACAAAGGAAAAGGAAAAGGGATTCGAACCTTATTGTAATGGTAAGAGACCGACGGTAAGATCGACTCGACTACAAGCTCGGTACGCAATAAAAGAAGGAATTCTATAGTGTCTTAGAAAAGTTAAAAAATGAAAATTTAATATTATATAATAATTATAGTGATGTCCGTACGAGTGTGGGAGGCTAAAGAATGTGGCATGGATATGGAGGAATCTCTCATCTCTTAATTAGCAATAGCGATGTAAAAGAATGTCAAGTTTCTTCAGGTGAGAAATTAATCTGAACTTTCAATATATATATGTTTTAATTTAATTTAACTGCATTTGATGGGATGGGGTGTTTCTTAAATCTGACGTGACTTCCAACCTTGGTGTAAATGATTTGATATCTACAAGTAAACAAGCGACATACTCAAGTAAACAAAAAAATGTAAAAAATATGAAAACCTATGAACTGTTAATATGTTAAAAATGAAAAACTGAGCTTTCGTAGATGGAGAGCTCTGGATACATTGGCGTAGCCATAAATATGGCTATGTTCGAGTTAGAATTTTAAACTCTAAAATATTTTAATATATTAAATTGATCTATCAGAGTTAATATCATATTATTTCAAAATTATACAAAATTTACATATAAATTTTTTTAAAAAAAAAAATTAGACCACCCGAGCTTATAATTTCATGTGGCTCCGCCACTGTCTGAATACATGTGTCAATTATTATTTTTCCTTTATATGTTGAATCTTTCGTTACAGATAATGTTCAACGTTGATACTCCATGAATGATTTTGGACCCCCGGCTCATCTCTGGTCAAGGTAGAAGGCCTATAACAGGCTTAGGTACTCTCTTATAAATATCAGGTTTAAGTGTCTAATCTATTCATTCACTATATTGATTTGTAACATCATCCTTGGTTGCTCTCTTGCTCTATTCGCAGTATCTAACTTGAGCATCGGAGGGACTACGTCGGGACAACCTTTCGGCCCTCTTCAAATGGTCTCTTTTGTGATTTCAGACCTAGAATAAATTCGAGTTCTGTATTCGAACGAGTATCATCTGCTGGAACCGAACCTAAATTTTCAGTGAGTATCAAACGTCTCAAGGACTTGTTGTGTGCTCTATGCTCCTAAGCTGTGTTTATTTACAAGGAAGGAACATTTCTGGACGGATTTAATGTACTATATTGAGGAAAGAATTCGATGTGTACACATATATCATAAACAAGCGAGGGGGCCTCCTCGTGTCCAACCTGAGTTACATGTATTGATCAAAACTAATTAATTTGTTGAAATATTATTTAAAATGTGAAAAATATTTGTGTTGAAAATGTGAATGTTGAATGTTGAAAAATAGGTGTTGAATATTGAAAATTAGTGTGTGATGATATAGGTAATGATGTATTTTATTTTTGGATTATGTGTAAAGATTTCCTATAAATAGATCTCTCATTTGTGAAGAAAATCACAATTGAGTAGAGAGAAAAATATTATAAAGTGTGTTGGTTGGTAAATTTTGAGTGTTTGAGATTTTTACTTTTTACCATAAATTTTTACTTTTTTACAACACGTTATCAGCACGAAGCTCTAAAAGTCCTACATATTTTTCCAAGCTCCAAACAGAAGAAAAAGGTAACAAAAGTAATTATATTTATTTTACTGTTATTTGTTTATTGTGTATTTATTTAATATACAATATAATGTTATTATTAGAAATAATAAAAATAAATTTTTCATAAACTTGTTATAAATCCTGGGAGGATGTTAAGACGACATCCCACACTCCCGGCAAGGGATACGACAAGTATAAAAGCCTATAAAGTTTTTTAAACAAAATAAATTATGACAGTCGTTATAATATTATGATATGATATATATAATTATTTAAACATGTCTAATATTATATATACCATATTATTACCATAAAATTATACAAATACATACATTTATTCTTTTATTCACCAACGGTCATAAACGGTAACAAAACGGCTAGTTTTTGCCCTATAAATATGATCTCTCAAACTCATTCAATCACCCCAACTTTCTCTTCTTCTCTAAAAATTATTCTTCATCAAATTTTCGGAGAAAAAAAAAGAAGATGTCTTTCGCAAGGTTATTTTTAATTATTTTAGTTATCATACTCACGAGTCTTGTATTTATCGGAGAATATCCTCCTCGTGTGTTTTCTTTATTTTTACGAATACTTGTACTTGTTGTTTATCCATTACTTTGTATTGCAATATTCATTAACTAATAAAATGCATCGTGATTTTTAGTACCACCATGGCAAACTTGACAAAGCTCGAATTCATCGCTCTTGACATTACTGGGAAAAATTATATGCCATGGACTCTCGATGTAGAAATGCATCTTGAGTCATTAGGTCTAAATGAGACCATAAAAGAAAATGGCATATGCACATCACAAGAAAAGGCAAGAGCCATGATATTTTTGCGTCGACATCTCGACGATGGATTAAAATGTGAATATATGACTGAAAAAGATCATATGGCTTTATGGAAGGGATTAAAAGAAAGATTCGAACATATAAGGGAAGTTATACTTCCGATCGCTAGGGATGAATGGAATACGTTAAGATTCCAAGACTTTAAAAAAGTCAGCGATTACAACTCGGCGATGTATAGAATAATCTCGCAGTTGAAATTTTGTGGGCACGAGATTACAGAATTGGAAAAGCTTGAGAAAACATTTTCCACTTTTCACGCATCGAATATAACTCTACAACAACAATATAGAGTGCGTGGATTTTTGAGATATTCTGAACTTATCGCCTGTCTCCTTGTGGCGGAAAAGAATAACGAGCTATTAATGAGAAATCATCAGGCACGACCTACTGGTTCAACGGCATTTCTTGAAGCAAATGTCGTAAGCAAAAATGAATTTAAATCTGGCAACCAAAATCAAAGTTATAGACAAGATTTTGGTCGAGGACGAAATCGAGGTCGTGGTCGTGGTCGTGGACGCGGCCGTGGTTTTGAAAATAATCGAGATAGTTACTTCAATAACTCATCTCAAACGAACGTCCCAAATCATCCACCGAAAAGGCATCAAGAGAATATGAGTGTAAATGAAAATCACTCAAAAAGATTTGAAAGTTCTTGTTTCAGATGTGGTACTCCAGGACATTGGTCCCGTATTTGTCGAGCCCCTGAGCACCTTTGCAAACTTTATAAAGAATCAATAAAGGGGAAAGAAAAGGAGACCAACTTCGCTGAAAACAGTGAACCTTTGAGTAATTCAACTCATTTTGATGCTGGAGATTTTCTGATTGATTTCTCAAAGGGTGGAATAAATATGTAAAACATTTTATTTTTCATGTAATTGTATGATAATATTTTATCGTGTGTTATATTTTGGCATATGTATTGTATTGTATTTTTATAAATGTATTGTCAGTAATTTTATTTCATTGCATATTTTTTTGAAGTTCAAATATGGAAAATACTATGAACAAAGATGAAGTTTGCATACCTGATAGTGGTACAACGCACACTATCCTCCGAGATAAAAGATATTTCTTGGAACTAAAACCAACAAAAACAATGGTGAATATAATATCAGGTCCTGTAGACTTGATTAAAGGTTGTGGTAAAGCACAATTTTTGTTACCTAATGGTACAAAATTTTTGATCAATGATGCTTTATATTCACCACAATCGAAAAGAAATTTGTTGAGTTTTAATGATATATATTCCCATGGGTATGATACTCAAACAATGAATGAAGGGAATGAGAAATATATGTGTCTTACCACATATAAATCAGGAAAGAAATATGTAGTTGAAAAACTACCAATGCTACCTACTGGATTGCATTATACATATATAAGTCCAATTGAATCAAACATGGTAGTTGATAATTCTTCAATACTGATCAATTGGCATGATCGATTAGGACATCCTGGTTCAACAATGATGCGAAGAATTATAGAAAATACACATGGTCATCCATTGAAAGACCAGAAGATCTTTCAGAATAATAAGTTTCAATGTAAAGCATGTTCTCTCGGAAAACTTATTATAAGACCATCACCAACCAAAATCCAAACTGAATCACCAATGTTTCTTGAACGTATTCACGGTGATATTTGTGGACCAATCCATCCACCATGTGGACCATTCAGATACTTTATGGTATTGATTGATGCCTCCAGCAGATGGTCACATGTATGTTTATTGTCAACTCGAAATGTTGCATTTGCAAGATTACTTGCTCAAATAATAAAATTGAGGAATCAATTTCCCGATTATACAATCAAGAAAATTAGACTTGATAATGCTGGTGAATTTACTTCCCAGACTTTCAATGATTATTGTATGTCTATGGGAATCATTGTTGAGCATCCTGTTGCTCATGTACATACACAGAATGGATTGGCTGAATCATTGATTAAACGTCTGCAAATGATTGCTAGACCAATGATTATGAAAACAAAGCTCCCTATTTCTATATGGGGACATGCAATTTTACATGCTGCTGCATTAATTCGTATCAGACCAAGTGCATATCATAAATACTCCCCATTGCAGCTTGCATTTGGTAAAGAACCAGACATTTCTCATCTGAGAATTTTTGGATGTATGGTGTATGTGCCTATTGCACCACCACAACGAAAGAAAATGGGACCTCAGAGAAAGGTTGGAATTTATATCGGTTATGATAGTCCATCAATCATTCGATATCTTGAACCTCAGACAGGCGACGTGTTCACAGCACGTTTTGCTGATTGTCATTTTAATGAGGAAATCTTCCCAATGTTAGGGGGAGAACAGAAACATACCGAAAAGGAAATTACGTGGTATGTATCATCATTGTTACATATGGATCCAAGAACAAAACAATGTGAAAATGATGTACAACAAATTGTACACTTGCAAAGAATAGCAAATCAAATACCAGATGCATTTGCAGACACAAAAGGGGTAACTAAATCATATATACATGCTGCAAATGCCCCTGCTCGAATTGAAATTCCAAAGAAACAAATTGAAAATACTCATGATGTCATTAAACGCCTGAAGCGTGGAAGGCCAGTCGGTTCCAAGGATAAAAATCCTCGAAAAAGAAAATTCATAGAGAAACACGATGATCACAAAATAGAGAATGATGTTCCTGAAGAAACACATGATGATCACAAAATAGATAATGATGTTCCTGAAGAAACACATGATGATGAAAATGTTCTGTCAGAACCACAAATTGACGAGAATCGTGAAATATCTATCAATTACATTAATACTGGAAAAATATGGAATCGAAAAGATATAGAAGAAATTGATGATAT
This sequence comes from Primulina eburnea, assembly GCF_022965805.1. Classification (NCBI taxonomy): domain Eukaryota; kingdom Viridiplantae; phylum Streptophyta; class Magnoliopsida; order Lamiales; family Gesneriaceae; genus Primulina; species Primulina eburnea. Next base: position 26,158,624 of record NC_133109.1, on the reverse strand, counting down.
ATTTTCTTATAATGTGGCAATCGACATCATAAATGATAATGAAGATCATGAACCAAAATCTTTTGGTGAATGTAAAAATCGACAGGATTGGGTAAAATGGAAAGATGCTATCCAGGTTGAATTGGATTCGCTAAATAAACGTAATGTTTTTGGACCTATAGTCCTTACACCTGAAGGTGTAAAACCTGTTGGATACAAATGGGTTTTTATTCGAAAGCGAAATGAGAAAAATGAAATAGTAAGATATAAAGCTCGACTTGTTGCACAAGGTTTTTCTCAAAGGCCTGGAATTGATTATGAAGAAACGTATTCTCCCGTGATGGATGCAATTACGTTTCGGTATTTGATTAGCTTGGCGGTATCTGAAAATTTAGAAATGCGTCTTATGGATGTTGTTACAGCTTACTTATATGGATCACTTGATAGTAATATATATATGAAAATCCCTGAAGGATTTAAGATGCCTGAAGCACAAAGTTCAAAACCCAGGGAATGTTATTCTGTGAAATTACAAAGATCATTATATGGGTTAAAGCAATCAGGTCGAATGTGGTATAATCGACTAAATGATCACTTGATGAAAAAGGGATATGTAAATAATTCAATATGCCCTTGTGTTTTCATTAAGAAAACAACATCCGGATGCGTAATTATTGTTGTATATGTTGATGATTTAAACATCGTTGGAACGAATAAGGAAATTCAAGAAGTTGTGTCATACTTGAAGGAAGAATTTGAAATGAAGGATCTTGGAAAAACCAAGTATTGTCTGGGTTTACAAATTGAACAAAAAGAATGTGGAATGTTTGTTCACCAGACAAATTATACAGAAAAGATCCTTAAACGTTTTAATATGGATAAAGCAAATCCTTTAAGTACTCCAATGGTTGTTAGATCATTAAACATAGAAAAGGATCCATTCCGTCCATGTGAAGATGATGAAGATATTCTTGGTCCAGAAGTACCATATCTAAGTGCCATCGGTGCCCTTATGTACCTTACAAATTGTACAAGGCCTGATATATCTTTTGCCGTAAATCTGTTGGCAAGATTTAGCACATATCCAACAAAGAGACACTGGAACGGAATTAAACATATATTCCGTTATCTACGAGGAACGACAAACTTGGGACTTTTGTATTCAAAAGATGCTAATTCAAGTATGATTGGTTATGCTGATGCTGGATACTTATCTGATCCACACAAGGCACGTTCCCAAACTGGATATGTATTTACTCGTGGAGGCACTGCAATTTCTTGGCGTTCACAGAAACAAACGCTCGTAACTACTTCATCAAATCATGCTGAGATTATTGCACTACATGAAGCAAGTCGTGAATGTGTGTGGTTAAAATCAATGACCCAACATATCCAAATCTCATGCGGATTATCATTCGATGAGAAACCTGTGATACTATATGAAGATAATGCTGCATGTGTTGCTCAAATGAAAGAAGGATACATAAAAAGCGTCAGAACTAAACATATTCCTCCTAAGTTCTTCGCATTCACCAAGGAGCTTGAGAAGAATAAATGTATTGATGTTCGTCACATTCAATCAAGTGAAAACTCATCAGATCTCTTCACAAAGGCACTTCCTACGTCAATATTCAGAAAGCACATATATAATATTGGGATGCGCAATCTACGAAATTTGTGAAGAATTGTTCATGTCAACATCAGGGGGAGTTTACGTGACTGCACTCTTTTTCCCTTACTATGGTTTTTATCCCAATGGGTTTTTCCAAGTAAGGTTTTTAACGAGGCAGTACAAAACACGTAATGAAGACATCATCGTATCATGATCATCATCACAAGGGGGAGTGTTGAAATATTATTTAAAATGTGAAAAATATTTGTGTTGAAAATGTGAATGTTGAATGTTGAAAAATAGGTGTTGAATATTGAAAATTAGTGTGTGATGATGTAGGTAATGATGTATTTTATTTTTGGATTATGTGTAAAGATTTCCTATAAATAGATCTCTCATTTGTGAAGAAAATCACAATTGAGTAGAGAGAAAAATATTATAAAGTGTGTTGGTTGGTAAATTTTGAGTGTTTGAGATTTTTACTTTTTACCATAAATTTTTACTTTTTTACAACATAATTGACTATTTATTTGAATTGTTGAGTGAAGCTTAAAAACGCAGCTGTGGTTTGTCCCCACTTTCGAGAAAAAAAGGAGGATGCGCGTGAGCATCCAATGGTAAAGACCCACCTACCACATGCTAATATTATTAATCATTTCACTTTTTTTCTTTTCTTTTTCGACTGTCTTAAATATATATTAAAGTTTCAAATTTTCATATCACTTTTTTCTTGTTTTTTTTTAATAATATACGTCTATTATATAAGTCTGGTAAAACGTGCTATATTTTTTGAATGAAATAAATAAAGAAAAAATATAATTTCTTTGTAAACTTTGTCTTTTCAATTACTTTCTTAATATATGTGAAAAACTATACAAGTCTATCTATTTGGGATGGATGAAGTATCTTTTTATATCATTATCCGAAACAGAGAAATTGGTAAATAACTTCGGTCAACTCTTTTTTTTAAGAAGCTGACCTCCTCAAGTGTATTTGAAATATACTTTAGAAGGTCATTTTCTTAAAAAAAAGTTGACCGAGGTTAAAAAATAAAATACCCATATGAGAAATATGATTCTTATACATTTATTTGTGCGTGATTTTTTTTTTTAAAGTGGTAAACTTCTTAAATATTGTTAGGTGTCTTGTGTAATTCTGCCTTTGTTTTTGAATGAATAGATGGCACCTGTCCACCAAAGACTTGCAAAAAAATAAGGCTAAAATGGATTGTTTTTATAATCACAATTCCTGAATGCGAGTTTTCTAGAAAACTATGTTCCATTACATTAGGCCATGTCCAAGGGGCGGAAACCTCGCACGTGGAATTTTCCGCGTATACCGGCGTGCCCCTCCCGGTGAATTTCACGGCAAAAATTTGTGTGAAACGGTCTCACGGGTCATAATTGTGAGACGGATCTCTTATTTGGGTCATCTATGAATAAGTATTATTTTTTATGCTAAGAGTATTAATTTTTTTATTGTGAATATAGGTAGGGTTGACCCGTCTCACAGAATAAGATCCGTGAGACGGTCTCACATGAGACTCACTCGAATTTCACACCCTTTTCTTTTATTTTTTAATTTAATATTAAATCAACTGTTAGATAAAAATAAAAAATAAATAAATAATAGTTGGAATGATATGGCCGATCAACAGCATAATCAATCACAACCTTTAAAAAAAAATTAGAAATTTTTTTTCTAGAAATCATAAAAAATCGAAATATTGAAAAAAAAATTAATTTTTTTTGAAAAAAATTTAAAAACACATCAATTACCATATTTTGAAAATTCAACATACTCATACAAACTAACCTCATTACACCTTCGAAAAACCACAGTTTCTTCCACTTTCACTTCAAAAATCAAACGCTTTTCCTCTTTCGTTCTTTTAAATCCAAAGGTAAAAATGGATCCATGGAAAAAGGATGATTACACTACTAGTTCATCAAATTATTCTCGATTCAATTCTCGATAATCTGACGACCAAATGTTGAGTTTTACTTTTAACCAAATGTTTCTCTTGTTATAATTTATCTTTTTAGTTAGTTCTATGAGTTATTATGTTTTTGTTTTCTCTCATTTTAGGTGATATGTTAGAAATGTTTGAATGTAGATTCAACTGTTGGACTTATATGTAAATAATTATATATCATATTCTGTCAAATAAAATTAAAACCATAAAATTGATCGAAACAAGGCTTCGGTAGTGTCGTTTCTGATTAAAGAGGATTTTCAAACTAAACTTGTGATGTATATAATTAAAATGATTTTTCATTCAAAATGTATCTTGTGCAAATATATATGGCTAAAATGGCTACATTTATAATAAAATTAAAACTAATATAATGATAATCTCATTGATTATAAAAGTTGTTACTGTTATAATCTCATATATTATGTGAAATGAGATATTAGAAAACTCATTATATCACATAACAAAACATTTTTTAATCTTTCATTATGGTTGCGCAAGATTACAACGTCACGTATGAAACTCAATGAAAGTCAAAACTATGTTGTAGCGGATGTATTTGCCTTAAATCAACATACTTTTTCGAAGTAAACTGTGTTGATCTAGAAAATCAAACCCACGCAGATCTACGGAAACATCATTTATTATGGATTCATGTATGCTTTCTCTTATTGTTCATGTTTGTGGGGACTCGGTCGCTAATTCATTTTCTTAATCATTATTAAGATCAAATGTAACAACTAAGTAATGTGTGATATTATTTTTTTTTTTTTACAATACATGAGTGCGCAACAAATGAAATAAATCTTATTTCATATACAAGATCGATATTCAGATCTAAGGTACAAGTCTTGTACAAAAGTGATTCATAACAACTACTGTCCATCCACTACATGTCAGGTGATGAAACAGATCTACTTCTGGGCCCGGATCTCCACGCTAACTGAAATCTCTCATCTTCTTCTTAACCATGATCATGTCCCACCTGTTGTCATGCACTCATACAAACACAAAAACAGCCGGATAACTCCGGTGAGAATTACATTCCCAATACAAATCATGTATACATGTAATCATATAAAAACATATATAAAAGCATATAACAGATATCAATAACATGTATCAAATCTGAAAGACATGAATCGATATAAAACTGTAATCAAACTCTGACTCATAATCTCTGACTCGACTCTTTCCTAATCTAGGGATCCCGATCTGAATAAGAACGCTACAATCTCCCACCTACTCTCCCGATCGTGGTGGCGGTACGTTCTTATTTACAGACTTTGGTCATGTCCCTGTCGAATCTCGCAATAGAAGTCGCTCTACTCCTATGCAACATTGATATGACCAAACATCCGGTGTCTTGGCGACTCATCCAATAACAAGGCACATTAGCCTATAAATAGGTACATCCACATGTGACTCTTTTCATAACATACGCTTAACTATAAATCAATAGAATAAGCATATCAATCTCAAACATTGCAACATATCGAGGCAATGATAATCAAGTACGTGATTTTGAGAAACTCAAGTTAAATCAAACTCGAGTTGTGCAATCCCGAATCAACATTGATTTATACATTTCTCTTCTCAATCTGACGAAGTCGAAGTCTCGTATTCAAATCTGTCCATATTCAATTTGGCAATGACAATATCGAATAGGCACAATATCAATACACCACTCAAATCAATACTGGATATAATCAGAACTCGATCAAATTCTGTTTCAATGGCATAACTGTACAATAACGATATACCCAGCAATACCATACCAATCAGATATCGATCCCAACCTTCATAATCAGTAATAATACAAATCTGATATCAAATCTCAATCATATCAACTCTGAAAATCATAACAATTTCATACGGTATATGTTCTTCAATCCAGTTTTGATTATACGATGTCTACTATATCAAGAACATCATATATCAATCATATCTGATTCTGGCACTATCATAATTTCAAATCATATAAAAAAAACGTAAGAAACTTACGTCCAACGGAAGCTATCGTCGATAGAAACACGGTACCGAAGTCGGATTGAAAATCGAACGGCTGGATCTTACAGAATACAATTTCTAGTACTCGAGAATTTGAAGCTTTCCCTGGATTCCTTTTCTCGTTTTCTTTCTGATTAACCAGGTAATGAAGGTTAAATATATATATATATATATATATATATATATATATATATATATATATATATATATATATATCTTGCATGCAAGGGGCAAGTGGCTCGTTCTTTTACTTGCACGTCTCGCGCATATGCGCGACCACCGTTGGCGCATATGCGTGAGACATTCTGTCTCGGTGCCTAAGCTTTTCTCTGCTCATGCATATGCGCGATACCTACTGTCTCGGCATACATATACTCGTGCATATGCGCGCCTTCACTCGGCGCACATGCGCCAACTTCTCTGGACACGGCCATTAGCTTCTGCACAGCTCGCGCATATGCGCGCACACTTCTTGCGCATATGCGCGAGGTCTTCTGCCACTGTCGCGCACATGCACGGATCCTTGTCGCGTATATGCGCGAGGTGTTCTATCCTCGCACATATTTCGTGTTTTCTTCCGTCTTTTCCAGTCTGATCCTTTCCGTTATAATCCTCTCAATAATCACTAAATTATTTCAGATTAACAGGATAAAAATCTCGGGCATTACAATGTTGATTTAACATGAGATTCTATGATTTAGATGATGTTTTCATCATTTGTTTTAAATCCAACCAATCATATCAGAGACGTTTGTGTTGAATAGTTGATGATTTATTTGTTAATAAATTTTGAATTCAAATTTGGATATGAATCATAAAACAAGTTTATTATATGTATTTTTCGTGATCTGGATTTATTTAATAGCTTGTTGTTCAATAAAGAATTAAAATTACGGTGGTCATCCAAATTGATGAATGATTATCAAAGAATTCCAATTCCTTAAAAGTTCTTTCGGAATTATTCAATCTTTAATTATATATAAAAAGAAATTGAAAAAGGAAAATTGGGATTAACCTTGCATGACAAGATTGAGGATGTAACGTGTTTCCTTTGTTGAAAGTTTGGATTCAATACATTAGATACAAGCACACACATATATGTTGGACTTAAAGCATTTTGGGCTTATTGGGTTTGTTCAATTGAATGGAATATTAGACAAATAAGACATTGATAAATAGATGACAATGTCACACATAGGAAAATAATGATAGCATGAGTGATAAAAGTTCTACATATAGAGACATCCTCAAGTCCTTCAAGAATACACAACACATTCTCCTATATTTTCGTTCTTTATACTCTTTTCTTCGTTTTGGCTTCTCCTGCTCAGTTCTGCCTCGTGATAAAGTTTAGATATTTTTCAGTTCGCCGTAGCAGTACCTCGTGCTAGGTTACTGCTGGTTGTTTTGTTGTATCCTGAGAAACATACGTTCGAGTTGATCCTCGGAGCACATACTAGAGAGGACGAAACTGTTTTAAGGACATTGTACATGCTACAGGCCTCGGTTTGGTTTTGTTTTACGTATACGAAACACATATTGTACAGCTTTACTTTTACAAACTTGCTTTAAACATTCTGTTATTTCTACATTTCGCTTAAAATCTTAAAACAGATTCGCTCATTACGTGGTTTGTTTCAGATATGGCTACTGAAAACAACGTGCAAAGGAACATTAGTCATGTTGTCCCTACTATGCCGCCTCAAGTTATCCATCATGTTAAACCACGTGCTGTTGCGGTTGCTGTACCAGCCAGTCAACGGTGAAAAACTTGAGAAGTTCACTGGTGTAAACTTCAAGAGGTGGCTGCAGAAAATGTTGTTTTACTTGAAAACAATGAACCTGGCCATATACTTATTCGAGGATGCTCCTAAACTGAAAGAGGGTGAGGGAGATGTTGAACCTGTCAGTGCACTGGAGGCATGGAATCATTCTAATTTTCTATGCCGAAATTATGTACTTAATGGATAGGTCGATTCTCTTTATAATGTGTATGGGAAAATAAAACAGCCAAAAAGCTATGAGAGACAGAAAGCACAAAATCCAGGATGTCGGGGCCAAGAAGTTTCTTGTAGGCCACTTTCTGGATTTTAAAATGGTGGATTCTAAGCCGGTTATCAGTCAAGTTCAAGAAATCCAAGTGATTTTTCACAAGATTCACGCCGAGAGAATGACGTTAAGCGAATCTTTCCAAGTTGCTGCTATTGTTGAGAAACTATCACCAGATTGGAAGGATTTCAGAAACTATTTGAAACACAAGCGAAAGGAGATGAATGTTGGAGAACACATTGTTCGACTTCTCATTGAGGAAGAAAACAAGAGTTATGAAATAAGATTATTTTCTCCGGTTTTGGCCAAGGCAAATGTTTTCGAGCATGGTCAAAGCTCGAAAAAGAAAACATTTTCTTCCTTCAACAGAAAGATGAACCTGGGACCTGAAGGAGGCATTTCAAAGAAGAAGTTATCTGAAAAATGCTATAAATGTGATTGTATGGGTCACAAAGCCTCTGAGTGTAAGAAGCCAAAGAGAAACCGAGAGACGAATGTGGTAGAAAACATTTCTCAGGAGGTTTCGAACATGAATCTTTGTTATATAATATCATAAGTTAATCTGGTGGGTTCCAAAGCAAAGGAGTGGTGGATCGACACTAATGCCACTCGCCATGTTTGTTCGGACAAAGAGATGTTTGCAACTCTTGAGAAATCCGAGAATGGGTAAAAAATGTTCATGGGAAATTTCGTTACTTCTGAAATCAAGGGTCAAGTAAAGGTTGTTCTAAAGATGAATTCTGGAAAAGAGTTGACTCTTAACAATGTGTTGCATGTGTCAGAGATCCGTAAGAACTTTGTGTCTGGTTCGCTTCATAACAAACATGCTTTTCGCATTGTCTTTGAGTCAGATAAGACTGTTTTGTCAAAAAGTAGAATGTTTGTAGACAAAGACTATGTTAGCAACGGTTTGTTCAAACTCAATGTAATGTCTATTAATCCTGTTATTAATAAAGTTAATACTTTTGCTTACTTGCTCGAGTCTTCTTTTTTGTGGCATGATAGACTTGGACACGTTAATTATGATACAATTCGTAGACTAATTAAATGAAAAGCATTGCTACATTCCAAATTGATAAACAACACAAATGTGAAACTTGTGTTGAGAAAAACTAACGAGACCGTCTTTTCAAACAATTGAAAGAAATAGTGAACCACTTGATCTAATTCACAATGATGTATGTGATTTAAAAGGTGTGCAAACACGTGGTTGAAATAAATACTTTATTACTTTTGTTAAAGATAGCACAAAATTTTGTTATGTCTATCTTCTTAAAAGTAAAGATGAAGAATTGAGAAATTTGTCCACTACAAGAGTGAAGTTGAAAACCAACTTAGCAAGAAAATTAAGGTGCTAAGAAATTATCGTGTAGGTGAATATGAATCGTCATTTACTGAGTTTTGTGCTCAACACGGTATTAAACATGAAAGAACTACACCTTATTCTCCTCAGCAAAATGACATTGAAGAGAGAAAGAATCGCACCTCGAAAGAGATGATGAATGTGTTGTTATTGAGTTCTGTTTTACCACAGAACATGTGGGGAGAAGTTGTTCTAACATCAAATTATCTTTTAAATAAGGTGCCCCGAAAGAACCAAGATAAAAGTTCATACGAGTTATGGAAAGGTATAATTCCTTCCTACCAATACTTGCGAGTGTGAAGGTGTCTTGCCAAGGTAGCAATACTCACTCCGAAGAAAGTAAAGATAGGACCAAAAACTGTTGGTTGCATTTTCATTGTATATGCTCAAAACAGCAGCGCTTATCGATTTATTGTACATGAATCTCAAATACCTGATATTCACAAGAATACGATAATGGAATCTAGAAATGCCTCGTTCTTTGAACACATGTTTCCATGCAAATATAAAGAAGAATCAAGTTCATCCATGAGACAACTGAAAAGGAACAAGACCTTAACCAAGATATGAAGACGTAGTAAGAGATCTAGGACTGAGAAATCATTTGGTCTGAATTTCATCACTTTCATGATGAAAAGTGAATTTCAAATCTTCAAGGAAGCAATGAGTCATCTGAGGGACCTCTATGAAAAGAGACTATCAATTCCGTAATGAAATCCATTTTACAAACCACACATGGGAATTAGTGAATCTTCTTTCGGGAAGAAAACCACTAGGCTGTAATGGATTTTCAAACGAAAAATGAAATCAGATGGAACTATAGATAAATATAAAGCCAGATTGGTAATCAAAGGTTACCATCAACGTGAAGGGCTTGATTACTTTGACAAATATTCTCCTGTATCGAGATTAACCTCTATTCGTGTGATAATTTTGATTGCCGCCTTGCAAAATCTTGAAGTACACCAAATGGACGTATAAACATCTTTCTAAATGGAGATTTGAAGAGGAAATTTACAAGGAACAACCAGAGAGATTTTCTGCGATTGGGCAAGAAAATAAGGTTTGTAAACTAGTATAGTCTCTACATGACTTAAAACAAGCACCAAAGCAATGGCACAAAAAAATTGATAAAGCCATGATAAAAAAAAAAGATCTAAATTCAGTGAATGTGACAAATATGCTACATGACTTAAAACAAGCACCAAAGCAATGGCACAAAAAAATTGATAAAGCCATGATAAAAAAAGGATCTAAATTCAGTGAATGTGACAAATATGTATACATAAAGAACAGTGAAAATGAATGTCATTTTATGTCTTTACATAGATGACATGTTTATCATTGTTAGTAATGATAAGATGATTAGATCCACCAAGAAGTTATTGAACTCAAGATTCGACATGAAAGATTTGGGTTAGCCGATGTGATCCTTGGAATTAAAATTCATAGAACTTCAGAATGACTAGTTCTAAGTCAGTCACATTATGTGGACAAAATCCTTGAGAAATTCAATAAGGATGACTTTGCATTGGCTAAAACCCAGATATATATCAGTCAAAATCTATCAAAGAATCGAGGTGATAGTATATCTCAATTACAATAATCTCGAGTCATTGGAAGTCTGATGTACTTAATGAGTTGTACAAGATCAAACTTAACTTATGCAGTAAATAAATTGAGTAGATTCACGAGTAACCCAGAATTTGAACACTGGAAAGAAATTATCAGATTGCTAAAATACTTAAGGTGCACTCATACTATACCAGATATTTCGCAGTTATTGAATGATACAGCAATGCAAACTGGATATCTGATATAAAAGACTCAAAATCTACAAGTGGATTTGTATTCACTTTAAGAGTTACATCAATTGCTTGGAAATCTTCTAAACAGACTGTGCTGAAGAGGCCGAATGGAATCTGATTTTATAGCTCTTGACAAGTGTGCTGAAGAGGCTGAATGGCTGCGTCAATTGTTAGAAGATATTCCAGGATGAGAAAAACGTGTGCCGGCTATATGCATACATTGTGATAGCTAATCTGCGATTGGAATGACACAAAATAATATGCATAATGGTAAGTCTAGGCATATACGTCGTAGACACAATACCATTAGACAAATACTCTCGACTGAAGTTATCTCTGTTGACTATATACAGTCGAAGGATAATTTAGCGGATCCGCTAACCAAAGGAATGAACCGAGAGTTAGTTGCAAAGTTGTCAAAGGTAATGGGGCTTATAGAATAAATTGGTGCGAAGGAAAACCCAACATACGCTGAATGGATATCTCAAGAACTATACTCAATGGGACAACTTACTCACACTAACATGGAAAATCACTGTGGGGGGTTATCTCTAGTCCATTCTAATTATGAAACAGTGAATATTGAGGATAAACTTACGGCTTTTAATGATTATGAATAGAAGAATATAAAATCACTTATGTGAGAGAGAAGTGGGGCCGCTTTGAAGGAATTGCAAGGCCCAATTATAGACCCTCTTGCATAACCAGGAATGTGTTCATGACCAAAACGAACACAATCATGAGAGCTGAATAGTATCAGGAAGAGTCATGTGTGAAGTATATCTTAATTCACACAAACGGATTTACAGTTCAGATACATCACGTCTATTGTCAACCAGTGAATTATTATACATTCACGAGGGAAAGTTCAAAAGATAATACCTACCTATCATATGCAAGATTCAACTATTGTACATTATCACGAAAATCGTCGAATATCTTTCGATTTCCATTCATGTGGGGGATTCTTGGACTTAAAGCATTTTGGGTCTATTGGGCTGGTTCATTTGAATGGAATATTGGACAAGTAAGGCATTGATAAGTAGATGGGAATGTCCCACATAGAAAAATAATAATGGCATAAAAATTCTATATATATAGACATCTTCAAGTCCTTCAAAAATACACAACACACTCTCCTATATTTTTGTTCTTTATACTCTCTTCTTCGTTTCGACTTCTCCTGGTATGTTCTGCCTTGTGATAGTTCTCGTGTATTTTTTCAGTTCACCGTAGTATTGCCTCGTGGTAGGTTACTGCTGTGAAAACCTAACTAGGCAACTTTAAGTTGATGAGTTATTAATTTAAGGTGTACATATTTTAAGTGGGATTATTTTTAATATAACCTTTTGGATATACAAATCTTGAATATGCAAGGAATTATTTTGTGGTACTTTGGAAATACAATCTTTGATATCTCTACTCATGAATATGCATATTTTCGAATATATGCAGGGAAGTTAACAAGATTTGGAATATCATGCAATTAGATGGAATAAGGCATGCACAATTCTAGCAAATTTCGAAAATCACCCACAAAATATTCTTGCCTAAATATTGTGGTGTCTAAATATTGGATTATATTCAAGCTTAAGCTAAAAGAAAGGAAGCAAATCCTCCCCTCCTTTGCACCTCATTTTCGAGCCATTAGATTAAGATGGTGGGGAAATCGATTTGGTAGAAAAATCAGCAGCCATGGTAGGATTTTTGGAGCCAAAAATGTGAGATTTAGGACAATTTTGGGCATGATTTGAGTGCCATAATTAATTCCCTTCTCCTCCCCTATAAATACCACACCATACTTAGCCATTCCACACACTAGAAATCCGAAAATCCCTTGCTGATTTTCAAAATTCAGCAACTCCCCCTAGCCGAAACTCTGCCCAAATATCATCCCGAAAATCGTCCAAGAAATCGAGCCGGACCGCTACCCGGACGAGGAACGCGAAGTGATCCAAACCAAGCCGTACACTCCACGTTCTTAGTACATCCAAACACTGTAAGTGGGCTGTTTTAAAGGTTTAAAATTTCGCGAATTGTCATATTGTTTTAAGCACTGTGAGGAGTCGACTGTATATGGTTGGGAATCCCAACCATGACGTACCCTTACGCGGTGGGGGAGATAACCGCTACACGGCCTCGCCCCCTTAGAGGAGTAAAAATTAGGGACTGACGTCAGTAAACCATAGAAAGTTAGATAAATCACAGTGGCTGGTAAATGTTATGCATGTTTATGAAGTATGTATGCAAGTCATGTTTTCGAAATTTATGCATGTTGTTTTATTGTACTCGATATTCCCCCACTTGCTGAGTATTCCAAAATACTCACCCTCCTTACAACCCTTCCCAGATAGTCCGAAGAACAGATTGAGGAGGAAGAATCCGAGCAGTTTTGGGGATGGTGAATGCTCAAGGAAATCGATTATGTTTAAGTTATTATTAATTAGATTTACGTTTACGCATTAAAACTCTGTCGTCTTATTTATTTCGGTAATTGTAAAGACAAAGGCTTATTTCGTTGAAATTATGAATAATAAACTGGTTCCGGTTTAAACTTTGCTACAAAGGCTTGTTGTTTTCAATTGTGTGATTGTTAAACGACGTCAATCTCGAGTTTCGGGGCGTGACATTTAAGTGGTATCAGAGCCGCCAGGTTCATAATCCAAGTGGAAAAAAAAAATCGATTTTCAAAAAAAAAAAAACCGAAAAATTTTCGGACGAATTTTGACTCGAGGCCAACGCTATCCCCTCCGAAACGGCCCAACGATCGGGACTCACCACCCTTAAGTTGTGAGGTAGCGGCTGAAATCGCGAAATTCTTCCGTTTAGGCCTCCGAAACGTCGTTTTTGCCGTTTTAGGAAATATTCGTAGACCCTATAACTTCTCATAGGAAATTCCGAATTCGATTCCGTCAATTGTTCCGGAATCCCCTCGATATATGCTTCGTACCCATATGTCAAATTCCAAACTTTCCATTTTTGGAAAATATTTTATATTTATTTAAATTTCGAATATTACATATATATTGCATATTCTCACTTGTTATATACTGTCTATTTCGGATTCTGAGCATTTCCATTTTTTGATTTCAGGAAATGGCTCCATCTACCCCTATGCGACCCCACACCCGTGCCCAAGCTGTCATTCGTCTGAAGGAGCTTGCTCTTCAATATCAGTCTCGTCAGATTCGGCGACTTAGAGCCACATTGAGTGAGAGGAGGAGTGAGGTCGAAACCTTAGTCGCTGAGAGAGAAGAGATTCAAGTCCGCCTTAACCAGTCGATCTATCAAGGTGAACTAGTTAGGAGTGATAACATGGACCTCAGGGATGTCATAAAACAATGCAAATATCAAAATAGAAAGTTGCGAGAGGATGTGGAGCGCTATCGCAAAGAATTGGAGGAAGAAAAACAGCTGAATGACAGAAGCAAAAAGAGACTGAAAAATTTGAGTGAGGCTATAAGCTGCATTGCCAAGGTGAACCATCAGCTGACTCAACAGGGTGAAGCGCTGAAGAACAAGATTAAGGAGAATAAGAAGGGGTACCAACTACGCCACAAGAGTACCATAGATCTGTTGGACGAGGCAGAGGCAGATGTTCAGGGGTGGAAGACGCAGGTGGCCCAGCTCAATGCAGAGAATGCCCAGCTTAATGCAGAAAATGCACAGCTCAATGCAGAGAATGCCCAGCTCACCCACATGGTGGAGCTACTACAAGAGGAAGAGCCGGAGGAGGAACCGGAAGAAGAGGAGCCGATAGAGATCGACGAGCCTATAGCTGCCATAGGAGATGGAGAGATAGATGATTAGAGTTTCTTAGTAACCTTTCCTTATTACTAGGAGTTTATCTTTCCAAGTTGCTATTTTATTTCAGTCAGTACGATTTTATGCTTTCGGTACTATTTATTGCATTCAAATGTTCATTTACATTCAAAAATTAATAAAATTATGATTATTTATTAATCTCAGCCATTCATCTATGTTCAAGTTATGGTTATTTATTAACATCAGTTGTTCCAGCATAACTTATTTATTCATCTACTAGCTCAATTGGTACCAGGATTGTGCCAAGTATCTATATATCCATGTGATCTTGGGTTCGATCCTGGGGAGGCACAAACTTAAGTTCATGGGCTTAAGAGTTCTATGAGTAACCATACGACGCCTATGGAAAGCCCGTGAGGGACAAAGGCCCCATAGAGGGAGCCCAAGATCGGGATAGCCTTGGGTCGGTTGGCAGTGGGCCGTATGGACGGTCCACTGGGCCTGTAATGGGTCGTTACAGGAACTGGGCCAAACACAGGAACAGGCCCTAGTAAACCAAGGGAGGACAAACCTAATGCCAGAGTCTTTGCCATGACTCAGGAGGAGGCAGACGACGCCAATGAAGTCGTGTCAGGTATCATATTTATTCAGCAAGTGCCTGCTTATGTGTTATTTGACTGTGGTGCTGCACATTCCTTTATGTTTAAGAGATTTGCTAATAAGATAGAACGTCAGGCCGATAAGCTAACTGAACCTCTCCGAATAGCCACACCTACTAATAGAGCCGTTGAAACGGACGAGATTTACAGAGATTGTAAAATCAGTATTAGTGATCAGACTTTTAGCGCTGATTTGATACAGTTGATCATGGTCGATTTCGACGTAATCTTAGGAATGGATTGGTTAGCAAGAAACAGTGCAATAGTAGATTTTAAGGGGAAGAGAGTCAAACTCCTAACCGCAGAACAGAAAGAAGTCGTGTTTCATGGTAAATCCAAGGAACCGAAGTTGCTACTTTCCGCAGCACAAGCTTGGAGAGCCATGAAATCCGGAGGAGACATCTACCTAGCAATGGTCAGCGAAATAAAAGAGGAAGCCGAGCTGAAACTGGAGGACATCCCTATAGTAAGAGAGTTCCCAGATGTTTTTCCAGAAGAACTCTCGGGGACGGTCCCGGACCGCAAAGTGGAGTTCGAGATCAATCTGGTTCCCGGTGCGACCCCAATCTCTAAAGCACCTTACAGAATGGCACCAGCCGAACTCAAGGAATTAAAAGAACAACTCCAAGAATTGCTAGATAAAAGACAGATTCGACCGAGTGTGTCCCCGTGGGGAGCTCCAGTACTCTTCGTAAAGAAGAAAGACGGTAGTATGAGATTATACATCGACTACAGAGAATTGAACAAGATCACAATCAAGAACAAGTACCCTCTACCTCGGATAGACGATCTGTTCGATCAGCTTAAAGGAGCCGCCGTATTTTCTAAACTAGATCTGAGGACAGGTTATCACCAGTTGAAGGTCAGGGCTGAAGATATCCCCAAGACAGCCTTTCGAGGTATGGGCATTATGAATTCACAGTGATGCCTTTTGGTCTGACCAATGCACCGGCAGCATTCATGGATCTGACGAACAGAGTATTCAAGCCATTCCTGGATCAGTTCATAGTGGTATTCATCGACGATATCCTCGTCTATGCTCCTGACGAGACGAGCCACGAATAGCACCTTCACCTTGCTCTATAGACCTTAAGAGATAATAATCTCTATGCTAAGTTCAGCAAGTGTGAATTCTGGCTAAGGAGTGTGTCATTTCTGGGACACGTGATCTCGAGAGAAGGAGTGTCAGTGGACCCAAGAAAGGTAGAGGCGATAACTGAGTGGCCGAGACCGAAGAACGCCACCGATATCAGAAGCTTTCTTGGATTGGTAGGTTACTATCGGAAGTTTGTCGAAGGGTTCTCATCGATAGCCGTGCCACTGACGAAGCTCACACAGAAGAATTCTAAATTCATCTGGGATGACGGTTGTGAGAAGAGTTTCCAGACACTGAAAGAGAAACTCGCATCCACGCCAGTATTGATCCTGCCCGCAGAAAATAAAGATTTCACTATTTACAGTGACGCCTCTAAGGACGGTCTAGGATGCGTACTAATGCAAGAGAGAAGAATAATCACCTACGCATCAAGGCAGTTGAAACCGCACGAGCAGAACTACCCTACTCATGATCTGGAACTAGCAGCGGTTGTCTTCGCCTTAAAGATTTGGAGCACTACCTCTATAGTGCTAAATGTGAAATCTTCACAGACCATCAGAGCCTCAAGTACTTATTCACCTAAAAAGAACTTAATATGAGGCAAAGGCGATGGATCGAACTTCTGAAGGACGACTTGACCATAAGTTGCCATCCGAGTAAAGCAAACAAGGTGGCTGATGCGCTAAGTCGGAAGGGCCCTGGCAAGGTAACTCTAGCGTCCCTCTCGGCCCAGCCATGTCTGCAGGAAACCGTCAAGTTAAACCAGGATCGAGACCCGGTACTGACTAAACGTAAAGAGCAAGTCAGAGAAGGGAAGACTCAGGATCATCAGATTGATGACAAGGGAATCTTGTGGATGAAAGGAAGACTGTGTGTGCCCGACAGTGATAACCTTCGCCAAGAAATAATGGCAGAGGCGCACAAGTCAAAATTCTCAGTCCACCCAGGCAGTACGAAAATGTACATGGACCTCAAGAATAGTTTCTGGTGGAATGGCATGAAGAGAGATGTAGCTGAATTCGTCTCCAGATGTCAGGTATGCCAGCAGGTCAAAGCAGAACACCAGCGACCTGGAGGATTACTGCAACCTTTGGAAATTCCCGAATGGAAGTGGGAGCATATTTCCATGGATTTTGTGGTAGGATTTCCAAAGTCTAGGCAAAGCCACGACGGTACATGGGTGATCGTGGACAGACTCACAAAGACTGCACACTTCCTACCCCTCCACATGAATTACAATCACGACAAATTGGCTTCACTGTACATGGACAACATTGTGAGGCTGCATGGAGTGCCAGTGAGTATCCTATCTGATAGAGACCCGAGGTTCGTCTCGCGCTTTTGGAAGAGCTTTCAGGAGGCCATGGGAACGAAAGTGACCCTAAGTACGGCTTATCATCCTCAAACCGATGGGCAAATGGAGAGAACCATCCAAACCTTAGAAGATATGCTGCGAGCATGCGCTCTTGAATTCAGTAGCAACTGGAGCACTCATTTATCTTTAATCGAGTTTGCTTACAACAACAGCTATCACAGCAGCATTGGAATGGCCCCATACGAAGCCCTTTATGGTAGGAAATGTCGATCACCTCTTTATTGGGACGAAGTGGACTTAAAAGCCTTGGTGGGACCCGAGCTAGTACAGATGACAGTGGACAAAGTTAAGATCGTTCGAGAAAAGCTCAAGGCAGCTCAAGACCGACAGAAGAGTTGGGCAGATCTTAGAAGAAGGCATGTAGAGTTCAATGTGGCCGAGAAGGCTTATGTGAAAGTCTCGCCTATGAGAGGAGTTGTCCGATTCAGTAAAGCCAGGAAACTGAACCCTCGATATGTTGGACCCTTCGAAATCTTGGAAAAAGTGGGCACACTAGCATGCAGACTGGCATTGCCACCAAGCATGTCAAGGATCCACAACGTGTTCCATGTGTCCCAACCGAGAAGGTACATTTCAGACCCGAGTCACGTGTTGGAGATAGAACCACTCTTGATCGAAGGAAACTTTGGAGAAGAACTGAAATACGAGGAAGTCCCCATCAGAATTGTGGACACCAAAGAACAAGTTCTTAGGCGACGTATCATTCCCTACGTCAAGGTACAGTGGTCCAACCACACAGAGCGAGAAGCAACTTGGGAAGTTGAAGAAAAGATGCAAAAGGAATATTCCTACCTGTTCGGGGACCTAGCCAACTCAAGTTTCGAGGACGAAACTCCTCATAAGGAGGGATGGATGTGAAAACCCAACTAGGCAAATTTAAGTTGATGAGTTATTAATTTAAGGTGTACATATTTTAAGTGAGATTATTTTTAATATAACATTTTGGATATACAAATCTTGAATATGCAAGGAATTATTTTGTGGTAATTTGGAAATACAGTCTTTGATATCTCTACTCATGAATATGCATATTTTCGAAAATATGCAAGGAAGATAACAAGATTTGGAATATAATGCAATTAGATGAAATAAGGCATGCACAATTCTAGAAAATTTCGAAAATCACCCACAAAATATTCTTGCCTAAATATTGTGGTGCCTAAATATTGGATAATATTCAAGCTTAAACTACAAGAAAGTAAGCAAATCCTCCCCTCCTTTGCACCTCATTTTCGAGCCATTAGATTAAGATGGTGGGGAATTCGATTTGGTAGAAAAATCAGCAACCATGGAAGGATTTTTGGAGCCAAAAATGTGAGATTTAGGCCAATTTTGGGCATGATTTGAGTGTCATAATTAATTCCATTCTCCTCCCCAATAAATACCACACCATACCTAGCCATTCCATACACTAGAAATCCGAAAATCCCTTGCTGAATTTCGAAATTCAGCAACTCCCCCTAGCCGAAACTCTGCCCAAATATCGTCCCGAAAATCGTCCAAGAAATCGAGCCGGAGCGCTACCCGGACGAGGAACGCGAAGTGATCCAAACCAAGCCGTACACTCCACGTTCTTAGTACATCCAAACACTGTAAGTGGGCTGTTTTAAAGGTTTAAAATTCGGATATATGCATATATGATTTTTCGGTATTTTTGAAAATACAGTCGAATACATGTTCTTTTCTACTCCTTTTCTTGTGTCGAATTGTCATATTGTTTTAAGCACTGTGAGGAGTCGACTGTATATGGGTTGGAATCCCAACCATGACGTATCCTTACGCGGTGGGAGATATAACCGCTATACGGCCTCACCCCCTTAGAGGAGTAAAAATTAGGGACTGACGTCAGTAAATCATAGAAAGTTAGATAAATCACAGTGGCTGGTAAATGTTATGCATGTTTATGAAGTATGTATGCAAGTCATGTGTTTCGAAATTTATGCATGTTGTTTTATTTTACTCGATATTCCCCCACTTGCTGAGTATTCCCAAATACTCACCCCCCTTACAACCCTTCTCAGATAAGTCCGAAGAACAGATTGAGGAGGAAGAATCCGAGCAGTTTTGGGGATGGTGAATGCTCAAAGAAATCGATTATGTTTAAATTATTATTAATTAGATTTACGTTTCCGCATTAAAACTCCGTCGTCTTATTTATTTCGGTAATTGTAAAGACAAAGGCTTATTTCGTTGAAATTATGAATGATAAACTGGTTCTAGTTTAAACTGTGCTATAAAGGCTTGTTGTTTTCAACTGTGTGATTGTTAAACGACGCCGGTGTAAATCCCGAGTTTCGGGGCGTGACAACTGCTGGTTGTTCCGTTGTATTTTGAGAAACAGACGTCTGAGTTGATCCTCGGAGCACATACCGAAGGAGACGAATCTGTTTTAAGGACATTGTACATGCTATAAGCCTCTATTGTTTTGTTTTATGTATACGAAACATGTATTGTATAGCTTTACTTTTACGAGCTTGCTTCAAACATTCTGTTATTTCTACATTTCGCTTACGATATATATAGGGGGTGGTGTTTGGAACTAAAGTTTACGAATATGGGTTTAATACCTGAAATTAAAGGTAATAAATTTTTATATTTATTCAAATTTTAATCAACAATCTTGATTAGATATGACAATGCCCTCAAATCAGATGTCGTATTAAACCCACCTCATTGAATACTGGTTAGACCTGATTAAGTGTGGCCAGGACTGGTCTCAAATCTAAATGGACTTGTTCCGTACGTCCTGCTATTATATGGCCGAACGGTGACCTCCTCTGCCCAATCCATCTTACAAACTCAGGGCTAGGGAGATGGAACAAATAAAAATATTTCGGTCACACTTTGTGAGAAGTGGGTTCCCTCCCAAAATTTGGTTTTTTTTTTCTTAATATCATAAACTAAGGGATGGGAGAGATTCTTAATTTGGCCGAAATTTGGTATTTAGCTCAGGTGTCTGTGGAAAACCAATAGTCCACTTTCTTAATGCTTACAAACTTAAGTAAAAAATTTACACTATTTGGAATCCTAAAACATAAAAAAGGCTCCTAAAGATAGAATTGTGAAATAGGAGTTCAGAGCCAACTGTCTCAAATAGACAAAATAATGCTTGGGTAAGGGCACAAGAAGCCTAAGGCCTGTACGTGTATATCTGGTCGGTAAAAAATGTGTGAAAACCCTTGGGGGGTTACGTGCCCTATTGTCTATGTCGGGCATGTGCAAGTCGAACCAACAGTCATTCTCGACCTTTCAGTAATTCCATCCCCCTCAGGATCTAAGTATGACTCACACACCTCGTACCAAGGAAGCTCGACTACCCTCATCCGATCTTCATGAACCTTAATCTTCTTTAGCCTCCTAGTTTGAGGTGTATCTGTTGGAATTATTTTGTGGGCTCACATAATTTAATTAATTGTACATGGACAAGCTATCTAATAAAGGACCCAATAAAGTGATCTAATTAATTATGGGTTTCCAAAGTATTAAATAAATTGGTATGGTCCACCTTATGTGTAGAAGCCCGGCCCAATTAGGTCTTCTATGATGGGTTGAAGACTGCTAAGGCTATAAATAAGGTTATGGTCCCCAAGGCACAGAGAATATAACACAGAATACATACGGCACACGTATTTTAGATCTCTCTCCTTCTCCCCATCAAAGGCAAGAATAAGGTGGTCGATTCTCTGTTACCTTGGAAGATCCATAACTCTGACGCTAGATCAATCAATGGATTCTGGTACGTATTTAATGTTATTTATATTTTCTGATAATTCGACATGAATTCCTGGCGTGTTGTGATATATGGATTTAATCACATGATTTATAGATTTAATATTTTATTAAATCTCCAACAAGTGGTATCAGAGCCACGTCAATGTTGAATTATGAGAATTTTTGTTTATTGATGGATCGAAGCAGAAAAGTATGTTTTATTCTCAGATCTGAGATGATTTTCTTGTCTGTAAATTTTTGGATTCAGATCTCTTTTTTTTAAATTTTTCTGAATTTGGATCTGAATAAATTCATGTTATTTGGATCTAGTATTTTCGAATTTTACACCCAAAATTCAGATTTATTTTCGTTTTAAAAAAAAAAAAAAAAAAAAAAAAAAAAAAATCGAAATCCGATTTTCGTTTTTTTCGTATGGGTCGCCGGATGTCGGCAAATCGGCCGTTCTCCGGCACATTTTCGGCGGTGAATCCTTAGGCGTTTTGTTCTTCACACTTTTTCGCTCCATAACCCTCCATCAATTAGCCGTAAAAGCCTCTGTACCGATCGAATTTGGATGATATTTCTTCATGATGCGCGAGTCCATGCGATTTTTTTTTCCTGGCCATATTCCGGCCGATTTCCGGCCTGATTTTGATCGGATTCTGTTCTAACGTGGTCGCCACCTTATGGGTCGTCTTTTCCCGGCAGTTGGTCGGAGTTCAGGCGGCGGCCGCGGCGGCTAGCGGCGTTTTTTGCTGTTGAAATTAGGGTTTCGAATTTGGGGATAATTTTGGTTGAATTTAAGGCTTTGTTTGGTTTCTAATTTCGAACCAGATTTTGAAATCCCGAATTTTGACAATTTTTAAATTTTGACTTCCGCAATTCTGATTTGTGAAATTAAATTAGACCATTTCAAAATTTAATTGCATGAAATAAAATTAAAATGTAATTATTCGTTATTTTATCGTATTTGTTTATTGTGATAAAATATTTGTGGATGAATAATTATGAGGTGTAAATATTTTATTTCTTGCAAATTTGGTCTTCATGTTTTATTTGGCCCAATCAAAGTTAAATTAATATCTTGTATCTCAAATTTGGTTAAATTTAAATTTCATGTTAATAAAGTGATTTTTTGAGATATGTAGATATTGTTCAAGTCCAAAAATAAATTGTGTTTTAATTTATGCGAAAAATAGTCGGCCCAAAGGAAGACTATTTTTTGGCCAAATTCCATACACAATAGATGATTTTAAAGTGTATCTAGATCTATGCGGAAAATAATCGGCCCAAAGGAAGATTATTTTCTGGCCAGATTTTAGATTCAATATATATTTTTCAAGTGCATTTATATCTATGCGAAAAATAGCCGGCCCAAAGGAAGACTATTTTTTTGCCAGATTGCAGACATAATAAGTGACAAAAAAAAAAAAAAAAAAAATGTGTTTATATCTATGCAGAAAATAATCGGTCCAAAGGAAGGTTATTTTTTGGCCAGATTATAAGCACATAATTATGTGATCTTAAAGCGTGTCAAAACTATGCAGAAATTAATCGGCCCAAAGGAAGATTATTTTCTTGCCAGATTGTAGACACATTATATGATATTAAATTGTGTTATATTTATGCGGAAAATGATCGGCCCAAAGGAAGGTCATTTTCTGGCCAAATTTTAGCACAATATGTGGTAATAAATATGTGATAATTTCGGATTTATCCATGCATGCAATTGTCGGTCCAAAGAAAGGCATATTGTTGGGCGGATTTATTATCAATATTTAATAACCATGATGATAGAGTGCATCATTTACAAATTGTTATTTTTCTTCAAAGATTAAATATCAATGTTGTGCAAGGCATCTATTTTTTATGGGCCCACCACCATCTGCATGCATATATATTTGTGATTTATTTAATTTAAATATATGCATGAACTATATTTTATTGTGAGTTTTTTGTTCTACTTTGTTATAGCATCTTCTATATCTGCCAATCTGAACAACATTCCAGTACTTAATGGCTCAAACTTCAAGAAATGGAAAGAGCATGTTATGATAGTGCTCGGCTGCATGGATTTGGACTATGCGCTAAGGGAAGATCGTCCCGCACTTTTGACCAGTTCAGGAACTGCTGATCAAAAGGGTTCTTTGGAAAAGTGGGAGCGATCAAATCGCATGAGTCTGATGATTATGAAACATTCCATTCCAGATACTATAAGGGGTGCAATTCCTGAAGAAAATGATGCTAAAAAGTTCCTTACTCAAATAGCAGATCGTTTCACTGCAAACGAAAAGGTCGAGACAAGTACAATTTTGAATAAACTTGTCTCAATGCGGTACAAAGAGAAAGGGAACATAAGGGAGTACATAATGGAAATGTCAAATCTTGTGACTCGACTAAAAGCATTCAAGTTGGAATTGTCGGAAGACATAGTCGTGCATTTAGTCTTGATCTCTCTGCCTGCACAATTTAATCAATTCAAAATAAGTTATAATACCCAGAAGGAAAAGTGGACTTTGAATGAGCTTATTGCGCAGTGCGTTCAGGAGGAGGAGAGATTGAAACAAGATGTGATTGAAAGTGCTCACTTGACATCTAACTATCAAGGTAATTGCATCAATAAGAAAAGGAAATGGAGCAATAAGGAAGGAAACTCTGGGACTTCACATCATATGGAGCAACAGAAACAAGATAAAGTGATCACTTGTTTCTTTTGTAAAAGGACTGATGGGCATGTGAAGAAAGATTGTCCCAAATACGCCAATTGGCGTGCAAAGAAAGGGTTGCCTAAGGAGCCGGTTGCCAACTGATGTTGAAAGATACATTTTATGGAAAATAACAATAAAACTGTTGGTTTCTTTTTTTTAAAAGCTTTATTTATGAACTGAGATTTTTATTTTCTGGTATTTGAATTTGCAAAAACAAAATTTGATTTTAGTATCATGTTTAGACAAATCAAGTTTTTCCTTTATTCATGTGGTATTTTCAATTTTTCGAAATTCAAATATGTTTGGTATGAGTTCCTTGATTGATAAGCTTGATAAAATGAATATCAATATTTTAAATGATATTGACATTATGCATACATGAAAATTTGAAATTAAATGCAAATTAATTTCGTATGTTGACTTTAGTGGGAGTGAGTATATTGGAAAGTCAACATTGAGAAGAATATATTGATGTTTATATGTACATATGTGCTGGTATAAATTTTATCATGTGGTAATCTCATTCAGATTTATAGAGAATATTGTTTAGATATTGTGAACATCATTAGAATGTTGGGCAGACATTTAAGAAACCCGATATTTGATTATTAATCGGGTTATGCGGTACATAAAGTGAACTGAGGATTTTATGCTCACACATCGGAAATCTGACATTTGGAAATAGTTGGATATTTGGACTCCGAATAAAGTTGCGGGATTTTATCACCGGTAATGATCATTGGTCTAAGAAACCATTGAGGATCAATTGTGATAATAAAGCCGCTATATTATATTTAAAGAACAACTGAAACTTGTCAAAGTCAAAAGATATTGACATGAAGTTTCTAGTTGGAAGGAAATAATTCAGAGTGATTGTGTGTCAATTGAGCATGTTATTGCAAACTCTATAATTGCGGATGCGTTTGTCATGGGTTGGCCACCCAAGATTTTTTGGGCATGTGACACACATTGGTGTTGTCCATATAGTTGATATGCATGTACAGTGGGAGTTTGTATTCGGTTTAAGCATTGGCTCATTTGACATGATTTGAGTTTCTGTACAGACTAAGGTTTATTTGAATTACTCTGAAATAAAGTGATGATTTTCATTGCGGTTTAGCATTTGGTTGAAAGTCTGTTATTTGCCTCTTTGAGTCATTATGAGGACCAGTTGGAAATGCAGGTTTTATTCTGGGATCACATTTATGTATTTCCATGCTACACATCCATACTTGATCTATGTTATTGATTATGCTAATATTGTGATCATTGATGGGTCTAGTGATTTTAAATGTAGCGATGACTGCTTTGGTTCAATATTGGTATAATTGATAGACCAGATTGTTAAGGAATATTTTGGTTCAGATAGCAAGAGCTCAATCCAGTTTTTGCATGTACAATATCCGGATAACTTATGTGGCCCAAGTGGGAGATTGTTGGAATTATTTTGTGGGCTCACATAATTTAATTAATTGTACATGGACAAGCTATCTAATAAAGGACCCAATAAAGTGATCTAATTAATTATGGGTTTCCAAAGTATTAAATAAATTGGTATGGTCCACCTTATGTGTAGAAGCCCGGCCCAATTAGGTCTTCTATGATGGGTTGAAGACTGCTAAGGCTATAAATAAGGTTATGGTCCCCAAGGCACAGAGAATATAACACAGAATACATACGGCACACGTATTTTAGATCTCTCTCCTTCTCCCCATCAAAGGCAAGAATAAGGTGGTCGATTCTCTGTTACCTTGGAAGATCCATAACTCTGACGCTAGATCAATCAATGGATTCTGGTACGTATTTAATGTTATTTATATTTTCTGATAATTCGACATGAATTCCTGGCGTGTTGTGATATATGGATTTAATCACATGATTTATAGATTTAATATTTTATTAAATCTCCAACAGTATCTAGCTCAGAGCAGCTCCGTGCTCGAGGTGTACTCGGAATGGGAAGGGGAAGGTGCATCTATACCTCAACTATCTCACTAACTACTTGGGGTTTGTGCTAGACATTTTTAGATAATAAAATTAAAACTTAATATCATGTTATTATTTAAAAGGAGTCTATGACACCTCATTGTAATAATGTGATGTGATTATTTCACTGTTTATATATTTTTATTGTGTTATATAATAATTATATATATATTTCTATAATGTCGCATTATTACATAAAAGGAGTCTCTGACACCTCATTATAATATTGTGATATGAAATACATAAGTATTTAAACATGATTAACATTATATACATCATATTATTACCATAAAATTTACATATACATACATTTATTTTTTAAGAATTTGTAATGGTAATAAACGTCTAGTTCTTACCATAAAAAATATGACTTCACAAACACATTCAATCACTCCAAACTTATTATTCCTCCCTAAAAATTTTCTTCATCAAAATTTTCGAAGAAAAAGAAGATGGCACCTTCAAGATTATTTTGTATACTTATTTTGGTTATTATACTCACTATTCTTGTATTTATCGGAGAATATCCGCATCACATTTTTTCTTTATTTTTAAGAATGATTGTACTTGTAATTTATCTGTAAACTTATGCCAAATCTGTTTTTCTCATTTTGATGTGATGCACATTTATTTAATTCAGATGAGGATCTAAGTTCTAGGGAAGAAACCGTGCCATTGGTTTGTAGCTTGTTGATATATGATTGAGCAATTAGAGATGTGGTGACTTCTTCCTACATGATTTGTTCTTGATAATTGCAAACTGTGCAACTCTGTTACAAAGCTATTACATTTGAATGTTTCCTCCGATTATTGTCACTGCAAGTTCTTGTGATTGAATGTTGAGCTAAGGACTCTCTTTTTTATGACGATCATTTTTCAGTTACGATAACAAGTGACGATCATTTCCAAATCCAAGGAAATGATGCCATTTCTCTTGCTGACATTCATACTCGGTTTTATGTATTTGAGATGACACACAGGATGTGTTGTGCGAAAACTTAAAACCAGTCTCCATCAAAGGCTAGAAAGGGTAAGAGTACACTTGACACTAATGGACTACTACTACATTTTCATCTTGATGGATTGATTGTTCTCAACTTCGATGCATTTCCTGGTTCATGCTATTCAGGACAATGCATCAACTCTGGCATCTTGGGTCAAGAAGACCCGATGCTCTGGAAATGGAGAGCTTTTACAAACAATTCCATGAGCACTATGTTGTGGCGCACTTAACAAAGGGGGCAAGCTGATAGGTATCACATTTTCCTGTGGAGAGTTTTGTTTGAAAATCTACGTATTCCCGGGCTCTCTGATGTTTCCTTTGCCTTTTGATTTGGCAGATCTTGTGATACCCTTGTCCCACATCGAAAAAAATCAAGATTTAAAATGAGTTTATAATGGCTTACAATGGACTTCTATAGCAACTTGGGTTAATCATTTTCGTAAAGCGAGGACGAATACGAAGTAGTTGCTATAGGGGCTCATTGTGCAGTCACGCAGCCGCGGGTCCGGGCTCGAGGCGTGACAGAATGGTATCAGAGCCGGTCACCGGCATGGAACACCGGGAAATAAGTGCTATGCGGGGCAAAGTGCTACGTGCATGGGAGCTACCTCTTGAACCTGCGGGGCAAAGTGCTACATGACGGGAGCCACCTCTTGAACCTGTAGGAGCCACCTCTAGATTCTCGGTGCTGGTGGATCGAGGAGTCAGGTCGCGACGAGGACGTCGCGTTCTGAAGGAGGGGTGATTGTGATACCCTTGTCCCACATCGAAAAAAATCAAGATTTAAAATGAGTTAATAATGGCTGGACTTCTATAGCAACTTGGGTTAATCATTTTCGTAAAGCGAGGACGAATACGAAGTAGTTGCTATAGGGGCTCATTGTGCAGTCACGCAGCCGCGGGCCCGGGCTCGAGGCGTGACAGATCTCAACTTGGAAAAGCTTACCAGACAGCAGGGGTGCTCTTTGAAGTCCTTTGTGCAGTTGATATATAATACAGAAAAAGTCGAGGAAGTTACTCCTGAGGTTGGTTTTTTTAAGTTGATAATTAACATGTATTTGATTTTTAGCAACACCTTCTTGATTATTTATGCATTTGAATGGCCTATAGAGGCAGCTGAAAGAATTGTATGGGATGTTGTACATAAGATTTTTGATAAATGTTATCCGCGAGTTTGATTTTAGAACATATTGTATATAGATCGATAATTATTTGAAATTTGATTTATTAACCTGTTTATTATATTATAAGTTTTATTGTATATTATTTAAAAATAAAAAATAAACATCAACGACGTGCATTGCGTCGTCGATGCGATTTTCCGCGACATACAGTGTGCGCCATCCATTCTATTTTATGCGGCGTGCATTTCGTGTTGTCAATACATATTACTTTCAACCACTTTCAACTCTGCAGCGTGCAATGCGAGTTCCGGAAAGCAGATTTGCGCGAACCGAAAAATCATTTTTATTATTGTGAGTGGACAACTTGCAATTGCTTAAAATGACGACAATTATTAGACTTATTAAAATATACCAAACGTGATTATAAACATGAATGAAATTAATCAGCTTAACTTATATGCATGCTTTGATTATACATGTATCTAAAATTTCGTCAATTAGCTTAAATAAATAATTCTTTGACTAAATAAATAAAGGCAAAAACTTGTGTGAGACGGTCTCGCGGGTCGTATTTGTGAGACAGATATGTTATTTGGCTCATCCATGAAAAAGTATTACTTTTTATACTAAGAGTATTACTTTATATTGTGAATATGAGTAGGGTTGACCCGTCTCACAGATTAAGATCCGTGAGACGGTCTCACATGAGGTCTACTCATAAATAAATATCTTAGATTATTACGGGCACGCGTACGTTGATTGTAAATAATGGCTAAATAAATAAATTAATTAATAAATAGCCAGGAAGAATATTCATACATATATAGGTGTCCCTAGAACCGAACCAAAATGTCAATTTAATTTCTAAAATAATTAATACTCTTAAAAGAACAACCTTGACAAACACACATATTGGACGAAGTAAAGAAACAATAATGATGTTAATATTGCAAAGCTTCTGATCTCATTTTTAGCTATTTAGTCTAATTATAGGTTTAAAGTTGTGCTAATATGATATTTATCATTCTCGATATTTCGTCAACTTTATGGAAAAAATGATGTAAAAAATAAAAATAACATACTAAAGTTTAAGTTTAACAAAATAAATATCGTTAAGAGACAAACACAAGATACAGAAGATAAATGTTGTTGAGAAACAAACATAAGAAACGAAAATGCAATTATCTCTTTAATTGAGAACAAGTCTATTGTGAGACGGTCTCACGAATCTTTATCGGTGAAACGGGTCAGCTCTACCAATATTCACAATAAAAACTAATACACTTAGCATAAAAAGTAATATTTTTTCATGGATGGCTTAAATAAGAGTTACGTATTACAAAATACGACCCGTAAGACTGTCCCACATAATTACCTCTTTAATTAATATGTCCGTAAGTGATTAGCAAAGTGGACATCCTAAAAGTTAGCCAGTTGGCTACTTGCAATTCCTTAAGAAAATATTAGTTGACTTGTGGAAATTGACCGCACATGATTATAAAAGATCAATAGGATCGATAGATTAGTTGAACTTGTCGTTCTTGATTAATGTGAAAGTAATTAGCTAAAATATATCTTTATACGAATGCACACATATCGAGTCATTCTTTAGCTAAACAAACAGGAAGAATGAGTATATATATATTTATCCCGAAACTTTTAAAGTGGCAAAATTGTTATAAACAGCAAATATATATATATATATATATATATATATTTATATATATATATATATATATATATATATATATATATAATCTATCGATATTGAATTGTAATAGACGGTCGCCATGAGTTCCCCCAATAATATGAGCCGAAGTCATGAGATTTCACTCAATTCACATCATATGTCCGGTGAAAGTCACAGCTTTCCGGCGTCCAAGCCTCCCCAATAATATGAGCCAGATACTGTCTGCGAATAGCGATCAACATGCAATCACGGTTGATGGAAGTCAAGGAAAATAAACTCTTTTAATTTTTTACTTTTTCGTTTTGATATAAGTTTTGAATCATATTCAAAATGAGGGATTTTAATTTTAAAATTGTCTCATCATTTTAATTTAAAATCGCTTGCCATGTTTGTATGTTTGTCGGATTCATGCAACTATATTATTTAATAACATACATACATGCATACTACCACATATATATCATAATATGACATTCAACAATAAATAATGATGATGGATCGCCAACATTATTAGATCTATGTGAGTCATACATGGATCCAGGTCCAAAACATAGGAGAATGCAGGGATGCAAGTGCAACTATTACAAGAGCTTCCAATATTTTACATGTTTTCATCTCATTCATCGGGCCCACCATCTTCTAGTCTTGATCTCCCACTATTTCTAATAATTACATTTAAATAGTCATGGCACATAATGGATACATCTCATGGGGTGGGAACGGGCATAAACCAAGCTCACTTAAATAATATCAAATATTAATGAAACGAATAAAACAGTAAAATATCCTAACATACACCTAACACATTGGTCAAGGCTCTCGATCATCCTGCATGCATTTAATATCAAATATTAACATCAATTAATTAAACAAATTTAATTAACTGATAAATCATACATCTAATAATTTTATTACTAACCATCACAATTATTAAATAATTTAATAAATTAAATAAACATCTTTATTTAATTTCTAATTAAATAAATAATAATTGATTTCTAGTAAAACTCAACTTTACCATAAATAATTAAAATCATATTCTAATTATTTATTTTAAAAGAAAATTTATTAATTTTCAAAAACTAGATTGAACTAATTTTCATAAAATATCAATTTAATCCAAAGTTTTGAAAAATCAGAAAATCGCACCCTAGGCTCAAACAATTTAAGCTCATTATCCAGAACAGTTCCCGAGACACTCTCGGGCAGCTGCCCGCGCACCGCCCGAACGTTTAGGGCAGTCGCAGGCACACTGTGTGCGCCTGCGCAGAAGCTCCGCGCAGCTCTTGTGCGCGGTCTGTCCGGAACAGTTCCGGGCATATCCGAAAATAATTTTTTTTTTATTTCTGGAAAAATAAATGGTGCATCAATTTTCTAAAAATTTTTCTTGTGTGGTTAGAAATAAATTATTCAATATGATTTAAAACTATACGATTTAGAGAACCTTGGCTCTAATACCACTGTTGGATCTCGGTTTTCTCGTGCGCAAAACGCAGCGGAAGTTTTAAAATTTTATTTTATTTTGACAATCAAAATATTAGTTTGAGCACTCTTATGATTTTAATAAATAAACATACATAGGATGTTTTATTTTTACCTTTAGTGAAATTTCACTTAGTTCCAACTACGCAGGTATAAGCGAACATAGCACTTGTTGTAAATCTCACGTAAATTCTTCAAATCTCGTAATACGGTCCACGACCGGATTACTTGTTCCTCTTCTAATTTGCACTAGAAAGTGTAGAAGATCTTTTCGTAGAGAGAGAACACACCGAAGAAATCGACCCAATACCCTTTTTTTAATTAAAGTGACCGAAACTTCTTTGATAAAAATTTCGAGAACAGTAATTGTTTCTTGCAAAAATTGGAGAGAAAGTTTCGAATCATTCCCTTCAATGAGAATAAAAAATTCTAATTATTTCTTTAATCATTATTTACTTAATTAATTTAACTAATTAAGTAAACTAAATATTTGGAGGATTATGGTTGTGATTCTCAAAAATCTCACAAAATGGAATTAGTGTGTTATGGAGGCTAGGGTTTTTGTCTCCTACTTAAACCAAGCCTCCAATACCTAATTACCATAATATTATATTTGGGCCCTTTAATTAACATTTATGAATTTTATTAATTTATTGGACTAGTTCAACTATTTTAATTAATTAATCAAAATCCATTAAGAACTTTAATTATTTAGTATGTTGGACTTGTACTCCTACAAGCCCATTAAACATACTTCCCACCATATTTAATAAACTCAACTTTTGAGTTTAATAACTTAAATTCATTATAAATTCAACAATTGAATTTAATATTTAAATTATAAATTCAAGGAGTGAATTTATCACCTCCAAAATTTATATCTAATAAACTCAACTTTTGAGTTTAATAAATTAAATGCTCAAATATTATAAATTCAACTCCTTAAATTTATTCTCTCCAAATTTCATAAATTCAACTCCTTGAATTTATTTTCTCAAAATTTAATTATCCTAAATTCAACTCCTTGAATTTATTATATCATAATATAAATTGAACTCCTTGAATTTATTCTCTCAAAGGGAACAAATTATCCAGTGCTTGTGTGACCCTCAATGGTTCAGGGATACAACTAGCTGTGAGTTCACAACTCTTTGTGATTCAGGACATAATCCTTTATTCGGGCTTACCCTAACTTGCCCCATTCTATGTATCAACAATTGATCATGAGAATGTCAGAAATCATATTTCTGATTAAACCCATCGAATCATGGTAAGAGCGTCTAGTAGCAGCGCCCATGATTCCCCAGGTATCACTGATAGTACCTGCAAGAACCAGTCGATTATGATTACCGTACAGTACGGTCCCTTCATCTCATATATCTCGATCGAATCTGCAACATTGGTTCATCGAAGGTTGCATAATAATTCGATAACAATGTGATACATATAATAGTGACATCGCATGTACCATTGGAAAACTCCTTCTCCAACGTAAAAATCATACTCTGGCCAGAGATACCACGCACTATTATTTCATCAGATCACATAGCATATCCACACCCGCAGGTGAGCGGTGAATCCCCGACTACAATGTACTGGCTCCTATATGAGTCGCAACTGTACCCAACCGCGCCACCTGATGACTCTCATGGAGCCGGTAAACGAGTCAAAGTACAGCCCTAGCATATAGAGCCTCAGTGTTGTCCCGGGTCGTAAGGTCTAATGGTGTATAATCATAACCACGGACTTATCCTCTCGATAAATGATAACCACTTGGAAAGTCTGATGGAGGGTTGTTCGGTATAATCATCATATGACTACATATCTGCATGTTTTGACATCTCTATGCCCTTACCAATAAACGCAGTACACAACATCACAGATGCTAGTCTCGATCTCAAGCGACCTTTATCCATGTTTTAGGCGACTGAATCGACTAGGAACGAATTTAGACAGTGTTTACAAATGAGTTTCAACATCGAATTACGATTCATTTGTATTAAAGTATAATCAAGGTATTTATTTATGTTTGATAATATGGATATGCAGATAAAGAAATAGCAAACCATGAAATAATGAATTATATTAAAATAAAAATGGTTTATTACACTTGAGTCAATAAATTCTCTAGCCAACAGTTGGCTTGTAGGACATCTACTCTAAAAATTCATATGCGATTAGCGTTATTTTTCCGTCAATATATATAAACACAGCAGAAAATTTAATGTAGGAAAATAAAAAAGTAATGTTCTACAACTATTGGCCCCTTAGTCGAAACAATTGTCCACAATTTTTTTTATTATATATTAAATTAAAACTTTTACCTTTTGAGAATAATTTCGTTGAGTTGTATCTATTGGGTTTTATAAATTGCTCATCACAACTTAACCACACATTCATGTCGCATATTATTTCAATAGCATCTAGCACAATCTTATTTCATTTCCAAACTCAAGATATAAATTAACATATTTACTTTGTAAATGGATTTAACATGAGAAGGGAAAATGTCTAATACTTTTATTCTGACATAATATTTATTATTACAATAATAATACCATGTGGAAGAAGAGTAACTTGTTTAGCTATTTATCGTAGCCTAAAACACAATACACATAAACCGAACATATTTCAATATTTATTTTGAAGAAAACTGAAAGAATGATCGATGTCTCCAACTTTCTTATGTAGCATCTAGCACAATCTTATTTCATTTCCAAACTCAAGATATAAATTAACATATTTACTTTGTAAATGGATTTAACATGAGAAGGGAAAATGTCTAATACTTTTATTCTGACATAATATTTATTATTACAATAATAATACCATGTGGAAGAAGAGTAACTTGTTTAGCTATTTATCGTAGCCTAAAACACAATACACATAAACCGAACATATTTCAATATTTATTTTGAAGAAAACTGAAAGAATGATCGATGTCTCCAACTTTCTTATGTCTTGGTATATATAGAGGTCCTTGGTAGATTTCGAATCCAGACTTCAGGCTTGGTTGATGACTTTATTTACTGTTTTCCAGTTGTTTCGAATTATTGCTAACAACTACTTGTAACGTGACTCTTTTTTTCTTTTGTCTGAACTCTTGGTAGTGGTTAAGTGGTGTTATCTTCTACTAATGAATTGGTTGAATCACATATCTTCTCTAACTTTGTAGGGGGAATCTTTTACTTTTTTGGTCTCCGAGCAAAATGTGTCTTATGTGGTCCTTCACCACTTGGACTTATCTCTACAAGAACATTTGGTTAGATTTTGGCTGAAAACCCTCTCTAAATTCTGGCTCCTTCTCGGGCAGTCTAGACATATTTTTTCAGTACATCATTCAATGTGAGTTATATTGCATAATTTAGTAAAATTGATAATATGATTTCTAACTTTCATGATTCGATCGCTCCACTAAACATAGACAATTATTACACCCAACAAATAATATAGTAAAATTGATAATATGAATTTTAACTTCCATTTTCATTTTGTACTAACGTGTCATACAACATGTGTGCGTCATTACCTAGTAATAATCATAATAAACTATCCACGATATATATATATATATATATATATATAACAAGTATTTTGATGTCATGACAAAATTATCAAATTCCTTCTAATCTAAAAATAAAACTATTTAAAACATTCAAATTATGATACATCCTTAAAAAACTTACAAGGAATCATCTTTAAAGTTTAAATTTCAATATAATCCGTAAATTCTTTATATAAAAATTAATTGACACAAAAAATCATACATTCTTTATATAAAAATTAATTAACAAAAAAAAAATCAAAATCAAAATGAATACCATGTGCACAATTAAAGGAAGAAAGTTGAAGGACAGATGGC
The DNA here is from genome assembly GCF_022965805.1 of Primulina eburnea. Taxonomy (NCBI): domain Eukaryota; kingdom Viridiplantae; phylum Streptophyta; class Magnoliopsida; order Lamiales; family Gesneriaceae; genus Primulina; species Primulina eburnea. The sequence continues at coordinate 26,123,367 of NC_133109.1, read as the reverse complement.
GCAAAATAGGAAAATTTCCACAAGAGACCAATCGTTGATATGCCAACGGCAACCTGGACCCACAAAATGCTATTATTAGAAAGAGTTGGTTAGATGTGAGACCGTCTCACATCTAATAATCTGTGAGACGGGTCAACCCTACCCATACATATTCACAATAAAAAGTAATACTCTAAGCATAAAAAGTAACACATTTTCATGGGTGACCCAAATAAGAGACTCTTCTCACAAATACGACCCATAAGACCATCTCACACAAATTTTTGTCTATTAGAAAAATATCACAAAAATTTCCACTCCTAATACTTGCTTTGCAATTGCACCGCGTATGATTTTGTTGCCCACAACTATTTGTTACTTGTCGGTGCCTACTGCCTGCCTGCCTGCCTCTTTAAGAACCACCAAAATTAACTACTACTACTACATATTTCATTTATTAGTTCAACTTCTTTTGAATTATGGAACCCTAAAGTTTATTTTTTGTTATCAAATTAAAATATTGAACACCTACTTGAAATCGTACGGAGATTCGGAATCAAGCCAAGAAACATAATATACTAGATTTGGTTCGATGTTATTTGTTTATTTTGTGATCTGAGGAGAAAATTGATACATTAGGCTCCAAATCCAAAATCTCGTAGCTTGTAGCTTCAGTTTGGATGAAAAGATTTGGATTTGAACAAGTATTTGAAATGATTTCATGTTGGGACAATAACTCAAAACATAATAATTCGAGATTTGAAAACCATTATTAAGAGGATTAGTACAAGCAAATCAATGAATTTATTATTATAGATTTGAAACTAGTTGCTTCAAACCCATCTATTCATATACATAGTAAATTTAGAACTTTGATGCTAGGAGGCGTTTCAAATTTATGTTTTTTTGTAGTGCCTCTTCTTGTTATCTTGATTTAATCCCTCCATATTTTAATTTGTCAAATAATCCTTCCTTTTCTTGATGGTTATTTTCTAAAATAAATAAAATAAAATAAAATGACATGTTTCTTTTTCTTCTTTTTGACAAAGACGTGTTTCTTTTATTTTTTGGAAAATGATATATTTGTTAAATCCCCTTACGCCGAAGTGGGGTGACACTAGCACATGTACAAATAATGATTGAATCGACACTTTTGGTCATTTTGCGTTCTATTTGCAACTTTATATTTACCAAATTTATTTATTATAACTTATATGAAACTAATAGTTCGGTCGAATTTACAAGTTGTACACTTGTAAATATAAAAAAAGAAAAATAAAATAATCTAATAATAAACATAGATAACAATAATATTTTAATATCATATGATAAATGACTTAAGGCATAACATTTTGCTTTTATTCCCTTTTCGTATTTGCAAAACAAGGATCAGTAATTGCAGTTTACATCCCTCCCTCCCTCCACCACCAGAAGAGCAGCAGAGCTCGCATGTCTCTCTCCACAGATTCCATCAACAATCTCTAATTCAGCGTCGTCTGGATTTCTCCTTGATAAGAATCGCGCGCAACTCCGCCGCGTCCTTCTCCTTGGCCTGGTTCTCGGGTCGGTAATTCCCAGTGGCCGGGTCGGGCACCCATGAGATCTTACTCGGCTCTTCGGATCCTTTCTTCAACATCACGTTCGGACTAGCTCCGATGTTGGAGACGCCACTCTGAGACACCGAGGCGTACCCTCTCCTGCGGGATTCACACAGACCCATTCAACAATTTCGAACTCGAAATCAATAGTACAGAAAAAAAAAAAAAAAGCGATTAATTTACCAGGTTACAGCAGGTGAGATTTTGCTGGTGGCAAAATCAGAGACCTGCTTAGCGGCGGCGAAAGAGCGAGCCATTGAGAGTTATTGCAATTTTTATCGAATGGGGAGAAAGGTTTCTGCGGACTGCGGCGGCGGCGGTGGACGGGGAATGAATGAATCTCTTCGATGTGGAGTTTCGAGGGAGGAGGCGGCCTTATTTATAGGAGAGGCAAATTCAAACAAAACTAAAACAAAAACGAAAACGGGCCGGGTCAAAATAGTGGTCTCGGGCTTGAGCAGGTGTCCACGAAGCTGTACAATTGGCAAATTACAATTCATGTGTAATTTCAATAATCTCTACACAGTTAACATGGGTTTATTCCTTCCTACCCCTGCAGGCACTGCCTGCAGAGGTACATTCAAGGGTCAGAATTTTTTCTGGCTCAATTTTTATTTTTTTTTTAAAAAAATTTCCCCATGAGATTGAATCTCAGCCATTGATCCTGGGTGTGGACACTGCCCCCACACCCAGGATCGAACTTACCGTTAACCTGCTCTCTAAATCATATACGATACCCTATGGAAAGTTCCTGATTCAAACCGGATTTCAGGTTCTCGGTGCATTCCTATCCAAAGTCGGTGGCTCATTACGAGTCCAGTTATTTTCATATAAATATCAAGTTTTAGTGTTCAATTCAATCATTCACTATATTGACTTTCAGGAGCATCTTTAGCTGTTCTCTTATTATATTCTCAGTCTCTGACTTGAGCGTCGAAAGGGCCTTCCGGCTCTTTCTAACAGTCTCCTTCGCGATCTCAGATCTAGAGTAAATTTGAGGTATGCATTCGGACTGCTATCACCTGGTGGAACCGAACCCTAAATTTTCAGTGAGTATCAATATATATCACGTATCTGATTTATTTTATACAAAAAACTTTAGGAGACTGATATTCTATTTGTGTTCGTCATGAAAAAATATTGATTTTTATATCAAAGTATTACCTATTATTGTAAACATGAGCATAATTGATCCGGCTCACGGATGAAACTCTATCACAAAATAACTACTAGCTATTGGGATTCAAATTTAAATAATTTTTAGATCGATAATATCGAGATTATATTAATATGTGATAAAATTGAGAGAACTTTGTCCATGTGTTTCAAAATATCACTAAATGATTCTCCATTTACATATAGAAAATATATGCGATTTCTCGATGAGATTAATTTATGTGTAATTGATTGCTGCGGCAATTTTAAAGATCGAAATCGAATTATTTGGCATGTTTGGTTCGATGTGGTTATTGACTTATTGTACAAAATAGAGACTTTAGTGGCGAACAAAGTTGCTGTTTTAAATAAAATAAAATATAGACACCAACCCTAAAAAATAATCAAGAAACGTGAATTGTTAGCCTTGCGTTTGTAAAGCTGGGGCGTCTGGGTGGCCTCTGAGCACGCATAAGCGCTACGCATTCCTTGAGCTGTCAAACAGGTACGTTCTACCTGTTATTTGGCAGTTTGAGAAGATCTCACGAATATTTATCTGTGAAACGGATCAATCCTACCGATATTCATAATAAAAAACTCTTATCATAAAAAGTAATATTTTTTCTTGGATGACTCAAATGAAATTTATCTCATAAAATACGACTCGTGATATCGTCTCATATAAATTTTTGTCAATTTAAATTGGATTAGACCACCAAAAAAAGTAAAAATATAGATAATTAATTTAATAATTTTATAAATTTAAAAAATTATTGAAAATTATTAGTTTCACAATTCTATATGTTGGTTAAAATTATTATAAAAAAATTTACAGCTTTAATTACAAAAATATTTTTAATTTTTTTTAAAATCCCAATCCTGCCCCACCACGGATTGACCTGTCTAGGACCGTGACCTACACAGGCTGGCCCATGGAATTCCACTTAATTTGATTGTCGGGTTGGGCCAATCTGTCATGTTCAAGTCTAATTGATGGCTCTAATCTCAGTCTCACACAATCATGCATGTTGTTCGTAGTTGGTGTTAAGAGTGAGTATCATGTAAGACCGTCTCACGGATTTTAATCTTTGAGACGGGTCAACCCGACGGATATTCACAATGAAAAGTAATACACTTAGCATAAAAAGTAATACTTTTTCATGCATGACCCAAATAAGAGATCCGTCTCACAAATACGACCCGTGAGACTGTCTCACACAAGTTTTTGCCTGTGTTAATTACCAAATCTTGTAATTTAATAAAAGGAATTGGATTTTAGGAAAAAAAAAACATTATATGTAAAATGATTTGAAAATGTAAAGCTATGGGTTTTTCAATCAGTGGACTTGTAGATCCACAAGGCCCAAACAAGTGGGACGTATTTCGATGCTGAATAAGAAACCCAACCCAATCCTCTCATCAAAATTATTAAAATTGCATCACAGATCGGATTGTCGAAAATTAATATTTAAAACATGTGTATTGAATATTTGAATGTTGAAAATAAAAGTTGTAAATATTGAAAATTAGTGTGTGATGATGTAAGTAATGATGAATTTATTTTTGGATTATTTGTAAAGAAATTCTATAAATAGCCTCACCATTTGTGAAGAAATTCACAACAGAGTTGAGAGAAAAAATATGATAAAGTGTGTAGTTTGATAATTTTTAGAGTTTGAGATTTTTACTTTTTACTATAAATTTTTATTTTTTCATAATACGAATGACGGCATGTTTTATTACTTTTGAGATTAGGAATAATGATTTACAAATAAAAAACTGAATGAGCGAAAAAATATATTAAAAACAAAATAAACTTTGTCAAAAGATTTAAAAACACCAAAAAAAAAAAAAAATCGATCAAAGCAGATAAAAGTTATAAAAATTTACCAGATACAAAAGGAAGACTTGTGTTTCGGGAGAAACATTTGAAATCAATGGATTTCTATTATATTTTTATTGTTTACAATAAAATAATATATCAAACTTTAAATATATGTTACTTGTTTACATATTATTAGTAAAAAAAAAAGAATGTCTTTGAAATGATATTATTATTGAGTGAACTTGAAATCTGTTGTAATTAACATGAAATACTACATAAACATGTAATAATTAATTTGAATTTTATGATTTTACTTCTCTAAAAAATAAATTACCTTTAAATTCTATAAATTTGAAATTAATTAATCCAAGCACAATATGAATGCACGGCAAAAAAAGAAACAAAGCCATTTTATATTTTGAACTAATTGGATTTAGGTTTCAAAGCTATTAAACATGAGTATGTCTCTTGTGAGACGATCTCGCGAATCTTTATCTGTGAGACGGGTCAACTGTGGGGACCCGGATGCTAATCAAGTTCTTAATCATCATCGGGACTAATTAATCGATTAGAAAACAGGGTCTAAAATTTTTTTCTTTTTAACATGCGGAACGTAGTGAAATCAAACTAATATACAACTCAGTATAAAATAAAGTACAAATCCTGTACCGTCTACAAATCAGTAAAACTAAGGTTCAACATCTACATATCAAGTGTCACAACCCTATATACATCAAAGTCCGAAGTCTCCACTCTATCACGATCTCTCCTCATCTCCTGGACCCTGATCATGTCCCACCTGTTGTCATGTACACATACAAACAAGACAACAGCCGGATAACTCCGGTGAGAATATAATCCCAGTATAAATCAACGAAACATGCAATCATATAAACGAATATAAAGCATGTAACAGGTAACAGCAATATGTATCAAAATCTGAAGCATAATCAATCATAGACTGTCGACAATGCTCGTAACTCTACAATTCAGACTAGCCTCAATCCTAATCTAGGGATCCCGGTTTCCAGATGTGGCGTTCCTATACCGAATTCCGTAATAGAAGGAACAATGATTCTATTTACTCGATATAACCAAATATGGTGTTCCTATATCGAATTCCGTAATAGAAGAAATTCCAATTCTATTTACTCGATATAACCAAACATCCGGTGTCCTGACCTAACCGTCATGGACTATAGCTCTATCGCTAATATCCTATCTTGAGACATCGTGCAATGTGCCCGTGGCGATCCTGCCACTATCAGGCACTTCCGTCTACAAGATTTCTATACTATCTTGTGACATCGTGCAATGTGCCCGTGGCGATCCCGCCACTATCAGGCATTTCTGTCACAAGATTACTCGTCTGATACCTGCTATCTATAATTCAAGAAAACAAGTACATCAGTCCAATCAATGCAAATATCAATACAATAAAATAAAATATGTGATTTAGGGAAACTCAAGTCTAAACCGACTCAAGTCGATCTCCCAATATCACATTGACTTATACCTTTCTTTCGTCGGTTCCTGGTTCAGTCTAAGTCCTGAGTTCACGGTCTGTCTGGCAATGACAATATCAATAATCTCATGTCAATATACCTTTCAAATCAATAACAATCTGATCAATCTGGATTTAATTCAAAATCAACGGCATAACGGTACAATTTCAATATTCCCGTCAATACCACATCACCAGATAACAGTTACAATCCACAACCAATATCCAATACAATCCGTAATCCAATCGTAATTCAAATCTGTCCGATATCAACCGATTAAACTCTGAAAATTCATAATAATTCCATAATCAGTCTATTTCTCAATCTGACTTCGATTCTACGATGTCCAACATATCAAGAACATCATATATGAACTCCATTCAATTCTGACAATATCATAATTTCAAAACGTAGCAAAACTTACGTCAAGTTGTAGCCTACGTTGATAGGATTGCAGTACTGAAGTCAGATTACAATTCGGACGGACGGATTGAAATATAAAGGCGTAAGGATTTTTAGCTCTTTCACAGAAACCTTTCTCTACGATTCTTACCTTTTGTTTATGATTAATTGTAAAGATAATCGTGTATATATATATATATATATATATATATATATATATATATATATATCTCCAATGCATGCAACGTATACGTGGCTACTTTTCAATTCTTTCGGGCGGCGCTCGGGCGGTTGCATGTTACCGCCCGGGCGCGGCATATACTGCCCGAACATTTCCTTGTTGCACCTCGGCGCTCGGGCGGTCACAAACTACCGTCCGGGCGCCACATCTTCTATCCAAGACGTGTTTCTATTGAACTTTGGCGTTCGGGCGGTCATTTCTTACCGCTCGGGCGCCACTAGTTCTGTCCAAAAATTTGCACCCTTCATATATAATCTTATTTCGTGTCCCGATTAATCCTTTCATAATCATATCAATTATAAATCAATAATTACAAATTACCAGGATTAAATTCTCGGGTATTACATCAACTCTACTGATATTCACAATAAAAAGTAATATTATTAGCATAAAAATGAATATTTTTCATGGATGACCCAAATAAGAGACCAGCCTCACAAAATATGACCTGTGAAACCGTCTCACATAATTTTTTACTTTTTTTAGATTATCTCGAAAGGTTCTTTGAGAGTCATGTCCTCTTTTTTTAGTGTTGGAAAAGATTACATGCCTGGTTGATTAGTTATATAAAATTTATAATTTCCTTAAACAAACAAAAATTGTGCGTCAAGTTGAGAGATATTTGGGTGGACATATTTTTGGGTTTGATGTTTTGTTTTGTACCAAATGGGGTACGACGATATATTTATAATTTTTATTGTGATTTTATCAAATTAATTTATAGATATAATCATTTAAAATTTAAAAGTATAGATAGATAAAGATAATTAGTTCTGTACGGTTGCATTTGAAGGAAGACAAAAAATTGTGTGAGACGTCTCACGAGTCATATTTTGTGAGACGGATCTCTTATTTGAGTCATAAGAGTCCTACTCTCCAAAAAGAAAGTACCTTTCACTAGTTTCGGAAGTTGTTAGTAGAGAAAATGACATTTGGAAAAATGAATTTGGTCAGTTATTTTTTTTTTAAAAAATAATTTTTTCGGATGTATTTAAAATATAGTAAGTGTTATAAACCACAAAAGAAAGAGAGATGAGTTGAGAAAATTCATAAAAGAAAAGGGAGAAATGAGTCAATACTCATATTCAATTTTCATTGAACACAAACACCCTAATCAACGTAAAAGTCTTTACAAAAATTATATTGTCATATTTATCTTGATTACAAATATTTCAAGTCTAATAAATAAGATAATCATCTACGACAAGAATATATTTATAACACTCCCCCTTAGATGATTATTTGCACAAACAATCGATTCGTCAAATATCCATTTGGCAAGATGGATGATTAGAAACTTCATCGAGATTTAATGTTGTCTCGTTAAAACCTTTTCACTAAAATTCATTGAGAAAAATCCGAATGAAAGCAAAAAAACACATCAATAGATACATTCTTTGGATATCTTCCCGGCGATATATGTACCTCGTTAAAACCTCGCTAGGAAAAATCCAGTGGGACAAAATCATAGTGAAGCAAAAAGAGTATGACATCTCTCGCTAATTGTTAATTTTCCAGTAAAGACCTTATCATGAAAAGCCACGTGAGAAAAATAATATACGAGAGAAAAAGAGTACAACTTTGACTGATTTCCCTACGGAAGGCATCACGTGAAATCATCAACTTTTCATATTCCGAACTTGTACAAAGATTTGCCAAAAGTTGATGCAGGTGATAATTTTGTAAAAAGATCAATCACATTATCTTCATTTATTCATAATCTATTTATGTAAATCAATAATAGTCTATATGAAATTGCAAAGAAAATCAGTCATGTGTCATCCTATACATCACTAGTGTAATTTGTAAGATATGGCAATATTTAAATTCTTATATATGGTATTTCAAGACCAAATATCTTTTTTTTTCATCTTCCAAGTTGACGAAAATTGAAACGTCTACTACTTAAAATACTACTAGATTTTTTTTTGTAAGCTAATTTTCTAAAATTTCAATTTTTATACAATCATGCAATAACATCTGAAACTTACACTTTTTAAAATAAACGAACTCAACTAACAATAAAAACACTACATTTAAAAATGAGACAAATTGTCAAACCCTAAACTGTCGTTTAAAATAATTACAAATGAAACCTGCAAAAATCCTGACAACCATCAACATGTAAAAACGAGTGTACAGGAAAATATCCATGAACGCTCCTAACTCATGGACATAATGTGCGGAAAAAGTATGGTCCTTGGGTTAGCGTGCGCACATCCAACTCCTTACTCAGTCTTTGACGCCTCCAATCTCCTCATCAATACGCTCATCTGCATCATTCACACCTAATGAGTCTAAAAATTCAATACACCTGAATCGTTATAACAAGTACATATACATAACATGCAACAATGAAATGTACGATGAAAAGTACTGTAATTAACATACATTTCTTGATCTTAAAAGCATGAACGTAAGCATATCATATAAAAACATAACGTGTCAAAACATGTCTCATCATATCATCATATACGTGTTCATTTTCTTTATTTGAATTCATATCATTAGTTATGACTTTCGTATCAGCTTTATTCGATGGATCCATCTACGTATAATCGTGGTACCTTGCGACGGGGACATCAGCGACAAATTTTCCCATCCACTGAGCATTGGCCTTACATGTTTCTTATTCATATTCGTGTTTATATTAGTCACAACCAACTCCATCCTTCAAAATATATCAACATAATCATCACTTATAAAAATCATGCATATACGTAAATTTTCTTAAAATCAAGCATGAAACGTATTTTTCATATATACATAAAAAGTCATGATCAACATAACATATACATTTAAAACATGTTAAATTGTGATCAAGGCGCTGTCAGGACTGCTAACTCGGCCCGGACTAGAAACCCTAATTGATCATTTTACCCTTGGCCCACAAATTTTTTGACCCGAAGCCAACCAAACTCCTTAAAACACCTCAAAACAAAATTATAATCGTTCCTTGGACGTAAACTCGAGTCCATGTTAGAAATTCTATAATTCGTTTTAAAACTTGGATCGGGGTCCCGGTTTTAATCCGAAACGATCCGAAAGTCAGCCGAAACTTTCCAAACTTAAACCATGCCTTAATTGTACCCTATTAGCCCTTAAAAAACCTAGATCAGAACACTTAAGACCCTCAAACATCCCCTGAAATTCTCTGGATTTCACTTCACCAAAGCGAACTTATAAGGTCCAAAATTAAGATGACGTAATCCAACTGCATGCAAATCTAGGAGAAAATGGAAAATAGATAATTAAATGAATTTAAATATTTAATTGAATATGATATGCATAGTTTCATGTATAAAATGTATTTTCTACACGAATGCATGTAAACTGTATTTTTAAAGTTTATTCGAGATGCGATCGAAGAACGGAGACCGATGGCTGAAAAAAGAAAAATATTTTATCAAATAATTGTTTTAATTATTTAAAATAAGGTTGATGCTATTTGATATTTTTGAAAATAAGGTGTTTTTAGATGATTTTATACGCCGAGTCGTAATTTTTAATGGTTCTCGATTTTCGCAAAAATATGAATTTTTCGAGAACTCGGCTAATTTTTGACAAACTTTCCTAAACGAAATATTTTAAATATGCAATAATGACTTATTGGCCCAATTTTACCATGCTAATGAGCTTAAGCTTACACTAGAAATTAATATTAAAAGGACTAAACCCTCCTCATTCTTTTTCATAACACACGCCCTTTCCCCTCAACAACAAGGACTCTCCCCTCTCCCTCAAACACATGCACACACGAGTTTTTGTCAAGGGAAAGCCACGATTTTGAAAAGGAAATTCAGCCAAGGTTCTATTGCCGCTCTTCGCTTCTCAACATATTTGTCGTGCATAATATATGCAAAGGCACGCCATAAACCTTCTTTTCTCATCTATCACACCCTATTGTGTATTGGATTTTTTTTGCATGAAAATATGTTTACCATGAATTTATATTTATTTTTATGAACTTTCGTGTGAATAAATTATGTTTTCATATTCCAAAAATTGATATATTATCGCATGAAGGGGCTGCCATGTTAGGGGATCAAGGAGGGACATTTTTTTTACACGATTTTAATGGCCATATGATGCACGGTTAAGGCCTGCACATGCCTAGGAGGAAGCTTGATCAAATTATTGCATGTAGGGTTATAAGGTTTGGTTAGGAGGCTGGGCGACGTGCGGCTCGAACCAGGGCTTGGGCTGGATGTGACACGGGGTGAGGAAGAGTCCTAGCCACCCTAGAACTCAAGCAAGATAGTAGGGAAAGAGCACATGCACGATGGGACTCTTCCCAAGTCGACATGAATAATTGCTGTGCGTGAGACTCATGGCTTGGCCAGGGTGGTCAGGGCTGGGCTAGTTTAGGTCTGGTGATGGTTCACAAGGGGCTGGGCTCGGTGGTGGCTCGAGGGTAGGAGTCCTAGTGCAATAGGAGTCCTAGGCGCATACATGAAGGGCTCACACATGCTCTTGTGTATTTGCAGGAGGTTGCAACGGGTTAGGAGCTGGTTCAAGGGGTCATGGATGGTTAGTAGGGTCCATAGGGGGTCTAGGAAGAGTTTGGCTTGAGGTGGCTCGGGCTTGGCTTGAAGGTAGCGTAACATGGCTCGATGTGTCATGATAGCGTTCGAATTAATGGGTTTAAATGGCTAAGGCTTGAACCGTGGGTCCACGGGGGTGGTCCATGGGTCACAAGGGTAAATTAGGTAATAAAAAGTCTATGTTGGGAATTTAATAATCAAGTTTGAATTAATTCGGAATTAAAACGCTCTACGAATTAATATTAATGAAATAAATAGAAAAAAATGAAAAGCCAAATGAAAACATACGAAATTTAATTTAAGCTTAAATAATTATTTGGGATGGTCTACTATCAAGGAAAGTAAGAAAAAATCAAAATCGAGAAATTTTATGTCTAGAATAAAACAGTCATTTTACACCTAAAAAATAGTAAAAATCTTGGCAGTGCCCTGAATGCTGTAAAATATGTTAATACAATTATTTTAAATGTTTATGAAATTTTATGATGAAACGTAATGCTAAAATATATGTTGCATGCTTGGCTTAAAAGAAAAATGAATTATGCATACTTTAATATTTATAAAGTGATGAAAATATGAAATGTTGAAGGAAGTGAAGTAATTGTGACTAATACAATGATACGATGATTATGATGATACAACGATATGTAAGGCCAAGGCTCAGTTGATGAGTGAGAGTGTCGCCGATGTCTCCGCCGCCCAGTACTGTGGTAATACGTAGATGGATCCATCGACCTTCAACTGATACGAAAGTCACAATTCACGATCTGAATTTAACGAAAAAAGGAAAACGTATACGTATATGATGAAAAGTAAAATATTTATGATGAAAGGGAAGATGTTTATGTTTATGCGTGTTCATGAAATGTTATTTTAAGTAAAAGTATTTTCACTGTTGTATGTGATTGTATATGTATTATTCATTATTATGGTTATGGTTTGCTCAGTCAATATAGTCACTAGGTTTGATCGATGCAGGTGAGCATGATGTTGAAGTTGAGGGATTTGATAGTTAATCTTACTGGACTGAAGGAGCACATAACCCGATGACCATCGTTAGTTTTTCGCACTTATGATCTAAAGTTTATGGCAAAGATTTTTACGAATTTTAAGATGCTTTTTTAATGGTTTTGAGAGGCTGTTAGAGTTAGTTTTTATTTTTGAAATATTGCTAAGTTTAGGTTTGATAAAATGATTTACGATTTTACGTTTTGAATTCTTTCTTTAAAATTTCAAATATAGTTTGTCACACCCCAAGACCGAGGCATCGGTGACATCCGACATTGTTTAATAATTACTTGAAAACAATTAAGCCTAGTAGCAAATGACCAAAACCAGTCTTTTTCATATAAAAAAATATTGTCTTTACAATGACAACAGAATAAAAATTACATCAGAGTTTGCGGAAACTAAACAAAAGAAAGGTAAAAATCTTGATTTTTTATCTTGACATTCGATAACCATCCCCAGAAAGCTTCTTGTTCCTCCTCATTCAGTTGTTCTTCATTCTTATCTAAAAGTTGTAAGGGGTGAGTGTTTTGGGAAACACTCAGCAAGTGGGAGGTCGGTCAATTTCCAAAGATACATGTAGAACTTACTCTTTAAAGCATTTCTTTAACAAACTTTCAAAACTTATTACTTTTGACTTATCATAACAGAACCGAATTAAATATGATAAATATTATCAAACGATTCAGAGCAATTCAAAAGCAAATCAGAACAAACACAACATTGTTACTCATCTCATTTCTATGGTCAAATTGTCCAAAATATGTTAGTCCTCTAAGGGGTGAGGCCAGAACATAGTTTTATACCCACTGATGGGGGCCAGACAGAACACAGGTTTATACCCACTGATAGGGGCCAGACAGAATTACAATTATCGTCCCATTTCAAATCGATTTGTAATAGTGTATCATATAATACAGATTTATCGAACAGAACTTATCAGAATTTTGAACGAATACAGCGGAATCAAAGAATATCGAAAACCAGAAACAACATATCATCGATCAGAATTTTAAAAGGAAAGACTGTATTTTTCAAAAGGAGTGGACACACACACATGCATGTCATGATAAATATATTCATATTCAAGTTTAAAATTACAAACAAATACGTAACAAAAATCCACTTACCGAAATTCGAATACGTGGTCCAAAAATTTGCTTGATTCTTGAATGAAGTTTCTCCTGAAAAATTGGACACCACTTTAACATATTACTTGAGAAAATTATGCTATTAATCCAGTAGCACCTCGACGTAATTGCATAGCACATGAACTGCACAAAGCTTCCTCTTTTTCTTTCCTAGCCTTGGCCGAATTTTGAGTGCTTTTGTGGGAGCTTTTGGTCTGAGTTTTGTAGCATAGGATGTGGTATTTATAGACGAAGTTTGGTCCTTTCCCCTCCCTATGGCCGAATTCTTGAACAACATTTTCACCGCCTGCTCCCTCCTATCTTCCGATCTAGCCTAACCGAGACCAACTACCAAGAGAATGCGATCGGCCCTCACCAAATAGTGACTACCTTGTGACTCCATCCCCTTGACACCATGAATCCCAACATATACAACCCTTAAACCCTTAGCCGTAGCAGCCCCTTACACAAAAGTCATGAAAAACGTGAGGTGCGTTAAAGAGTAGGTATATTTCATGTCAAAAATATACAAAAACGACACCACATAATAAATCAAAATATTTCTCATGCATAAACACACAAACCAGCATATTACGATGTGAATAATGATAAAAACAAGATTTTAGGCGTGCCTTTGCGTTATTACACTCGAAAACCTAGAGATATACGAGTAGAACTTGCACCGGAGGGACGGGGAAGGAGCTTTCTTGAAAACCTAGAGAGAAAACCGAAACGTCTGCTCTATTTTTTGAAAAAGTGTTGCTGCTGAATGGTGGAGGGGCGGCCAACATGTAGGGAATTAGGTTTAGGGTTTAATCAAGGACACACACACTCCATCGGTTACACCATCAGCACACACACATTTCACACACCTTGCATTCACTCTTTTTGGAGGAGAAAACCTAAGGTTTTTAGGTTATTTCAGCAGTCATCCCTTCCTTTCAAACTTTTGAAGATTTTCACTCATTTTCGAGCAAGAAAACATGCAGCAATCGTCTCCCGATCATCCCCTCGTGATCCACCACGTCGGTATTCGTCATCTTCGAGCGTTTAGACGCAAAGACATGTATATTCTTTTAGTTTTGCATCGATCTTGTCGTATTAAGTATTTTGATGCGTAATGTATGCAAAATATGTGTATGTTGTGCAAAAAGTTTGAAACGATTTTGGATCAAAATTTTAGATCTCAAAATCGAGTCATTTCGATTATTGTGAATATTCGGTTGACTTTCTGGAGACACTTTCAACATATAAAATGTAGTAATCTTCGATACCTTCGATTTGACAGTAAATTTGTAATTTTTGGACAAGAAACGAGTAAGTTATGATCATTCTCGTGTGACTGCTCAAACTGTGACGTTTTGAAAAACGTTCTTTATGTTTCTTGAGTTATTTGATTGCAGGCTTCGTTGAGAATCTCCAAGTGTTCAGTGGGGTGATCATACGGTGTTGGTGTGTTGTTTCGAGTCATTAAGGGTGAGGATGAGTCATAAGGATGCAAATGGTAGAAGATGACATTTTGGGGGTTTGTTTGTGTTGCGGCGCTGCATTTGAAGCGCCGCAGTGCTGCTGGTTCGTGCAGAGCAGTGCCGCAGCGCTGGAGCGTAGCTCCTAGGCGCTAGACAGGCGCTAAAGCATTCCTCCTCAGCGATTATGCTTGGTTTAGGTATCTTCGAGCTTCGAATTTAGGTGTTGTTGCCTCATTTGGGTACTATTAGGTCGTTATGTCCAAGCTTACTGAGGGTTAGATTAGTCGTTACGTAGCTTGAATAGGAATAATTGATTCATGGCTTAACGAGGTCCGTGTCTCTCATGGCTTGGGGAAATGTTTATATTTCATAAAAGGAATTGTTTCGGGGTTCGATGTCATGGGTTGTTTATGATGTTTATCTTGGTCAAGTCACGAGTGTTCTAGAGTTATTTAGTCACATTGTAATAAGTACGACGGGCATGATTAAGTTTTGGAATTTAAGATGCATGAGAACGCGTTAGTATGTGCGGCAACAGCCCATGTGAGATCCGACAAATCCCTCAACGCTAAGTAAGTATGTTCGACGTGCAAAAGAAAATATTATGTTTTTGAGGTTTGCTAATTGTCTTGTGACCAAATATGAACGAGTTTGGAAGCCTGAGAACGTGTTCGGGGACCTCTCCACCCTGGTAAATATTACCGTGTTTTGATTAAAATTGGAAAGCGGTGAAGTATCACCAGGGATACATCCGGTAAAGTATGACCGGGATCTTATGTATGTGGTAGTGGACATCCCTGCCAGCCCAGTACTGTGGTTTAGTCTGATCTGGCACACTATGTTATGTGTCACTTGCTTTGAAACATATCTCTACGCAAATGATGATGATTATGTATGTTTAAGTATGTATGATGTAGTACGTTTATGAAATGAA
Organism: Primulina eburnea; assembly: GCF_022965805.1. Lineage (NCBI taxonomy): Eukaryota > Viridiplantae > Streptophyta > Magnoliopsida > Lamiales > Gesneriaceae > Primulina > Primulina eburnea. The sequence goes on along the minus strand of NC_133109.1, from coordinate 26,107,577 downwards.
GGCACGTCTATGCTTATGTAAGTATGTCCAAAGTTTAAGTATGTATGGGCTATTGTGGTTTTATTAGACGTTACTTGCTATTCTCAGTTTGTACATGTTGAGTTTTTAGACTCACTAGACTTGATCGATGCAAGTGAGGACGAATTCGAAGAGACGAGAGGCGGAGACTAGTGAGCTGGCTAGGACTGTGCAGTGGAATAACCCGAGGACCGCCTTAGTTTTCAAGGATTTTATTTTTATGCATGATAAAATTGTTTACTCTGATCTTTTTAACGAATTACTTTATGTTGTTTTAAACAAGTACTTGTTGCAAGTTGTTTACAATTTAAAATATTTGTTCAAGCATTTTAATTATTTGGTATTTTGAATGAGAATTTCTTATTTAAGAAAAAATTTATCTTCCGCAAAATTTTAAGTATGTTCAAAAGTACGGTACGTTACAGTTCGTATCAGAGCGATGTTCTTGTATGTTAGGCCTATTGCTAGTTGCGAGAAGCTCACGAAGTCACGCCTCAAGTCTGTAGGTTTTAAAGTTTTAAATTTCTTTCATGTAGTTAGTATCAAAGTCATGATTTCAGCATGTACATGTTTAAATTCGATTTTTACGTTAATCTTATGTTATGAATATTATGTTATTGCATGTTAATGCCTGACACCCCCGGGAGAAGCTGAGGCATTTCCTTGATGGTTTACGATCGATCTTGCACCGATGATGTTCGAGTGGATGGTCCTACTACCTATGCTATTGTCGTGTCGATAGCCTTGGCGGCAGAACAGGACAAGAAAGACATTGAGAATGACAGGCAGGGCAAGAGTCCCTATCAGGCACCTCAGCTGCACCCCTCACAGCAGTAGTAGTTCAAGATACCTTTCCAGGGGCAGCCGAGAAAGAGACCATTTCAAGGACCACCGAAAGGCAAATGTCCTATTCTTCAAAAGAAGGCTCCTCAGAAGCATGAGTACCCAGTGTACCCGAAGTGCAACCGTTAGCACATATGCCAATGTTTATGGGGTTCTGGCAAATGCTTCAAGTGCGGAGCCAGTGATCATATTATGAGGGACTGCCCGCAGTGGAGGCAGCCAACCCAGGGGAGAGTGTTAGCCATACATACCAAGGAGGCGAACCCAGACACGACTCTACTGACTGGCAACCTATTTAATTCAGCACATTATTCATTTTTGGTCATGCATGCTTCGAAAAATTTTCTTGGGTATAATAGTATGTTGTTTTCGGATTTTTGAGACTTGGTTAGGGGTTTCCAGCTATGCATGAGGTTAATATATGTAATTTTGGGATATAATTTTTTGTGTGTGCTCACGTCCTTCAGGAAACATTTTCATAAAGAAAGTGACCACGAAGACTTTGTTAGATTCCGGGGCCATTCACTCTTTTATCTTGGAGACGTTCGCTAATCATTTGGGAGTCAAGTCCATTGGACTCGATGAGAGCTACTTCGTGATTGTCCTATCAGGGGAAGAGTTATCAGCTACTAGTGTGGTCAGATATATTGATCTTGAACTACAGGGCCACCTTGTTTATGCAGATCTGATTGTGTTGCCAATGCCAGAGTTTGACATCATTTTGGGGATGGACTGGCTTATGAAGAACAAAGTTATAATCGACTTCCAGTGGAGATCAGTGTTGGTAAAACCGTTGGGCATGGATCAATTTCTTTTCGAGCCGAACAGGTGGAGAAGTTTCCCTCGCATGATCTCTTATATACAGGTACAGAGACTTAATCATAGGGGGTGTCAGGCATTCCTGGCCAGTATTATTTCAGCACTTGACGCACCCACCCCATAGATATCTGATGTACCAGTTGTCAAAGATTTTCTACACGTTTCCCAGACGACGTCACAGGCATTCCACCAGAGAGAGAGGTGGAGTTCATCATTGACCTCGTGCCAGGCACTGTGCCAATCTCTAAGGCACCGTACCGTTTAGCTCCAGCAGAGATGTTAGAGCTCCAGCAGAAAATACAGGAGCTCCTAGACAAAGATGCCATCCGTCCTAGTTTCTCACCATGTGGTGTACCAGTACTCTTCGTAAAGAAGAAAGATGGGAGCATGAGGTTGTGTATCGATTATCGAGAATTGAACAAGGTAATGATCAAGAACAAATACTCATTACAAGGATCGAGTACTTATTCGATCAGTTACAGGGAACTACAATGTTCTCTAAGATAGATCTACGTTCTGGGTATCATCAACTGAAGGTAAAAGATGTAGATGTTCATAAGACATCCTTAATAACTAGATATGGGCATTACGAGTTCTTAGTGATGCCATTCGGACTGACGAATGCTCCAACGATTTTTATGGACCTTATGAATCGAGTATTTCAGCCCTACCTATATCAGTTTGTCATAGCATTCATTGACGACATTCTTGTATACTCGAAGAGCCATGAGGAGCACAGTCAGCATTTGGGTACAGTTTTGCAGAGTCGAAAGTTGTTTGCAAAATTCAGTAAGTATGAATTCTGGTTGGATAAAGTAGCATTTTTGGGACATATCATATCTAGAAGTGGCATTGAGGTGGATCCAGCTAAAGTGGCAGCAGTGAGAGAATGGGTTGAGCCGAAGAATGCGTCAGAGATTCGTAGTTTCCTAGGCTTGGCAGGCTACTATAGGAAATTTATTCATGAGTTTTCTTCGATTTCAGTGCCACTCACTTCTTTGACTAAGAAGAATGTCAAATTTGTATGGAGTGAATAATGTCAAAAAAGCTTTGATACTCTGAATCAGGCTCTTATCACATCGCCAGTTTTAGCCATGCTGTCAGGGCAAGGAAATTTTGTGTTGTACACTAATGTATCTAAGGTCGGTTTAGGAGCAGTATTGATGCAGTATGGTCAGGTTATAGCATATGCCTCCAGACAGTTGAAGGTGCATGAGAAGAACTACTCGACTCATGATCTCGAGTTAGCTGCTGTTGTCTTTGCGTTGAAGATATGGAGACACTATTTTTACGGCGAGAAATGCAAGATATTCATTGATTACAAGAGTCTCACGTATTTCTTCACGCAGAAAGAACTGAATATGAGACAAAGACGGTGGTTGGAGCTAGTAAAAGACTACGATTGTGAAATTAGCTACCATCCGGGGAAAAGTAAGTTTTGGCAGATTCTTTGAGCAGGAAAGAAGCAGTCGTAGCACAGCTGTTAGCATCTTCAGACAGAGATGCAGAGGTTTGGCCTAGAAGTTTTTCCTAAGGGCAGAGCGCCTAAGTTGTCTAATCTGATAGTCCAGTCTTCTTTGCTAGACCGAATCCGTAGAGGTCAGTCTTCGGATGAACAATTATAGAAATGAAGACTAAAGGATGAAGCCAAGGGCAGTGTACTCTATGCAATGTCATATGGTATTGTGAGGTACAGAGGAAGGATGTGGGTGCCTAGTGTAGATTTGATCAGAGAGGATATTTTGACAGAGGCACATATGTCTCCGTATTCTATCCATCCAGGAGGTACTAAGATGTACAAAGACTTACAGATGATGTAATGGTGGTCAGGGATGAAGCGGGAAATTCGTCGATTTGTGTCTGAGTGTCTCACTTGTCAGCAAGTGAAAGCAGAGCATCGGATGCCTGCAGGTATGCTTAAGCCACTCCCTATTCTCGAGTGAAAATGGGAGAATATCAGAATGGATTTCGTTGTTGCATTGTCGAGGTCAGTCAGAGGATTTAATGCCATTTGGGTTATAGTGGATCAACTTACTAAATCGGCACACTTTTTACCGGTAAAGACGACTTTCTCCATGCCTCAGTATGCAGAGATCTATATCCAAGAGTTAGTCTGTTTGCAGGGGATCCCAGTTTCTATTGTGTCTGACAGGGACCCGAGATTCACATCGTCCTTTTGGAATATTTTACATTCAGCTATGAGGATGAAGTTGCTAGTCAGTACAGAATTTCACCCTCAGACATTTGGCCAGTCTAAGTGTGTGATTCAGATTTTAAAAGATTTGTTGCGAGCTTGTGTGATCCATTTCCATGGGAATTGGGAATCGAAGCTACCTCTAGTGGAGTTTAGCTACAACAACAGTTTCCAATCATCTATAGGTATGGTTTCCTACGATGCATTGTATGGAAGGAAGTGCAGATCGCCAATTCATTGAGATGAAGTTGATGAGAGATCAGAATTTGACCCAGAGATTGTTCAGCAGACCGCAGACATGGTGGTCAAGATCCGAGACAGGATAAAGACCACCCAGAGCCGCCAAAAGAGTTATGCTGACAAAAGGAGAAGGGATCTCGAATTCGCTGTAAGAGATCATGTTTTCGTGAAGATATCACCTATGAAGGATGTTATGAGGTTTGGAAAGAGAGGGAAGCTGAGTCCGAGATTCATTGGACCATTCGAAAATCTTGATAAGGGTTGGGACACTTGCTTATCGGGTAGCTCTACTGCCGAATCTAGCTGGAGTAAACAATGTATTCCATGTTTTGATGCCGAGGAAGTATATGGAAAATCCTTCGCATGTTTTGAGCTATGAGCCGTTGCAGCTTGCTCCCGATATGTCATATGTGGAAAGACCTGTCCGAATTCTAGACAGACAGGAGCCGAGACTTCGGAACAAAGTTACCAAGTTGGTCAAAGTCCAGTGGCTGAATCAATCAGTGGAAGAGGCCATTTGGGAGGCCGAAGCAGATATGAGAAGTCGCTACCCAAAGTTGTTTGGTAAGATTTAATTTCGAGAACGGAATTTATTTAAGTGAGGGAGGAATTGTAGAGCCCAAAATTGGTACACGTAAACCCTTTCAATTATTAAATGGTTAAAATTATTTATTTAATTTTAAAATGATTTTTAACCATGCATGATTTACGATTAGCATTATTTTAAATTGTTACATGTTTACTTGATGTACGTTAAAATTTTTTATCTTGAGTTTTGTGTTTCAGGCAAATATTCGATGCGGGATCGGGAAAAAAGACCGGTAACGATTTAGGCGATTAATGAAAATGTGGTATTTTATGTCTTTCCAAGAAAATTGGTATTTAAAATGATTTATGAAAGTTTTAGCATTTTAAAACATAATTTAATTTATTAGGTGATTTTGAGATTTTTAAGTTTTTCCAAAAAAATTGCTAAGTTGAGTAGTGGGGATTTTAAATCTTGTAAATTATTTTATTAAATATATTAGTGGGGTTAAATAATTAGATTAATATTATTTTATACCTAATTATTTAATTAAGCAATGTTTATTACCCCTAATTAATCACACACACATACCCACCCACACACCCCCCATCAGCTACACCATCAGCACACACATATTTCACAGACCTTGCATTCACTCTTTTTAGAGTAGAAAACCTAGGATTCTTAGGTTATTTCAGCAACCATCCCTTCCTTGCAAACTTCTGAAGATTTTCACTCATTTTTGAGCAAGAAAACGTGCAGCAATCGTCTCTCGGTCATCCCCCGTGATCCACACGTCGGTATTCGTAATCTTCGAGCATTTAGACGCAAAGGCATGTATATTCTTTTACTTTTACATCGATCTTGTCGTAATAAGTATTTTGATGCTTATTGTATGCAAAATCCGTGTTTGTTGTGCAAAAAGTTTGAGCAAAATGTTTGAAACGATTTTGGAACAAAATTTTTGATCTCAAAACCAAATCATTTCGAGTACTGTGGATTTAATTCGACTTTCTGGAAACACTTTCCACATATAAAACGTATTACTCCTTGATACCTTCGATTTGACAGCAAATTCGTAATTTTTGGACAAGAAACGAGTGAGTTATGATCATTCTCGTGTGACTGCTCAAACTGTGATGTTTTGAAAAATGTTCTTCATGTTTCTTGATTTATTTGACTGCAGGCTTCATTGGGAATATCTGAGTGGTCATTGTTGCGTTTAGGTGTGTCGATTGGGGTGATTATATGGTTTTGGTGTGTCATTTCGATTCATTAATGGTGAGGATGCATTAGGAGTCATAGGGATGCAAATGGGTACAAGATGACATTTTGGGGTTTGGTTCACGCAGGGCTAGCGTCGCAGCGCTAGAGGGTAGCGCCTAAAACGTCATCTTCTACCCATCTTTAGACAGGCGCTACCGTGCTACTCCTCAGCGCTAGGCGCTGGTTCAGGTATCTTCGAGTTTCGAGTTTAGGTGTTATTGCCTCATTTGGGTACTATTATTTCGTTATGTCCAAGCTTAGTGAGGGTTATATTAGACATTGCGTAGCTTGAATAGGAATAATTGATTCATGGCTTAATGGGGTCTGTGTCTCTCATGGTTTGGGGAAATGTTTATATTTCATATCAAGAATTGTTTCGTGGTTCGATGTCATGGGTTGTTTATATTCCTCGGAGAACGTGTCTGGGGACCTCTCCACCCCGGTAAAGTATGAACGGGTTTTGATCAGGATTGGAAAGCGGTAAAGTATGACACGAGAACAATTCGCCCGGTAAAGTATGATCGAGGATCTTATGTATGTGGTAGTGGATATCCCTGCCAGCCCAGTACTGTGGTTTAGTCCAATCAGACGCACTATGTTATGGGTCACTTGATTTGAAACATATCTCTACGCAAAATTATGATGATTAAGTATGTTTAAGTATGTATGATGCAGTGCATTTATGAAAATGTTTATGAAATGAAGGAATGTTTATGCTTGTCTAAGTATGTTTATGTAAGTATGTTGAAAGTTTAAGTATGTATGAACTACTTTAAAATACATGTGGTTTTATTATATGTTACTTCATATTCTCAGTTTATATATGTTGAGTCTTTTGACTCACTAGACTTGATCGAAGCAGGTGAGGACGAGTTTGAGTAGACGAGAGGAGGAGACCAATGAGCTGGCTAGGACTGTGCGGTGGACTAACTCGAGGACCGCCTTAGTTTTCAAGGATTTTATTTTTATGCATGCTGATCTTTTTAACGAATTACTTTAAGTTGTTTTAAACAAGTACTTGTTGCAAGTTGTTTATAATATCAAATATTTGTTCAAGCATTTTAATTATTTGGCATTTTGAAAGAAAATCTTATTTAAGATAAATTTTTATTTTCCACAAAATTTTAAGTATGTTTAAAAATACCGTACGTTACAACGTTGATGCCTAGTGCCCGTCCCCATGTGCAATGGTGAGCTAAGACTGATCAGTCCACTAAGGGATAAAGGCTAGTCACTTTCAAGGAACAAACTTCACTCAAAACGATAATCGATTGACATCGTTATGATTTTACGAGTGGATGATTTATGGTATTTATGATTACAAGCTTATTTTAAATAAAAGTATGATTTTAATGCATGTGTTTGTATTTGTATTATTTGTCACTCATGTTTAGAACGTGTTGAGTCATTAGACTCACTAGGGTTGAATGTTGCAGGTGATGTCGTTAATGAGAGAGGCGCTAAAGCTTGAGTGGATCGAAGCAGATAATACACTCCCGACGGCTTTTATTTTTTGCATTAGCGTGATAGTTAAAATTTTAAAGATTTTGTTAATGAATTAATGGGGATTTTTATGCTTTATTTTGAAGTTTGGCTTGATCACGTTAAAAAGGTAGAAGTAAATTTTTTTAAGTCGCTGAATTAGAGATTTTATGCAATTGAGATTTTAAAATGTTAAATTATTTTGATTTATGGAATTGTTAAGTTATTTTTATGGTGAATATCGAAATTGAATGATCTATTTTTTTTTTTTTTAAAAAGTAGGATTTTAAGGTTAAAAAATAGAGGGAGATGTTTCACACTAGACTCGCTATGTTTGAATGGTTGCAGATGATAACGATGTTGAGTCGCGAGGTGCGGACTATCGAGTAATCCGGGAGGCGCAGTTGCATACCCGATGACCTAAAAATTCCGTATCTGTTAAAGACTTTTGATGATTTTATGCATTATCGTTTTTATTTATAGACTGCTAAGATGCTAATATTTATTAAGTTGAATTTAGACTTTATTTACTTATTCAGCATGAATGGTTTTGTATATTATGAAATTCAATTATTGATTATTTATGCTAGTTTATTTATGATAAATTAATTATGAATGGTTTAGAAAAAAAATTAGTGTAAATTAAATGAATTTAGAAGTAGGGACGTTTCAAATATCCCTACAAAATTACGCTTCATTAAATAACATTAGGTTAAAAGAAAACAAAATATGGATAATTATTGAGATTCATGTGATTACGTCATTATTTAAGAATTTATCAGATGAATTATATATGCTTATGCATGATAGCTTAAAAAACATAATATATGCGTATTAATTAACATATAATATACAATGAAACATGTAATTGAAAATCAGTAACAATTGATGAGAAATATGTGAATGTTCAAAGCTCAATTCACTGCCATGATCGTGTATAGACTACCACAATCATCGATATTTAATATAGACGATGATATCAATTCACTGGGTTTACAATATATTTTCTTTTTCGATTGATGACGTTATAGTCTCACTGCCATATATTTTCTTTCAAACATCGTGGTCTCACTGTCACATACTCATATATATTTTATCAAATAGTATATGCAGTTCATCACAATAGTATATTCAGTTCATCATTGAACATGAAGTCACTATACATAATAAAATAGTGATAAATAATAGATCATGCATTTTCTTTTGATAGATATTAGACCTCTAATCACCTTCTTAGGAATATATACAATTTTACATCTTATATACATATTCATTAAGAAATTATAATTAGTTTATCGATTTATAAAATCCCCAACAAACATTCAACCAAAAAGCATTAAATTAATACTCCTCAAGAATATTGTCAAGTCTTTAATCTTATATAAATATTATTCATGAATATCAACAAATCTTTGATACTTTGATCAATATTTCTTTATAATTATTGATATATTTTGATATAGATCTATCTTTCAATAATATTTATATATCTTTGATCTGATATCAGATCTCAATCATGAATCTTTTTAGATTCTCAATATTTAATTATATATCACATCTCAATAAAAAAAATTATTTCAATATAAAATCATATTGCGCTATTTTTGAGCCATCGACATCATGATATTTCATGGGCACCAATATATAAATAATTATAATTGTGCTACTTATAGAACACTAACAAATATCTCATAAAATTGAGAATTGACAACACATTGTGCTATTCCAATAGCATCAAGAGAACGAGAAATATGTTCATCATTAGTTGTTTATAGCATCGTGCGGATAACATGCTATAAACTATATATAAAAAAAGAGATGAGTAGAGAGAACTCATAGAAGAAATAGTGGGTCTCATGTGAGACCGTCTCACGGATCTTAATCTGTGAGACGGGTCAACCCTACCCATATTCACAATAAAAAGTTATACTCTTAGCATTAAAAGTAATACTTTTTCATAGATGACCCAAATAGGATATCCGTCTCACAAATATGACCCGTGAGACCGTCTCACACAAGTTTTTGCCTAGAAGAAAATAGAGAATGAGTCAATAAGCAGATCCAATTTTCATTGACCACAAACACCCTATTTATAGGAGAAGATCACGACATACAAATCTTTATAAATATTATATTCTCATATTTATCTTGATTAAAAATATTTCAAATATCACTAAATAAGATAATAATCTATAATAAAAAAATATTTGTACCAATAATATTATTTTTAAAAAATAACGATCACAAAATACTTTGAAAATAAAAAGCCCAATACTTGATCTTATTTAAAACAGCGCGGATCTTAATTTGTGAGACAGGTCAACTCTATCAATATTCAAAATAAAAATTAATACTTTTAGTATAAAAAATAATACTTTTTCATGAAAGATCCAAATAATACACGTGAGATCATCTCACACGAATTTTTTGCATATTTAAAAATAATGATCACAAAATACCCCGAAAATAAAAGGCCCAATACTTTATTCAAATTTATTGGGGGTTGTTTTTTCTTCGTATACTACCTCCAAGATTTCAGATTTGTACGCGGCGGGAATGGAAATATGGAATGAGCAGTAATCCGCAGCAGCTCAACCAATTGTTTCATAAAGCAAAGCCCCCTACTCTCCGATTGTCATTTTCAGGTATGAATGTATGCATATACATATAACCGCCTCCGTATTCGATTGTATCGTCTCTATTCTCGATTGGCTTGAAATTTGCAGTTATGCCAGCCAGATCTTCTTCATTTTCATCTAATTTAACCTCTTGCCAGCGAATTTGTGAAATCATGCTGCACGAATTGCTGTTGGCTCTCTTAGGTTACACCGGAGATCTCATAATCGATGGGAGAGAATACAATGAATCACTACGTGTTAGCTTATCCCCAGAAGCTCCTCTCGCCGAGGAGCCTACTTTCAAACTCGCTCCTGATGTATCCTTTATTCAACCCAGCGATAAGTATTCACTTTATTTTCTGTTCATTCGGCTTAAGCAGGGCGAGGGTTTTTTTTTTATATTGATGTTGCTTCGGGTTCTGACTTGCAGGGAAGTAATCCAAAGGATTATCACGCTAGGGTTTTATTACCGGGAACTTGAACGATTTGCAGCCAAATCTCGAAACTTGAGTTGGATTAGAGCACCTAACGAGTCTCCTTTATTAAGAGTAAATGAATCCTTGAAAGCTAAAAAGATGAAGCCTAGCGTGTATAGAAGAGCAATTGCGAACGGCATTGTTGAGGTGCTCTCTGTTTACAGGTCTGCTGTTTTGCACATTGAGCAGAAAATGTTGTCCGACTCTCTACCCATTTTGGCAACAGTGACTCAAGGACTCAATAAGGTAGATATTACTTATTCTCTACTGTTTGAAAGTTGTGAGCCCGACTCTTTGTGACATGGCTTAATGCTTTGGTTGTGTTCTTTGTCCATTAGGGCTGTTTGCAAGTAACGTGAATCAATACCTGAATTGTGTTAATGATTTTCTTAATATATGATTGGAAATTTGCACTTCAAATGTGCTGATTTATTTGCCTTTCGATATATCTTTGTCCTTTGGGTTTTGTGGTATGATAGTTTCTTGGAACCTGAGAATTTATTCACACAGGCTTTGCATATATTATTATGTTTTATGTTTTTTCCTTCACACGGTTAGCGGGGCTATGTGGCAATATGCATGGTGTACTCATATAAGGTTAATGTGAAATCACATTCGGAAATATTGTTTATGCTGCGAATTTTAACTATTCCAAATTGTAATATATGCTTGAAGCATATTTCTTTATCCATTCCAAAATTACTTTCTTTTCATTTCGATGTATGCTAACTTTTGAGTTTCCTTCACAGTTCTTGATTTTGTTGCCACCCCTTTATGACATAATTTTGGAGATTGAACGTGATAACATTTGTGGTGGGAAACTACTCAACCTTTTACACAAGAGATGCCACTGTGGGGTTCCTGAGCTGCAGACTTGCATTCAGAGGTGTGGATTGCTTATTGAGATCCACTTGTTTAATGCTTGTATCAATAATGTTTTTAAGTTCAGTATTGTAGGCTATGTAGCACGGATACCTTAAATATTTTTTTTTAAGTATCGGATACGGATACGACACGCGGATACGCGTGTCGGATACCTCAAAATCCGTATCGTTGACTTTTTTTAGGGTTGACCAGCCGGATACGTTTTGGACACGGCGAGGACACGCCATGGATACGGCATAGATACGTTTTTCGGATACGTTTCGGCAAAATTGCAAATATTTAAAAGTTTTATGGGTTAATTTAAAAAATTTAAAATTTCTAGGGACTAAAAGAAAAATAATTTAAAATAAATTTTATTGCACTTATAAATTCCTAAATACATTTGTCCGTCTCTTTCATTCCATTTCTATAATTTTTACTTTTCAATACTAAATTTATATAAATATAAATATATATATAATATTTATATATATTTTAATGATTGTCGTATCCTAGCCGTATCGTGTCTAATATTTTCAAAATTTGACGTGTCGCCGTATCCGTATCGTATTCGATACGATACTCGTATCCGTATCCATGCAACATAGATTGTAGGAAGTTGCTTGAGTCTATAGCGTTCTGAACTCTAAGAACAGCAACAAATTTTGTTGCCATAGGTGTAGATAAGCTTCCAGCTGAATATATGGAGGGGTATGGAAGCTTTAGATCAATGGCTAAAATGCCTTTTAAAATGCAATTTCTAAGTATGCACTTTTGCAATGACTTTGTATGATGGATTGGGTAATATTGTGTCAGACAGGCTATTATGGCATGGGCATCAGGTCATGTACAATCAACTGGCTTCATGGATGGTGTATGGTATACTGCATGACCAGTATGGAGAATTTTTTGTTAGAAGGTATGAGATTACTAGTTGCTTTATTAATCCTCTTCGATACATTTACTCAAATGAATCCCCTCCTTTCCAGGCAAGAGGATAGGGATTCTGAATATGAATCACCTCCAGACACTCTCGAGAAGTTGGCACACTTGTCAGTTAACGATGCATCATTGGCTGATTGGCATCTGGGCTTCCATGTTTATCTGGTACATTTTTCATCGATGATCAACGGTTGTTTGTCCTCATTCTTGACTCTTACGTTAAAGACAACTGTTGGTAATCTTCACGGCATACCTAAAAAGGATTGTGGGTATTGTATGCTTGTTTATTTCAATATATGTGGAGAAAATAAAGGAAATGTGTGAAATATCACTATGACGGTTTGAAAGGATTGCTTTTTTGATCGATCATTTTTCTCATTGAACAGTGCCATAGTTACTTATTTTGACTTTTTTCTGTTTCGGCATCTTCCCTTTTAAAAACCATGGCCCATTTTCATGTATATTGCAGGATATGCTTCCTGAGTACATTCCTATGAATGTTGCTGAATCTGTACTATTTGCTGGAAAAGCTATCAAGGTTCTACGAAATCCACGTCCGACTGTTCAATACCAGGATGCATCATCTCAGCAGCAGATACCCAAAGGCTCACAAAGGGCACAAGCGTTTCCTGGGAAGTTTTCTTTTCAGAAGGACTCTTCTGTTAAGAGCATTTTGATGGGAGAAGAATTGCTTCCTCAGTCCGTGGCTAACAAAATTGAGGCTATGCTGCAAGATTTAAAGGTTTTCACTTAATTTTAACATATAGATGAATTGTGGTCATTACTCAAGTCTATCTTTAGAACGTCATAACAAACTATTTCTAGCACAACGTGAAGTGATGTTCCCATTGTAGTTATCATACATCTTGGTCATTTTCTTGTAAGTTAAACTCTTAAGCTTCCGGTACTTGTATAATTTTGATATTAGCATATGTTTGAATTTTCTCTATTGAGATATCCTATTATTTCCTCAGGAGTCATCTGAATTCCATAAGAGATCATTTGAGACCGTGGTAGACTCCATCAAAGCAATTGCAGCAAGTCATCTTTGGCAGGTGCTGAATAACGACGTTGTTGTTCTGTGACCTCAAATAAATTAATTAGTTTTTGCTCATGTTTGCAGCTTGTTGTTGTGCGCGCTGACTTGAATGGTCATTTGAAGGCTCTTAAAGATTATTTCCTTTTAGCAAAAGGCGATTTTTTCCAGGTTTGATTAGAGGCGATTGCATCTATTTATGAAAAAAATATGTTAAATTTTCTGGATCATGATTTGCATATCCAAATAAAGAACTCACCTATTGGATAATTTGATGGCATTTGATTGGATTATCTCTTAATTTTCAGCTTAAAAGTTTCGAAAGTAGTTTTAAAAGAAATTTGAATTGTTTATTGTGAATTTTTTTTAAGTTTGATGTTTTTTTTTTTCAAAATAGCATGTGTGTTTGGTTTCTTATTTTCTGGAAAATTTGTTTGTGGGATGTATATTTTAGCGGAATTTTTTAGTGATTGTGAGACTTGAAGTTGGAAGCGGATGAAAACAAGTAGCTACGTTGGCATGTTGTCGGGGAATATTTTTGTTTTCTTGAACACAACCAAACATATCCACATTATTTTATATTCTTTCCCATAAATATATTTTCATCACATTTTCATATATCCCTGTACAATGACTATTTTAATTAAGGTTTTCATCAATTTATCTTTTCTTGTATTGTATTTTAATAAAAATCAACTATATTTTGAAAATTTAAATATCCATTTATTACTAAAAAATGGATAGCTTAACACCTGTCGATATGGTATTGCATCCACAATAAAAAAATATTTCTAAAAATTTAATAAATAATACATCACATTCTCCAAGTTAATTCATGTATATACATTTCCAGGAAATATTTTTCAGAAGTATTGGAAACTTAACCAAATATCTCCACTTTTGATGTGGAGAACTCCATTTGAGAACAAATACAGGCATTTATCTTCAGCAATCCCCTCTCTCTTTTTAAAGCCTTCTCCAAGCTCTGAAAATCCATAAGTACAATTGCAATAGGTTCAGTTGAAATTTGTGGAATGCAGAAAACCAATCTTCCTTCCACACTATTCATCCTTTTTCTGTTTTAGTCTTTCTTTTTTACTTGTAGTAATGGTGAATTTTTTTTACAACTAGAGCTTTCTTGAAGAAAGTCGCCAGCTGATGCGATTACCACCTCGTCAATCAACTGCTGAAGCTGATCTTATGGTTCCTTTTCAATTGGTAAGTTTTAATCATGACAGTCATCGTGTAAAGGAAGACATACTACTTTCACCATTGACCATCCTCGCATCAGTTAATTTCACCTTGATTTATTTGCATCATGATTTTAAATTTTTTTTCGATTAATGATTTTGAATTTTAATGCTGAATATGTTCTTTAAAAATTATCTTCTCCTCCACAAAGAAGATGAATAAATCGTTTTGCTTTCTTTCTCTTGTTCAAAGGTTATTTAATCAATATAGGTGAAATATATTTGATAATTTTCTAAATTTAAAAGTTAAAATTACATGATTATATCTTTTCATTATAAACTGATTATTAATATGAGGAACGAGATGTAGGTGAGCTTCAAAGGATTGGGTTTTCATAAATTCAGAGAGCCCAATTAGACACGAAGTCCCAGTGGGGGTCATATTAATCTGCCCTTAAATGAATATCTTTGGCAAATCCTACTATGCTGTAACAATCATGTCTAATCCAGGCTGCGATAAAGACCATTGGAGAAGAAAACAAATACTACTCTAGAGTGTCTCTGAGGTTTTATACTCTTTTTTATCTCCTAATCTCAATTAAGATATACAATCACTTCTCAGAGTAACTTCTGTCCTTTACATTATTTTTTCAGAATGTCAGGGATCGTGGTTAAGACCTCACAAGTTGAGTTTCCAAAAGAAAAAACATATTCTATTGGAGACTCGCGTGTTCAGTCAGGTACCACCTTAGAAACATCCATTGATGGTTGGGATGGCATTGCTCTTGAATATTCTGTAGACTGGCCCTTACAGTTGTTCTTTACGCAGGAGGTTCTCTCGAAGTAAGTTAGGGTCGGGGTCATGGTTTTTTCCTTTTTGGTGCATATGAAGTGAAAATGGATTATATATAACCTCATTCCGGAATTTCATTGTCAAGAATGTGGAATTCATCTGCTTGGTTTCCTCTGCAAGCATCAAATTTTATGGCTGCTGCTGACTACCCTTTTCTGTCAACTATTGCCACAGGTATCTGAGGATCTTCCAATACTTACTTCGATTAAAGAGGACACAGATGGAATTGGAAAAATCCTGGGCTTCTGCAATGCACGAGGATCATTCTGATTTTGCCAAACGCCATAATGACCGTTCGAAGAGTTTGGTATCTCCACAGCGACGACGTTGTAGGCCAATGTGGCGTGTCAGAGAACATATGGCCTTCTTAATAAGAAATCTTCAGTTCTATATCCAGGTAACTTGCAAATTGCTGATGCCCTTATGTTCAATGGCTATTCAATGCCTTATGCTCAAGGTGATGTACTACCAAAAAATGCTTCACTGTGTAATATAATAGAATAATTTGCATGCTAAATGCATACTTCTTAATTTATTTAATTCTTTTTAAGAGCCGTGCTTATTTTTGCAAGCATCTTCTTTAATTTTGCCAGGTGGACGTGGTTGAATCTCAGTGGAATGTTTTGCAATCTCGTATTCAAAGTTCTCGCGATTTTACAGAACTGGTGGGCTACCATCAAGAGTAAGTGATGTGCTACTTTCTTTGTAGCTTAAAGAATTGCAGGCGATTGTGCCCATAAAAATATCTAGTCTGGTTTTTTTTTTTTGCAACGGTGGATGAACTGTAGAAGTCTAGCATTAATTAATTAATTATGTCTGTGCAGGTATTTATCTGCACTAATTTCTCAATCTTTCTTGGACATTGGTTCTGTATCACGCATTCTGGATGGAATAATGAAAGTTTGCTTACAATTTTGCTGGAAGATTGAAACCCTTGAAAACAATGAAAGTACGGGTGAACTGGAGTACATAGCTGAGGTACTACTAGGCGTACATGCAACATTATTCTCTACACTTTATAAGTGCGGTGACCACTTATGGAATTCAATCTAACTTATGCATTACATTAAACTCGTCTAGTTATAAAGAATTTTGAAATGAATGGATCTTGTAGCCCATTTATCGTCTCTTAAATGGCTCAACCAGCCGTCTTTGGATGTGTATCTCTGCAGGAGTTCAACAAGAAATCAAATTCATTATACACCATCCTCCGCAGCAGCAGAATAGCTGGGAGTCAAAGGGCACCATTCCTCAGGCGCTTTCTTCTGCGCCTCAACTTCAACTCCTTTTTTGAGGTTAAATACATCCATCTGACAATAATTTAATATGACCATATGTATGATTACGATATAATTTGCATAATATTTGTGTTGGCAGGCAACTGCAAGGGGAGTGCTGAACGTTGTGAGACCGCGGCCAGCACTTGGAGTTCTGCAATGAGTTATGTTTATGTTTCCTAAAATTAACCAAGGGTGCTATGTTGCTAGGATGTTTATCACCACTTGTACAAGTTATTTACGGAGTGATGAATGGCGTGTTCCTATGCCTGATGATCTTCTGGTTAATCAAGTTGAAAGAATGTGCAGCTTAATTCCTGGCTAGATGATGATTAAGATGTCTCCTGATTCTGATGTTTTCCGATCTCATCTATAATATTTTCCTGTTTTATTTAGTTAACTTATCATGATAGGGTCAAAATTGGAGAACGTCTGTGATTTTAATTGATTTTTCTGTTCATAATATAGCTTGTATTTATTGTAAATTGTCTTAACTCGAAATATAGATCTATCAAATAAAGTTTAATTCAAAAACACATCTATATGCCGAATAGAGTTTGAAGAAATAATTATACTACATATTTTGTGTATGATGCTACCAAAAACAACAAAAAGGTTTACTAAATAACAAATTATTTAAAATTAGAAGGTAAATTTTGAAGAATCTATTTTCAATATTTAAAATTGAAAATTAAATTAAAATTAGTTACACATATTTTTGGCTCAAAAGCTTCCTTTACAATTTTTTAATTTAGTTCTACAAGTTTACTATTAGTGATTTCCCAAGTAAAATAGAATGAAAATAAGTTACTGAAAATTCCGTCTATTTTCAACGCATCCCTCGCCTTCCTAAGTAGGAAATAAATAATATGAAGCGAGGAAGTGCTATCAACTTTATTTTATTTTGAAATAAATTAAAAATTATTTTTAAACCAATTAATACAAGTTTTTGTTGATTTTCTTTTTAAACAGTTGATGAGAAAAACAGTAGTTTAAAAATTATACTGTTTTATCATATAAATTTAACAAATAATATTAATAATAACTTTGTATATTTGTATTTGTATTATGAAAGAAATAGGAGAAGTTGGTGAAAAATCATCAATCAAAACATTTCTTTGAGTTCACTTCCTACCCACAAAATTATGGTAATATGTCATACAAAATGTGGTATACTTCATGTGGAAATGTTGTACACTTTGGAAATGTGGTACTACCCTAAACACAAAAAAATCGACGACGGGAGACTGTAGGCAAATTCCCGAAAAATATAAATAATGTCTATTTAACAATTTGTAATATTAATAAAATAACATCTTGAATGAAGGAACCGAATCAGCCCATGCCCATTTTTCGGGTTCGCAGGCCTACTCCTGTGACAATGGGATGAGGTCGGCGGAACTAAAGTAGGGGCGGCGCTCCGGAGGAGAAGACGGCCAATATTTATCATCTTACCGGCGGAAAACGAAACTCTTCACATAAATTTAATGGAGGGTGATTTGTCGGACTCCGTTCCCTGCTCCTCCATAGCTGTCAATTCAGTGATACGTGTGAGCTCGGAAAGCCTCAGCAATTTTGGAAAGCTAATTTTCACGACGGATAATGTGTAAAACAATGGTAGTTAATTGCAATGCAGGCGGGAACGATCTGGGGTTCGTGTGTTGGCCCGTTTGATGCTAGAAGTTTGGGTGAAATCTTTGTTTTCAGTCCATTTATGTATTCCAATTTATCATTCTGAGCTAAAGTCACCGAATAATTCGTTTGCTTTGTTAAATTGTTTGTCTATCGGGCATGACTGGCGTGATGTTTATAGTAAGTCGTTCGATCGTTCTTTCAGCTTTTTTCTTAATTTATGAGTAAATGAAGATGATAGTTTTTGTTTTCTGATATTTGATTGTACGTTAACTCCATTCCCCACAACGGATTTCAATGGGGTAATATATTGCATGCGTACATAAGTTATTTTGTCAATCAATTTCTGATTTTGAAACGAAGCTTATTTATTTTTCCACCTTTGTTTTTGGATAATCCAGGGCTATTTTTTCTTTTGCTCACTGTGGAATTCAAAGATACTGGAGGCGGAAAGATTGGGTTAGTAATTTTTTTCAGCAGCTACTGTGTAAGGATTTTGTGTGAAGTTTAAGATGACACCTTCAGAAATCCAAACATTCAACTCCATGTTGGAAGTCGAATTGTGACTTACCATTTATGGGATTCTACTTATGAAGAAACATAAGAATAGAATCTATAAAATACGATCTGGAAAAGTCCTCGGCTTTGTGGTAAAAATGTTCCTCATCGGTACAACTGAGTTGTTTGGAACGAAAAAACTATTCTCCATAAAAAACTTGTGTGAGACGGTCTCACGGGTATTATTTGTGAGACGGATCTCTTATTTGGGTCACCCATGAAAAAGTATCATTTTTTATGCTAAGAGTATTACTTTTTAGTGTGAATATGGGTAGGGTTGACCCGTCTCACAGATTATGATCCGTGAGACGGTCTCACATGAGACTCACTCTCTCCATAATTACGATTCACATGCTCTGTTAGACGTGATTTTTGGTTGGTTTTATTTTTGAGTTTATTTGTCAGGAAAATTAAAAATATTGATTGATGATTTTTGGAGATAGAGATATAATGAAGAAGATATTTGTTCGAAGATATGATGAAGGTATTGGATAACATTATTTTGAAAAAATATGATGCAAGATTTGAAAAGATAATGTCTATCATGGATATAATGCGATATTCTATACAAAAGAGTGTATATTAGTTTTGAAGATTGCGTAGGATGACCACATGTGGTCGAGGGAGGCCAATGAACTTTTATTATCAAATATTTAAGAGTTGGAGTGCACATATTTTTGGAGGAGAAAAACGTTACTCTTCATTTTTTGTTGTATTCTGTGTCTCGACAAGATGTGAGACAAGATTCAATCAGTTTCACTTTATTCATTCTGATTCGAGATTTCAACTTATTGGGGGTACATACATATTCAAAGACTTGTGATTCATTACTTGGGAGAGGAAAGTGACATTCTCGGGAGAGAACAATCCGCATATTATCGAAGGGAGTTCAAGTTGGCGGATATTGAAGACGAGTGATGTTCGCTAAGTGAAGTTTACTGAATATGTTCATGATAAGGGCGCCAATAGAAAAAAATAATCTTTTATTTGAATGAGTCCTTGTAATATTGTAACTGCTTATATTTAGCGGATTTGCTTGATAGCTGGACGTGGCCTCGTGGATGAAGGTTGGTTGGACCAAACCGCGTTAAAATTGTTTGTGTCTTTTATTTTGCTTTAAATTTCATTTTTTATTAAGTGGGCTAATGAAAACTAAGCAAACTAAGATAAAACCGGATCAACAAGTGGTACCAGAGCGGGTGCATTACATTATTTTTATGATGTTGATCCTAGAGTTTGGTTTTTGGAAGCAATGGAAGGATGCATTATGAAGAAAAGGCATGTGCGACTACATATGATGGAGCGATGGTTGATATTCAAGGGAGCATATGATTATTATCTGATTTTTATGTTCACAGTTTTTTTCATATGCTGCAACGGAACAACGACAACATTTTCAGATGCAGTAGATAGGTGGAGAAATTGTTTGTAAACTTTCGGTTTGAAGAACTTTGATTTGTTTTTTTGAGGAGTTATGATAGTTTAATTTCCTGAACTATTTTATGATTTTTCAAAAATATGTCAAAGGTGTTGATTGTTAGATGTGATTTTTGGTTGGCTTTATTTTTTACATTATTTTTCAAGAAAATTAAAATTATTGATTTGGAGATTTTTGGAGGTATTGAGATAACTATGTAAGCACGGACACTCCTAATTTTTTTTTTTAAGTATCAGATACGTATACGACACAGATATGAATACAGATATATCCGCGTGTCGGATACGGCAAAATCGGTATCGTTGACTTTTTGCATGCTTGACCAGTCGGATACGACATGGACACAGCTTGGATACGCCATGGACACGGCGGGGACACGTTTTTAGATATGTTTCGAAAAAAAAAATTTGTCTTCTCTTTTTAAATCACTGCTCGGAAGTTTTACATTGTATATATTTACTTAAATATATATATATATATATATATATATATATATATATATATATATATATATATATTTATATAAATACAATATCTACAATATATTTATATAAATACATATATCTCTACAATTTTTATGTATTTATATAAATATATATATATATATATATATATATATATATATATATATATATATATATATATATATAATATTTATATATTTTAATAATTTCCGTATCCTAGCCATATTATGTCTTATATTTTCAAAATTTTTCGTATCGTCGTATCATTATCGTATTCGATATGATACCTGTACCCGTATCCATTCAACATAGTGAGATAATTAAGAAGATATTTGTTTAAATATGTTTAAAGATTGGATGACATTATTTTGAAAAATTATGATGTAAAATTTGAAAAGATAATGTTGATATGATGATGTATTATATATAAAAGGAGTAGGTCTCATGTGAGACCGTCTCACGGATCATAATCTGTGAGACGGGTCAACCCTACCCATATTCACAATAAAAAGTAATACTTTTGCATGGGTGACCCAAATAGGAGATCCGTCTCACAGATACGATCCTTGAGACCGTCTCATATAAGTTTTTGTCATATAAAAGAGTGCTCATTAATTTTGAAGATTGCCGATGGTGGCGACGTGTGGTCAAGGGAGACCAATGAGCTCTTAGTGTCAAATATCTAAGAGCTAGAGTGCACATGCTTTTGGAGGAGAAAAATGTTATTGTTCATTCTTTGCTGCATTCTATGTTCGACAAGCTGTGAGACAAGATTCAATCAATTCCATCTTATTTATTCTGATTCGAGATTTTAAATTGTTGGTGGTACACAAATACTCAAAGACTTGTGATTCATTCATATCACCACAAGAAAAATTGTGTTTAACGACGGAAATTAAATATGTTGTCATTAATTAACGACGGAAATAAAAAATCTGTCACAAATATAATATAACGACATAATTAATTTTTCTGTCACAACTAACGACGGATTTTTAAAAATTGTCGTTAATTTACCGACAAATTGATTTTTAGTCGTTAATTAACGACGACAATTTTTAAGTTGTCGTTAATTAAAGTTAAAAATTAATATATGGCATTAATTAGAGACAAAAAACCTACAAACCCGTGCCCTTCTTCCCCAAATCAGCCGTGACCCCTTTTCTTCCCCAAACCCATCGCCCTTCTTTCCTCCCCAAAAACGTATCGTGCATTTACCGAATCGGAGCAGCAACCACCGTAGAAGGTAGCTGAGTTCTGGACAACGGTTGTAGAGGCCGGAACGGGAATAAAGGAGAAGATCGAGCCGTGCGTGAGCTTCCTCTGCGTGTGCTTCTTGGTTCGAATTAGGTGAGCTTGTGCTTGTAACTTCGTAGTTTTGCTGTTTTTGAAGGTAGTATTTGAAGCCATTTCAGTTCCCTTGTTTTTCCAGCTTAGTTTCGGTCGAGATTTAAAGTTTTTCGACCCAAAAATTTGATGATTGTTGGTTGTTGCTTAACTAAAGCTTAAACTGTGAGTTTTAAGAGTTTTTCGGTTGAGCAACGTCTAAAACTCGATCGACTTCTCAGGTTTCACTCGACAAGTGTTTGGTGCAGGTTAAGGGACGTAGCCAACTAAATTAATATTTTTTGTTAGAAAATATGAATTGATGTTTTATAAAACAAATGCATGTCATCTAAAAATGTGAAGTAAAACAAGAAATTGGAATGTTGGTTGGGAAATGGCGAAACGTATGTTATTTGGTAGTTGAACCATGAATGGCAGATAAACACACGGGACGAGTTTTCCATTTCGTTCCTAACAATATTGTTCTTCTTTTCTTTTTAATGAAATAATAATAATAAAAAAACATCCAAGCAATACATACATACATATACACACACACGTACATAGGGATGGAATTATATGTAATATAAATTCATTGAAATAATTTTCAGTAACTAGACATATATTAAGTGCGGATAAAAATTTAAGATTAAATGCAAATTTAAGTACATAAAATTAATATTTCATTCATACGTTCTTCTGTAATTCTACCCCTTCTCTTGGTTGTTGCTAATAAAGGAATTGACTTTTATGATTGTTTAGATTTTAGAATATGAATTAGTTAAGTTTTCAATTTTAACTCGAGTATGTTTCTGATTTAATTTTTCATTGATCTTTTATTGAGTTATTTTGGATTTTTTTATTGAACCTCTTTTTGGCCGAGGTAACAAATATAATTCTCGAATTCAAATAATCTCTCTTCATAATCACAGTGCTTCTGAACTTTTCTTGGTCTTCCTAAAAGGTTTTGCATGTACTGTTCATGTTGTAGTTTCCAGGTCCAAAAGTTATATGGTAAGACAAATAGACAGGTACAGATATAAAGCATTATGGACTCGTGGTTAACTAAAATGTAGCATTAAATGAAATACTGGTGAGGGGTAAAAACTTGAATATGTCTTTTGTTTTATGTTTTTCGCGGGAACTTATTTACAAATGTATATATTATGTAAATATAATAATTATCATCTGATTGTGTTAGGTATTTTAATTAAACCATGAACGATACAAGATCTTGGATGTACCGTAGGTTGGAAAATGGGTTCATAACTAATGACTTCTTTAATGGTGTTGAAGAATTCGTGAATTTTGCTAAGATGCATCCTGAAATCATGTGTGGTGAAACAATGCGTTGTCCTTGTAATCACCGAAGATGTAGAAACAGAGCTTACCATGACGAAGAGGTAGTCAAATTGCATCTCTGTAGGTATGGCTTTGTACCAGGCTATTATCGTTGGCACCATCACGGTGAAACCTATATAACTCCAGAAGTTGAACATTGGATTGGTCCGTCATCATCAGCACAAGTTGAACATGTTGATCACATGCATAATATGGTTCACGATATTTATAACTCTATTAACATAGAAGATGAGCCCCAAAGTCCAAATGAGACTGCCAAAAACCTATATGAGATGCTTACGGCATCCGAGACCGAGATTTGGGAAGGTAATCCGAATGGTCATTCACAGTTGTCAGTCGTTGCTAGATTGTTGAACATGAAGGCTAAACATCACATTTCAGAAAGATGTTACGATGATCTGTGTCAGCTTATTTCCGAATTGCTACCGACAGAAAATTGCATGACCAATAGTTTTTATGACACAAAAAAATTAATAAAAGGATTAGGTTTGCCGGTTGAAAAGATTGACTGTTGTAGGAACAACTGTATGATTTACTGGAGAGATGACATTGATTTACAAGAATGTAGGTTTTGCAGGCATCCACGTTACAAACCTAGTTTACGTCGAACGGTTAAGAAAAAAAAAGTTCCATGGAATAGAATGTATTATTTTCCTCTAACATCACGTTTGCAAAGGTTGTATGCATCTGTAGAAACAGCGAAGCACATGCGTTGGCATAATGTAGTGACCCGTTCCAGAATCACCTACTAATCAAGAACTAAGCATGCGATTAACTTAATTAAAAACAATCAGAAATAAAGGCGGAAAACTGTCACCAAGATAGTTATACAACCCAATCGAAATCAGAACAACTCAAAATATATTCGGTACAACCATATCGAATCAAAAAGATACCGAAGAACTAAACCAACCAGCTACTCAACGTCCTCCTCCTCCTCCTCCTGAGCTGTCCAACCTGAGGCCTGCCCCGTGGGAATGGGGTGTCCAAGATAAACAAAACCGAGGACGTGAGCGATAAGAACGCCCAGTACAAAAGCATGAGTATACAAGCCTATATGAAATGCACATGCTATGATATGATACCAGGGTAGTCAAGAAACAGGAGTAACAAAGGATCTCAAAATGCTCAGTCTAGAGGCGCCAAGTGGATAGTGCCGCGCGGTACTCCTCTGGGTCACTGCATCCACTACAAGAACAGACGTGGACCTAAAATGTCCCGGATCACCGAAGCCCTCCGGACCCGTCGGCCACTGTGTACTCTCGGTGTCCATGCGTCCACAAGACAAGACAGGGCTGAGCGGCCCCACAAGATATAGCTTATCTCGAAAGAGATACAGCTCAACAGTAAAGGCTATCTCGAAGGAGATACGGCTCAACATGAAATGCAACATGCATCATAAAACGTGACATAATAGCATGCATCATATGACATATATCAATGCACCACATAATCATGCAACACATATAAGAATGTATACTCGACCAGGATATCTCGGATAGTACTTTCGTACCTCAAACCAGCAGATCCTAACAATCAGTCCTAGACTCACGCCTGCGTCCGCAGTCAGCCCACTGGTGCCGCTAGCTCCAAACTAGAGCACTGATAAACATAAAAATTGTACATTAATTAAATGTTTTATAATATAAATATATAGTTTTTGTTTTATTAAATTTTTAAATATTATATGTTTTATAATAAATTGTATAAAATATAAGTTGTTGTGTAATTATAAGTTTTTACTATTTTTACAGGTTCGATAAAACAAGAATAACCTTGGCGTTGCAAATGGGATTAAGATGATTCTTGGACCTGTAGAAAGTTGATGTTAATATCTACAATATTGGTGGCAAGCATGAGATAAAAATCCTCTCACAATTGGGATCAAATTAAGCAACAATTAAAGTTACCGAAGGAGTGGCAGTTTTACCATGCTCTAGTATTTTGACCATATCTCTCAAACTACTTGGTCAAATATTCTGAAAAAAATACCACAACTAGACAACTCAATTATCCACATGTTTCATTTTATGTGAAGAAGAAAATTCGGAGAAGATGCTTGTCAAAAGTGATGTGCAATATAATATTAATTTCTTGGAACACCAATGAAGACTTATGTGTAAAAAATAATATTTTATTTGTGGTTGTCTCCCCAAATTTGGCTATAAATAGGGGTGCATTGTAATGTATTGAGATATCCCTCATTCTATGAACAAATCTTTGAGTTCATAATATTTCTCTCTATATTTTTCTTTTATTTCTTCATTTAAATATAATTAGCATGTTAATTTCATATTCAAAGTTTTACACTTTGAATAATGAATAGCTAACTTCCTAAAGTTGAGATGATAAGGTGAAGCTCTTGGCATGATAATAAGGTTATTATAAGGTAAGAATCTATGTTTTATATTATTTAATCATTATTTATTGTTTATGTTATATTTATTTCTTTAAGCATTTTTATACCCTACTTATAAGTGGGAGTTTTGATTTATTGTTGCTATATGTTACACTAAATTCTTGGAACCATTTAAATGTTAGTTTGGTATTACCAACCATTTAAAATGGATGCCTTGAGTTATTATATATAAATATATTATAATATTAAATTCTTGGAACCATTTAAATGTTAGTTTGGTTTTACCAACCATTTAACTTGGATTCCTTGATTTATTATATATGAATATATTATAGTATTAATTTATTGGTACCATTTAAATGTTTGTTTGGTTTTACCAACCATTTAAAGTGGGAACCTTGATTTAGTGTTTACAAATATATATAGCACAATAAATACTTGACCACATTTATAAGTTTTGGTATATATTATGTACTTATAAGATTATAATTTATAACATAATATAAATATGATTATTTAATATATTGGAACCATTTTATTAAGTGGATTTCAATATTGTTCGTTAATGTTAACTTTATTAAAATACCAAGAGTGGATCCTTTAATCTCAACTACTTAAATTTAAATTTGAACAATTAAAATTTACCCATAAAGATTCAATTAAAATTAAAAAGAAACAAAAACAAAAACAAAAAGACATTGTAGTGGACTTGTAATTACCTTAGCTTCCCTGTGGATACGATATTCGGACTCACCGAATTATACTACTTGTGGACAACCTGCTCTTGGGAGTGCAACAATCAAAGTCGCAACAAGTTTTTGGCGCCGTTGCCGGGGAAGTATAATTTAATTTCAAGTCTATTTAATATTGTTTAAAGTTTATTTTTCTTTTTATTGCTTTTGTGTGTTTTTTTTTTCTTTTTGTTTTGCATTTGCATGAGCATTTGGTCACGTACACTTAGTGGTCGACTCATTCGAAATAACCCTTTATTTTTACAAAACATGGCGGAAGAACCCATCCAAGAAAATGAAGATGAAATTCAATCTCAACATGATCATGATAGACGAAGAACACTTAGAGATCACATGAATCCTACACGTACTAGTGCACCTTCATGTCTAGTTTTTCCCCCTGATGCATCTCATTTCAATTTTAAGCCTGGTATTATCCAACTTTTACCCAACTTTCATGGCTTAGATTCTGAAAATCCATACATGCATTTACGAGAGTTTGAAGAAGTGTGCAACACATATAATGATCTAAATTGTAGCATGAACACCATTCGCCTTAAGCTTTTTCCTTTTTCTTTAAAAGATAAAGCTAAAACATAGCTACAAAATCTTAGATCGGGATCCATTCGAACTTGGGATGAATTGCAACAACAATTTTTGAAAAAGTTTTTTCCATCTCATAGAACAAATTCTTTCAAAAGGCAAATCATCACTTTCACTCAAAAACAAGGAGAAACTTTTTATCAGTGTTGGGATAGATACAAAGAATTGCTTAATCTTTGTCCACATCATGGTTTTGAAATTTGGAGAGTTGTTTCTCAATTTTATGAAGGCTTAACACCTAAAGATAGGCAAATGGTTGAATTTATGTGTAATGGAACATTTGAAGATAAAGATCCGAACGAGGCAATTGAGTATCTCGATTCATTAGCTGAAAATGCTCAAAATTGGGACACTATAGGTACAATCGAACCATCAAACAAGATTCAATCTCCTACATCTGGTGGAGGTATGTACACTCTCAAAGATGAACATGATCTTCAAGCTAGATTTACCTCTTTGGCAAGAAAAGTTGAGGCACTTGAATTGAAAAAGAATGGTCAATTAAAATCTGTTCAAGAAATTGTGTGTCACATCTGTGATACAAGTGATCATTTTACAAAAGATTGTCCCACTTTGCCCTCTTTTAAAGAATGTCTCCATGAGCAAGCCAATGTTTTGAACAATTTCAAAAGGCCAAATTTTGAACCATTTTCTCAAAATTACAATCCAGGTTGGCGAAATCATCCAAATTTTAGTTGGAGGAATGATAATGCTGCACAATTTCCGCAACCACATTTTCAAAATCAACAAAATTTTCAAAATTATGCACCTTATGTTCCTCCGCCGAAAAGAAATTTGGAAGATACATTGAATTCTTTCATTGCAAAGCAAGAGTCTATCAATACTCAAACTGCTCAAACCATGACAGACTTGAAAGATACTCTTGCTAAATTTGCATCTGCACTTAATGTTCATGAAAAAGGTAAATTTCCTTCACAACCTCTGCCTAATCCCAAGGATCATCATACACAAATTGGAACTTCTGGAACTCAACCGATGGATCAGGTAAAATCTGTTATTACCCTTCGAAGTGGTAAGGTTGTGGAAAAATCCATTCTTGAACCTTGTGAAGATGATGATAAATCAACTCCAAAGGGTAAGGAAGTGGAACCCATAACTTGCGAAGAGGAGGTTCAACAGACAGTGTCACCACCATTCCCTCATGCATTGAAAAATACAAAAAAATCAAATTTGAATTCTGATATATATGATATTTTTAAACAAGTAAAAGTTAATATTCCTTTATTAGATGCAATAAAACAGGTACCATCATATGCCAAATTTTTGAAAGACTTGTGCACTGTGAAAAGAAAATTGAATGTGAAAAAGAAAGCATTTTTAGCCGAACAAGTAAGTGCAATCATTCAAAATAATAATGCTTTGAAATACAAAGACCCTGGTTGTCCTACTATTTCGTGTATTATTGGAGAACGAAAGATTAAAAAAGCCTTGCTTGACCTTGGAGCTAGTGTGAATTTACTTCCATATTCAGTTTATCAAGAACTCAATCTAGGCGAGTTAAAACCTACTTCGGTAACACTTTTACTTGCTGATAGATCTGTTAAAGTGCCAAGAGGTATGGTAGAAGACGTGTTGGTCCAAGTTGATAACTTTGTATATCCTGTCGATTTCATAGTTTTAGATACACAACCTATTGAAGCTTGTAATGCAATTCCTGTAATTTTAGGTCGTCCATTTTTAGCAACTTCTAATGCTCTTATAAATTGCAGGAATGGAATAATGAAGTTGTCATTTGGTAACATGACCTTGGAGCTCAATGTTTTTAATCTTTGTAAGCAACCACATGACAAAGAAGATGAAAGTGAAGATGAAAATCTTATTGAAACTCTTGTGGAAGAAAACATTCAAGAAGGGAGTACTCGTGATCAATTAGATATTTGTTCAATTGAAACTGTTAAAGAAAATATTGAAATTGATCTTGACGATTTTTTCAGGTATCACTCGTTACCAGGATCAGAGAAAGAATTTGATGAAAAATATGAGAACAAAGACGAACCACCAGTATTGGAGTTAAAACCCTTGCCAGAAGAATTGAAGTATGCATTTCTTGGAGAAGATGAAACATATCCGGTGGTAATTTCTTCCAAACTCTCAAGTAATCAAGAAGGTAAATTAGTTGATATGCTTAAAAGACATAAAAATGCAATTGGTTGGACACTAAAAGATCTTAAGGGCATTAATCCACTAATTTGCACACAAAAAATTCACTTAGAAGAAAATGCAAAAACATCTCAACAACCACAAAGGAGATTAAATCCACACATGAAAGATGTTGTGAAAACTGAAGTTCTCAAACTACTTGATGTTGGAATTATCTACCCTATTTCTGATAGTAAGTGGGTAAGCCCAACACAAGTAGTTCCAAAAAAATCTGGCATCACAGTGATAAAAAATGAAAAAGGTGAATTGTTAACAAGTCGAGTCCCATCTAGTTGGCGGATGTGTATTGATTATAGAAAATTAAATGACGCCACTAGAAAAGATCATTTTCCATTACCATTTTTGGATCAAATTTTAGAAAGAGTAGCAGGTCATCCCTACTACTGTTTTCTTGACGGATATTCAGGCTATTATCAAATTCCCATTGCACTCGAAGATCAAGAAAAAACTACATTCACATGTCCTTTTGGAACATTTGCATTCAGAAGGATGCCATTTGGTTTATGCAATGCCCCAGCAACATTTCAAAGATGTATGCTAAGCATTTTCTGCGACATGGTTGAAAATTGTTTGGAAATTTTTATGGATGATTTAACTGTTTTTGGGAATACATTTGATAATTGTCTTGAAAATTTGGAAAAAGTTTTAAAAAGATGCGAGGAAAAAGGTCTTATTTTAAATTGGGAAAAATGTCATTACATGATTACTTCTGGAATTGTTTTGGGACATGTCGTGTCATCTCATGGAATTGAAGTCGATAAAGCAAAAGTTGATGTCATTGCCAATTTACCCCCTCCAAAAACCATTAAAGAAATTCGCTCATTTTTGGGACATGCTGGATTTTATAGGAGGTTTATAAAGGACTTTAGTTTAATCTCTAAACCCATTTGTAACCTCTTAACAAAAGACAGTGCATTTGAGTGGACTCAAGAATGTCAAAATGCTTTTGATAAAATCATTCGACATTTAACATCAGCTCCTATCATGCAACCTCCTGATTGGTCTTTACCATTTGAAATCATGTGCGATGCGAGTGATTATGCAGTCGGTGCAGTATTGGGTCAAAGAAGAAACGGTAAGCCTTATGTGATATATTATGCAAGTAGAACTTTAAACAATGCTCAAATGAATTACTCCACAACTGAAAAAGAGCTACTTGCTGTAATATTTGCATTTGATAAATTTCGTTCTTATTTGATTGGATCAACAACTATCGTGTTTACTGATCATTCTGCTATTAGATATTTGTTGACCAAACAGGATGCAAAGCCACGACTGATACGATGGATTTTGTTGCTCCAAGAATTTGACATTGTAATCAAAGATAAAAAAGGAACCGAGAATGTCGTAGCCGATCATTTATCGAGACTAGTAACAGGATCATCTTTTGAAATGACACCAATTAACGATAATTTTCCTGATGAACATCTATTTTCAGTTACTACTACACCTTGGTTTGCTAACATAGTAAATTTTCTTGTGACAGGAAAAATGCCACCGCAATGGAGTTCCCAAGATAAAAGAAAATTTTTGAATGAGGTAAAAAACTTTTATTGGGATGATCCGTATCTGTTCAAGTATTGTCCGGATCAAATTTTTCGACGTTGCATACCCGACAATGAGGTAAGTAGTGTCATTAAATTTTGTCATTCAGAAGCATGCGGGGGACATTTTTCTTCAAAGAAAACAGCTGCAAAAATCTTGCAGTGTGGATTTTATTGGCCCACTTTGTTTAAAGACACCCACGAAATCTGCAAGATCTGTGAAAATTGTCAAAAATTGGGTGCGATTTCAAAAAGAAACATGATGCCTTTGAATCCTATCATTGAAATTGAAATATTTGATTGTTGGGGAATAGATTTTATGGGACCTTTTCCACCGTCGTTTGGATACTTGTATATTTTAGTTGCAGTTGATTATGTTTCCAAATGGATAGAGGCAATTCCATGTCGAACAAATGATCATAAAATCGTCATCAAATTTTTGAAAGAAAATATTTTTAGTAGATTCGGAATTCCTCGAGCTATGATAAGTGATGGGGGAACTCACTTTGTTAATAAACCATTTGCTTCATTAATGAAAAAATATGGTATTACTCACAAAGTAACAACTCCTTATCATCCTCAAACAAATGGACAAGTTGAATTAGCTAATAGGGAGATAAAGCAAATTTTGGAAAAAACTGTTAACTCAAATAGAAAAGACTGGTCTCTGCGACTTAATGATGCACTGTGGGCATATCGAACAGCTTTTAAAACATCATTGAATATGTCTCCCTATAGGTTGGTTTATGGAAAACATTGTCATTTGCCTGTGGAATTGGAACATAAAGCTTATTGGGCGATAAAAACTTTAAATTCAAGCATGGATGATGCCAACAAATTGCGTAAATTGCAACTTAATGAACTTGATGAACTCAGAAATGATGCGTATGAGAATTCAAGGATTTATAAAGCAAAAATCAAATCATTTCATGATAAAACAATTCTTAGAAAATCTTTTGAGATTGGTAAAAAAGTTTTGCTTTATAATTCTCGACTTCACATATTCCCAGGAAAATTACGATCAAGATGGACAGGCCCATATGTTATAAAGCATGTGTATCCTTATGGAGCTGTGGATATTGAAAATCCTAAAAATGGTGATGTTTTTAAAGTGAATGGACAAAGGCTTAAACCATTTTTGGAAAATGAAATCTTTCAAGAAGAGTTTATTTCCCTTTCTGATCCTTGATTTTTTTTTTTTGTGTTGCATTTGATTATTGTTTGTTTTTATTTCAGGTTTTCTTAATCTTTTTATTTTCCCGGTTAAATGGCGGATAACGGTACTCCGTGACTCTCATAGTCGGTTAAATCAGTTTCCCACAATTGCTGATACAAAAATTTAAAAAAAAAAAATCATTTCTTTTCTTTTCAAAATGGATGAAATTCTCTCAAAAATTTGTAAATATTTTCCCTCTGTTTCTGAAAATGTTCTAAGAAAAATTTATGCAGGAAGGTGTGAAAGATTGAGATTACTAATGCAAAAAGGAATTCCAGAAGATATTCGTCTTGTAATAGAAGCTAAGGTCCGATTAGGAGGAGAAGTTCCACAATCATTGCTTATTCGGTATTTGCCTGGATTAGGAAAAAGCACTTATGCGAAAAAACGAAGGGCCAAAAGTTTAGGGGTTTGTCATAAGTGTGCAAGATGGACTTGTGACAAACGATGCAGATCTTTGGGATGTGTTTCCAATAACAGAGAAGATAAAATTGATTTCATTAAGAATGGGCTGAGTAAGGAGTCTTTAGATAACATCTTATTGACTCTTGAGACGCATTCTAGTGGACATGTGCATATTGAACTTCTCCGTTTATGGAAACAATTTCAAGATGAGCGTCATAGTCTTGGGAATCTGACTAAAAAAGACCCTGTTTGCCAATTTATAAGAAAATTGGATGGGAAGCATATCCTCGACTCATAGAAGGCGTTGAAGCCGTTTCTGGACGTAAAACCAGAGGAAAATTGTGAGCCACAATCACACTACTGTTTATAAGCATGTGTGTCATTATTTTTTTACTATTTATTCTGTTTACAGCTGTGACCCATAGTTTTGTCATGATAACATATTACCCCTATAAAATCTCTCATCTTTCTTTCTACTTTCGCAGAAAAAAAAAAAAAAAAAAAAAAAGGAAAGTAAAAACATGACTGGATCCTCTGCACAAACATTGAAAAATATTTGTGTATTTTGTGGGTCGAGTCCTGGAAAAAATGAAGTGTTTGTAGAAGCAGCGAATAATCTTGGAAAGATATTGGCTGAGAGAAAAATTCACTTGGTATATGGGGGAGGTAATATTGGGTTAATGGGATCTGTTTCAACATCTGCTCATCTTGGAGGTAGTCAGGTATTGGGTATTATTCCTATAACTTTAGCTGAAGGAAATATTACAGGTGTTACGATTGGGGAGGAATTAAAAGTTTCTTCTATGTATGAAAGAATCACTCAAATAATTGAAAATTCTGATGCTTTTATCGCACTACCAGGTGGTTTTGGTACATTAGAAGAAATTTTTCACACTGTTTCTTGGGCACAACTTAATATCCATAATAAACCCGTGGGCTTGTTGAATATCAATAATTATTATGACAGTTTGTTGACATTTCTTGATAAAGCTGTGGAACAGAATTTCATTTCAGAAAATTCACGACGGATGCTCATCTGTGCTTCGACTGCCGATCAATTAATTGATGATTTGGAAGCTTTTGTTCATAAGCCTGATCCGATGATAACAAAGATCAATTGGTCGCAATCAAGCAGTAAGAAAAGGAAGTTGGATCATTGATTCAAAAGTCGTGGATTGGTTTGCGTTTGTTTCAGTTTGTTATATTCAATAAAGTTCCAGGTGATATCTCTTTCATTATGTACTCTTTATTAATAGCTATTTTGACATTAGGGACAATGTCATATTCTGATTGGGGGGAGAACACATATAAAAAAAAAAAAAACAAATTTAAAAAAAAATTAAATATTATTTTAAAATAAAACCATGTTTATTGTTTGTACCTTAGTAATTTTTTGCAAAAATGTCATACATTACATATTTGAAAGATTTAAATTAGAACATACATTAATCTATTTAAGAATGTTTAAATTTTATTTGAAAAAAAGGTCATTTTTAATATTCTGATCAATATAAAAATATGATTTATGAAATCTTTTTGAGTGATTAACCATTGTGATAAAATTAGGTAGTAAAGTATATGGCCCAAGATATACCTTATAAGAGTGCCTAAAATTTTTGAACTCACACATATTTTGTGAGTGAGTGGAGAGGACTGAGAAAACAGCTTTCGAGCCTTTATTGATCATGAGAGAGACTATCTATTGTTTAGATCTTGAGTTCTTATTTTGAAAAAAAATATATATATTTCCTGAAAAAAAAAAGAAAAAAAAAGAAAAATACAAAAAGAAAGATGTTGAAGATCTATGTAATTTTTAAGTTATATGCTGCGACCCATTTTTCTCTCATAAGAATAAAAAAATAAAAAAAAAAATAAAAAAAGAAAGAGAGAAATACATTGTACAAATTAAATAAATATGTGGTCAAAAAGCATAAACTTAGTCTGATTCCATGATGTAAAAAAAAAAAAAATCAGGAAAAAAAAAATATAATAAGAACAACTGGATTTTAAATCAATTGATTTTCTATCTTTTGATTAGTTTGGCTCGTTTGTCTGTCTGCATTCTGTAAACCATTTTTCTGAGCATTTATCTGTATTCCAACTCCATGAGAGAAATCGTTGCCATAAATTGAAACATTTATTAACCTGTGAGGATATGGAGTTGAGACTCTTACTAGGAATTTCTGAAGGCCGTGTACATTTAACTACCTAAAATAAGCTTTGAATTAATCATCTCAAATTATTTCATAAATTATAATTATGATGATCTTGATATAACTTTGACAGTTTTCAAATTTTATTTAAACACTTAGATAGTTCTGATTACATTTCTATTTAAATTAATCAATATGTTTTGTATTGCTATTAACGCTTAAATTGCTAGGGACTAGCAATAAGCTGGTTGGGAGGTGTGATAAACATAAAAATTGTACATTAATTAAATGTTTTATAATATAAATATATAGTTTTTGTTTTATTAAATTTTTAAATATTATATGTTTTATAATAAATTGTATAAAATATAAGTTGTTGTGTAATTATAAGTTTTTACTATTTTTACAGGTTCGATAAAACAAGAATAACCTTGGCGTTGCAAATGGGATTAAGATGATTCTTGGACCTGTAGAAAGTTGATGTTAATATCTACAATATTGGTGGCAAGCATGAGATAAAAATCCTCTCACAATTGGGATCAAATTAAGCAACAATTAAAGTTACCGAAGGAGTGGCAGTTTTACCATGCTCTAGTATTTTGACCATATCTCTCAAACTACTTGGTCAAATATTCTGAAAAAAATACCACAACTAGACAACTCAATTATCCACATGTTTCATTTTATGTGAAGAAGAAAATTCGGAGAAGATGCTTGTCAAAAGTGATGTGCAATATAATATTAATTTCTTGGAACACCAATGAAGACTTATGTGTAAAAAATAATATTTTATTTGTGGTTGTCTCCCCAAATTTGGCTATAAATAGGGGTGCATTGTAATGTATTGAGATATCCCTCATTCTATGAACAAATCTTTGAGTTCATAATATTTCTCTCTATATTTTTCTTTTATTTCTTCATTTAAATATAATTAGCATGTTAATTTCATATTCAAAGTTTTACACTTTGAATAATGAATAGCTAACTTCCTAAAGTTGAGATGATAAGGTGAAGCTCTTGGCATGATAATAAGGTTATTATAAGGTAAGAATCTATGTTTTATATTATTTAATCATTATTTATTGTTTATGTTATATTTATTTCTTTAAGCATTTTTATACCCTACTTATAAGTGGGAGTTTTGATTTATTGTTGCTATATGTTACACTAAATTCTTGGAACCATTTAAATGTTAGTTTGGTATTACCAACCATTTAAAATGGATGCCTTGAGTTATTATATATAAATATATTATAATATTAAATTCTTGGAACCATTTAAATGTTAGTTTGGTTTTACCAACCATTTAACTTGGATTCCTTGATTTATTATATATGAATATATTATAGTATTAATTTATTGGTACCATTTAAATGTTTGTTTGGTTTTACCAACCATTTAAAGTGGGAACCTTGATTTAGTGTTTACAAATATATATAGCACAATAAATACTTGACCACATTTATAAGTTTTGGTATATATTATGTACTTATAAGATTATAATTTATAACATAATATAAATATGATTATTTAATATATTGGAACCATTTTATTAAGTGGATTTCAATATTGTTCGTTAATGTTAACTTTATTAAAATACCAAGAGTGGATCCTTTAATCTCAACTACTTAAATTTAAATTTGAACAATTAAAATTTACCCATTAAAGATTCAATTAAAATTAAAAAGAAACAAAAACAAAAACAAAAAGACATTGTAGTGGACTTGTAATTACCTTAGCTTCCCTGTGGATACGATATTCGGACTCACCGAATTATACTACTTGTGGACAACCTGCTCTTGGGAGTGCAACAATCAAAGTCGCAACAAGCACAGCTCCGCTACAACACTAGTAGCTCCCCGCTAGTGCTCGAACCTCGGAAAAAGACTAGAAACCTGTCAGAAACGACTGAAATGCTCTGGAACACTCTGAAATGGCGAGTCACAAATGAAGCCTCGCGCCTCTATTTATAGCCAATGTTCGGACGCTCCGATCCACTTTGGAAGCTCCGATCTGGTACACTTCGGACGATCCGAACCCACTTCGGACGATCCGAACCCTGCATGTCTTCCACGAGTACAGCCACCTGTCCCGGACGATCCGAGTCTTGATCGGACGATCCGAACCCTTCCACGTGTCCAGACACCTGGCTCGGACGATCCGAACCCTGATCGGACGATTCGAACCCTTCCACGTGTCCAGAACCCTTCCACGTGTCCAGCCACCTGTCTCGGACGGTCCGAACCCACTTCGGATGATCCGAACCCTCTTCGGACGATCCGAACCTGGTTCGGTCTTTCCGATCCCACCGAAATATAATTAATCCAATAATTAACTCAAATTAGGAATCGGGTTACTACATTCTCCCCCCCTTAAAAAGATTTCGTCCTCGAAATCAGGCTTAGAGGATGAACAAAACGAAATAACAACATCGTTATTAAATCTCAATGGTTGTTGAATACAACTGATATTTCGATTACAACTGAAAACACAAACATATACAAAGCATAACTCAAAAGAGCTCTGGATGCTCCGAACGCATACGACTCTCTAGCTCCCAAGTGGCTTCTTCAGTGCCTCTGCGCTGCCACTGAACTAAGACAAGAGGAATGATCTTATTCCGCAACACCTTGTCTTTGCGTTCGAGGATCCGCACTGGTCGTTCCACGTAAGACAAATCTGAATTTAGTTGAACTTCAGAGGGATGCAAAATGTGAGACTCATCTGCTACGTATCGTCTCAACAAAGATACGTGGAACACATCATGAATACTTGATAGGTACGGCGGCAAAGCAAGTCTGTAAGCCAAATCTCCCACGCTTTCCAATATTTCAAATGGACCAATAAATCTTGGAGACAGCTTACCCTTGAGACCAAATCTCAAAATCCTGCGAAAAGGCGAAACTCGGAGAAACACTTTATCACCTGACTGAAAATAAAGAGGTCGCCGCTTGGTGTTCGCATAACTAGCCTGTCGATCCTGAGCGATCTTAATCCGTTTCTTGATTATTGCAACCTTATCAATAGCCTGCTGGACTAACTCCGGTCCCTCAACATGTCGTTCCCCAACTTCATCCCAAAATAATGGAGTACGACAACGTCGCCCATACAACGCCTCAAATGGTGCCATATCAATACTACGATGATAGCTGTTGTTGTACGCGAACTCAATCAAAGGCAAATGATCCTGCCAAGCGGTTCCGAAATCCATCACACAAGCTCGCATCATATCCTCAAGTGTACGGATAGTCCTCTCTGTCTGACCGTCGGTCTCTGGATGATAAGCCGTACTTAAACTTAATGAAGTACCCAATGCCGACTGGAAACTACCCCAAAATCGTGAGGTAAAACGAGGATCTCTATCACTAACAATACTGACAGGCACTCCATGCAAACGTAAAATCTCTTGAATGTACAATCGAACCATACGATCGAAAGTGAAATCACGGTTATATGGCAGAAAATGAGCAGATTTGGTGAGTCGATCCACCACTACCCAAATAGCATCACTATTCCTCGAAGACAATGGTAAGTGAGTAATGAAATCCATCGCGATATGCTCCCACTTCCATTCGGGAATAGGTAAGTTCAACAATAATCCTCCCGGTCGACGGTGTTCTGCCTTAACCTGCTGACAAACAAGACACTTGGAAACAAACTGATAAACGCTGCGCTTCATCCCTTTCCACCAAAATCGTGTCCTCAAATCTTTATACATCTTGTTGCTTCCTGGATGGACACTCAACTTGCTTCGATGAGCCTGAGCCAAGATCTCTTCCCTCAAAGTATCATCCTCTGGTACCACAACCCGATTAGACAAACACAGAAGACCATTAGACTGATAATGGAAATTGCTATCTCCACCAACCAACCGAGCTAATCTCTGAGTCTTGAGATCAGACATCTGAGCATCTCGAATCCGAGCGAACAAAGCTGGCTCAGATAAAATGGTAGCAACACGAATGCTCTCCATACCTTTCCGATGTTTGAAATTAAATCCCAATGAACAACAATCCTGGATAGTACTAATCATAGCACTGGTCTGAAGTGCAGAGACTCTCACCTTGCGACTAAGAGCATCGGCTGTGAGATTCGCAGAACCTGGATGATATTTGATCTCGCAGTCATAATCTTTAAGTAGATCCATCCAACGACGTTGTCTCATGTTCAACTCAGCCTGAGTGAACAGATACTTCAGACTCTTATGATCAGTAAAAATTTCAAACTTAACTCCGTACAAGTAATGACGCCAGATCTTCAGCGCGAACACAATAGCAGCTAATTCTAGATCATGAATAGGATACTTTTCCTCGTGAGGTTTTAACTGCCTGGATGCGTAAGCGATCACATGATCATTCTGCGTCAACACACACCCTAAGCCTTGAAAAGAGGCATCGGTGTAAACACTGAAACCATCAGATCCTGACGGTAACGCCAAAACAGGTGCAGAAGTCAGAAGTCGACGAAGCTCTCTGAAACTATCTTCGCACTCAGATGACCACTCAAATGGAACATCCTTCCGAGTAAGTTGCGTCAATGGTCTAGCTACCTGAGAGAAATTCACGATGAAGCGACGATAATACCCTGCCAGACCTAGAAAACTACGGATCTCAGCCACCGTCGTCGGACGTGACCAATTCAGCACTGCCTCAATCTTGCTAGGATCCACAGAAATTCCTTCCTTGGAAATCACATGACCAAGAAATACTACACGATCAATCCAGAACTCGCACTTACTCAGCTTAGCATACAATTGCTTCTCGCGAAGAATCTGCAACACCATCCTCAAGTGCTGGATATGCTCTTCCACACTGTGAGAATAAATCAAGATATCGTCGATAAAAACCACAACAAACTGATCTAGAAAATCCCGAAAGACTCGATTCATCAGATCCATGAACACCGCTGGCGCATTCGTCAATCCAAATGGCATAACTAGAAACTCGTAATGCCCATATCGAGTACGAAATGCAATCTTGGAAATATCATCATCTCTAACTCTCATCTGATGATAACCCGATCGCAAGTCAATCTTGGAGTAAACAGAGGTACCCTGAAGCTGATCGAACAAAACATCGATACGAGGTAATGGATACTTGTTTTTGATCGTCACACGATTCAGCTGGCGATAATCAATGCACAATCGCATAGATCCATCTTTCTTCTTGACAAACAAGACTGGAGCTCGCCAAGGTGAAACACTCGGGCGAATATAACCTTTATCAAGAAGATCCTGCAATTGCTGCTTCAATTCTCTCATCTCTGACGGAGCAAGACGATAGGGGGCACGAGAAATCGGTGCAGTCCCTGGCATTAACTCAATGCCAAATTCCACCTCTCTAACCGGAGGGAAACCAGGAATCTCATCTGGAAAAACATCAGGAAATTCACAAACCACTGGAATATCATCTATACCAACACTACCTGTGGAGGAATCAATCGCATAGATGAGGTAGCCTTCCCCGCCCGCCTCTAAAGCACGACAGGCTTTTAGAGCAGTTACCACTGGCATCGGAGGTCGCGCTCCCTCACCATAGAAAAACCAACTAGAGCTCTCAGTCGTACGAAACTGAACAAGCTTCTGGTAACAATCCACAGTAGCTCGGTAAGTAGTCAATAGGTCTATACCTAGAATACAATCAAAATCTTCCATCTCTAAGATCATAAGATTCGCAGTCAACTCGTTACCCTCAAAATCTAAAGGACAACCCATCACTAGACGCTTCGCTAACACCGAATGACCCATCGGAGTAGAAACATAAAGAATGACGTCTAGAGAAACATAAGGTAACTTATGACGCTTAACAAATCGTCCTGGTCACCCCAACGACCTACACTTCCCTGACTACTCTCATCACCAAAGTGGTCAGCCATCGCTACAAGATAGAATGGGGAAAATGGTAAAATGGTCAACGAAAATCCCAAAACAGAATCTATATCCCAAAATCGTAAGCATGCTCTGTTACCATAAATGTAGTGACCCGTTCCAGAATCACCTACTAATCAAGAACTAAGCATGCGATTAACTTAATTAAAAACAATCAGAAATAAAGGCGGAAAACTGTCACCAAGATAGTTATACAACCCAATCGAAATCAGAACAACTCAAAATATATTCGGTACAACCATATCGAATCAAAAAGATACCGAAGAACTAAACCAACCAGCTACTCAACGTCCTCCTCCTCCTCCTCCTGAGCTGTCCAACCTGAGGCCTGCCCCGTGGGAATGAGGTGTCCAAGATAAACAAAACCGAGGACGTGAGCGATAAGAACGCCCAGTACAAAAGCATGAGTATACAAGCCTATATGAAATGCACATGCTATGATATGATACCAGGGTAGTCAAGAAACAGGAGTAACAAAGGATCTCAAAATGCTCAGTCTAGAGGCGCCAAGTGGATAGTGCCGCGCGGTACTCCTCTGGGTCACTGCATCCACTACAAGAACAGACGTGGACCTAAAATGTCCCGGATCACCGAAGCCCTCCGGACCCGTCGGCCACTGTGTACTCTCGGTGTCCATGCGTCCACAAGACAAGACAGGGCTGAGCGGCCCCACAAGATATAGCTTATCTCGAAAGAGATACAGCTCAACAGTAAAGGCTATCTCGAAGGAGATACGGCTCAACATGAAATGCAACATGCATCATAAAACGTGACATAATAGCATGCATCATATGACATATATCAATGCACCACATAATCATGCAACACATATAAGAATGTATACTCGACCAGGATATCTCGGATAGTACTTTCGTACCTCAAACCAGCAGATCCTAACAATCAGTCCTAGACTCACGCCTGCGTCCGCAGTCAGCCCACTGGTGCCGCTAGCTCCAAACTAGAGCACAGCTCCGCTACAACACTAGTAGCTCCCCGCTAGTGCTCGAACCTCGGAAAAAGACTAGAAACCTGTCAGAAACGACTGAAATGCTCTGGAACACTCTGAAATGGCGAGTCACAAATGATGCCTCGCGCCTCTATTTATAGCCAATGTTCGGACGCTCCGATCCACTTTGGAAGCTCCGATCTGGTACACTTCGGACGATCCGAACCCACTTCGGACGATCCGAACCCTGCATGTCTTCCACGAGTACAGCCACCTGTCCCGGACGATCCGAGTCTTGATCGGACGATCCGAACCCTTCCACGTGTCCAGACACCTGGCTCGGACGATCCGAACCCTGATCGGACGATTCGAACCCTTCCACGTGTCCAGAACCCTTCCACGTGTCCAGCCACCTGTCTCGGACGGTCCGAACCCACTTCGGATGATCCGAACCCTCTTCGGACGATCCGAACCTGGTTCGGTCTTTCCGATCCCACCGAAATATAATTAATCCAATAATTAACTCAAATTAGGAATCGGGTTACTACACATAATGAGCATGTACAAGATGGAGATGCAATGTGTCACCCCTCTGATTCACCTGCATGGAAGCATTTTGACACAACTCATCCAGATTTTGCACTCGAGGTTCGAAATGTCAGACTGGGACTTTCAGCTGATGGTTTTCAACCATTCGGTCAGTCAGGACAACAATATTCATCATGGCCAGTTATACTAACACCTTACAATTTGCCTCCATGGATGTGCATGAAAGATGAATACATGTTCTTGACAGTTATAGCTCCCGGACCTAGTAATCCTAAGAACAAGTTAGATGTGTTCTTGCAACCTCTTATCGCTGAATTGAACGAACTTTGGTCAGTTGTGGCAAAGACATATGATGTTCACGAGAAAACAAATTTTACTATGCGTGCCTCTTTGCTATGGACAATTAGTGATTTTCCTGCATATGCAATGTTATCTGGATGGAGTACCGCCGGTAAACTAGCATGTCCTTACTGTATGGAAAACTCTGATGCTTTCACATTGCCGAATGGTGGTAAAACATCATGGTTCGATAACCATCGTAAGTTTTTACCAATGGATCATAATTTCAGACGAAATATTAAATGGTTCAAGAAAAATCACCAAGTGAAAAAGCCTCCTCCACATATAAAATCCGGGGATGAAATTATTGAAGAACTTGAAAGTTATGGGTTTCGTAGTGTGATCGAACCAGAGGCTACTGAAGTGAACTCAGAAATTGTAAGACGATGTAAATGCGGTTGGAGAAAACGCAGTATCTTTTGGGAATTACCGTATTGGAGAACAAATCTGATTAGACACAATCTAGATGTTATGCACATCGAGAAAAATGTTTTTGAGAACATATTTAATACCATTCTTAATGTTCCCGGCCGAACAAAAGATAATGCAAAATCGAGAGAAGATCTAAAAGAATTTTGCAACAGGCCAGAATTACATCGAGATGACATATCTAACATATATCCTAAAGCTTGCTATACATTGGATAAGCATAGCAAAGTAGTATTGTGTAACTGGTTGAGAAATTTAAAGTTCTCGGATGGATATGCATCTAAGATGTCAAGATGTGTTGATATGGCTAAATTGAAGATGTTTGGAATGAAAAGTCACGATTGTCATGTGTTCATGCAAAGATTGATCCCAATTGCTTTCAAGGAATTACTTCCAAATAATGTGTGGCAAGCTCTAACAGAGTTAAGTCTTTTCTTCAAAGACATTACAGCAAGAAGCATAAGATATTCTGACATGGTTCGTATGGAGAATGATATTCCTGTGATACTTTGCAAACTAGAAAGAATATTCCCTCCAAGTTTTTTTGATTGTATGGAGCATCTTCCTGTGCACTTAGCTTATGAAGCTAGAATTGCTGGCCATGTTCAATATCGATGGATGTATCCTTTTGAGCGATTTCTGCGAAGACTAAAAAACAATGTTCGTAACAAAGCAAGAGTGGAAGGATCAATTTCTAATGCATTTAGTTGAAGAGGCATCATATTTTTGTACTCATTACTTTAGCGCAAGTGTGAAGACCCGTTTGAGGAAACAATCACGTAATGATGAAGGGGATAATTCACAAGCTGGAGACGTTTCCAATGTTTCTATATTTAATTTCAATGGTCGACCAATGGGTGCTTCTAGGTTCAGACGATTGGATGACACAGAGTACCATGCAGCACGAACATACATACTGCTCAATTGTGAAGAAGTGAAACCATATGTCAGGTGAAAATTAAGTTCATTGATATTTTTTTTTGTTGAGGTTTATAACCATTACATATGTTGACGAATGTTTGATTAATTGCAGCATTTTTGAGTCTGAGTTACAGTTGAATAATCAATCCATTAACTCACGTGAGCTGGATTTAAGGCTACAAACGGAATTTGCCTTATGGTTTGAACAATACGTAATACATATATCTTTCTTCATTTCAACTGTAAAATATTAAGTGTTCCATTTGAAAATATTTTTGGCTTCTAACTTTTTAAATGCATAGGTACAACAACCGGGAGCAAATCTACCAGACAAATGTCTAGAAAATATTGCATTTGGTCCATTACGTAAAATTAAATCATATAGTGGATATTTTGTCAGTGGTTTCAGATTCCACACTGTACGTCACGGTGCAACAAGATCTACCAGTAATTCTGGAGTTACTGTCAAAGGTTCGGGCAACACTAACAATGAGATCAATTACTACGGTAACATAGAAGAGATAATCGAAGTGGAATATCCAGGGTTGCCTATCAAGCGTATTGTTTTGTTCAAATGTGCATGGTTCGACCCAACACCAAAAACAGGAACAAGACATCATCCAAAATACCAACTATTTGATGTTAACAAGAACAAAAGACTTCACATCTATGAACCTTTCATTTTTGCAGTCCAAGCTGCTCAAGTTGTTTATGTCACTTACCCAAATGTGAAAAGGTCAACTGATGAATGGTTGGCAGTGTGTAAGATGCAACCAAGATCATCTATTCAAGCACCCATTCCCAATGTTGTATCGTCCGTAGATAATGAAGCTTTCCAGAATGAGGAAATTGGGCATCATATCATCGATGTTGAGGATATAACCACATCTCATGTGCTAACAGATGTTGAAATCTTGTATGAGGAGATAGATGAATTA
Source organism: Primulina eburnea (assembly GCF_022965805.1). Lineage (NCBI taxonomy): Eukaryota > Viridiplantae > Streptophyta > Magnoliopsida > Lamiales > Gesneriaceae > Primulina > Primulina eburnea. Next base: position 26,062,952 of record NC_133109.1, on the reverse strand, counting down.
GATGAGTTTGATGAAAATGAATTGGAAATTTTTATATCATCTGGAGGTGATGATAGTGAAAATGATGATGCCTACTCCAATGATGATGTTTAAGTTGATAAGTTTTATGTAGCTATGATTATGAATGTTTCGTTCACATATACTCGAGACATTTGTGTGTGGATGTTAATATTTATATTTGGTTTTAAAGTATTTTAATTTTTATATCATGCATAATGATTGTCTGTATACATGTATTTGAGTTTGTTCATCTTAAAAAAATTACTCAGATGGCTTTAGAAGGTTCCCATGATTCTAGGATCTTGATTGTGGCCTCAGGTGGCAAGTAAGTCACACTGCTTTGTTTATGTTACATTGAAAGTTTTTGAGTATTATTCAATTTTATTTTTATATGATCTATGTGGTGTAGATTCTTACCAGACAGTCATGCAGTCTCAGCCTTTATCACTGATAAATTTGCTGAGAAACAGTGCATGGGGGGTCACACATGGCGATATGTGGATGTTGCGACAAAGGCATACTACTGGGGCGAGTTCGTGGTAAGATTAATGATTAAATATTATATGTTGCTTTGAAATAAATAATTAAAAATTTTATGTTTTGTTCAAATCTTTATTTAGTTTATTTGAAATGCAGAAATCGTATCGTTGGCGTACTGATCATGACGCTCATATTAGGGCTACATGGAAAACACTTGCAGCCGATCTGTATAGGAAAACACTTTGCAGTTGGCGTGCAAAGCCTAAACTCCCACTTGGGGTTAATATCCAAATTTGGAACAAGTGGAAGGAAATCTGGAGTTCCTCTCAGTGGCAAAATAAGTCAGAGAAAGCTAAAAATAATAGGAATACAGAGCCTGAAGGACCAGGAACAGGGGTGGTTAAACACATTGGAGGTTCTCGCTGTTTCATTCAACATTCTATTAAAATGGTAAGTTTAAATTTCTGTTATAATATGTCAATGAATAATACATATATATAAATTTCTAAGCATCGTTGGTTTTGAAGCGTGAGGAGTTGGGGCGTGATGCAAGTGCTTATGAGTTATTCAAAATGACGCATCAGAAAAAAGATGGTACATGGGTTGATGCTAGGTCAAAGGCTCTTGATGTGAGTTTTATATATAAGAAAGATTTTTGAATTATGCATTTTTATCTATGACTTATGCAATTGTTGTAAATCAATTAATTTCTCTTTGTTATCCTAGGCCGAGATGAATGCTCAGTTTCTTGAAGCAACACAACTTGATGCTGATTTTGAGTCACCACATAATCCAACCCCAGAGGTTCAAAATGAACTCTATATATTGGCTGTTGGTGGGGTTAAAAAGAGAAAACTGTATGGTGTTGGCTCGCAGGCTGAGGTGTTGTATCCTGAAGCTATGTCGGGACGTGCAACACACACACGTGCTAACTCTATGGATGTGGCTGCCGCTAAAGCTGAAGCTGCCGCTGCGACTTCTAAAGTAGAGGAACTTACAAGGGAATTGACTAGCTTGAGGCAACAGGTTCGTTACTTGATGGAGCATGCACTTATTGACCCCCAAGCCACATCTTATGATGATGATAGCACACAACCATAGTACCCTTAGATATGTCATGGTTAATAGGCTTTTTTGTAAGTATTGAAGCCACTGTGTCTCCATATTTTGGTCATTGAACATTTGGAAATGTAGCTACTCTTTTTGGAAATGTGGCTACTGATTTTGTAAGTAAGCAGGGGGATGTATTGATATTTTTGGATATGGATGGATTAATATGTTTTGAATGTTAATATGTGGAGTGAAGGTGTTTAATTTAATTTGGTTGATTTTATTGTGTATATTGTTGGTTGGAAAATTGACACTGTATTGGATTTGTTGAATTAGAATGTGTGTTGGATAAAAGGGAATTAATAAAAACTGGGACAGAGGGCTGTCCAATTCAACATTTAACGACAGAAATTATAAATCCGTCACTAAACTTAGTGACGAAAATTATCATGTTGTCACTAATTTTAGCGACAGATTTATAATTTGTCACTAAGTTTAGTGACGGATTTATAATTTCTGTCGTTAATATTAACGACCAAAACATATATCTGTCGCTAGATTTAATGACGGATTTATGATTTCTGTCGCAAATATCAATGACAAAAACTTAAATCTGTCGCTAACTTTACCGACGCCTTTACAATTTCGGTCGCTGATTTAGTGACGGATATATGATTTCTGTCGCAAATTTAGCGACGAAATATTTTTCGGTCACTAAAATATTGCGACCAAATTTAAATTTCCGTCGTTATTATTTAACGACAAACATAAATATTCCGTCGTAAATAACGACAGAATTACACTTTCCGTCGTTATACAAGTCCGCGACGCTAAATTCTTTGACGATCGATATTCCGTCGCTATTATGTCGCTAAATACTTTCGGTGACAAAATAGCGACAGAAATTTCCGTCGTTATTTGTAAATTTTTTTGTAGTGTATGGAGATATGATAGTGACGTTCACGGGAGAGAACGATCTGCATGTTATGGAAAGGAGTTCGAGTTGGCGAATATTGAAGACGAGTGGTGCTCGTCAAGTGAAGTCTACTGAGTTCGTCATTGAGACGTCATTTAAAAAGAGAAAATATTTTTTATTTGAACAAGTCCTTGTATGATTGTAACTTCTTCTATTTAGTGGATTTGCTTGATAGCTGATTGTGGCTTTGTTGATGTATATTGGTTGGAGTGAACTATGTTAAAACTGGCCTTGTCTTTTATTTTGCTTTCAGTTTCATTTTTTTTATATCAAGTAGACTAACCATGAAAACCAAGCAAAAGAGGGAAAAACCGAATCAACAATGTTTAAGGATCAAAAAAGAAGTTCTTATTGGTACTTTCTGGATTGTCATGATATCTTAGTTAACCTGAAAGATTTTCACCCTCATGGCAATTATAGTTGCTACACACAGAGACTAAATGTCAAAACATAAAATAAACATATGAATGATTGTTGGCTCAGTCTATGTTTTTATGTAGGTTAATACCTTGGCAGCGGGTGCTGTTGCCGGGGCAGCTTATGGTACTGGAACCCGGAAATGGAAACAGATTGCCGGAATCACTGGTCTTTATTGTACCATTTTCCATTTTGCCAACAACTCCAAATCTGTTTGATACATTGTATCGATCAGGGGCGGAGGTACAAGATGTAGCCCGATTTTTTTTTAAAAAAATTTATTTGTAAATTTTGTATAAATTTTAGAATAATATGATATTAGTCCGGATAGATCAATTTAAAATATTAAAAGATTCTAGAATTTAAAATTCTAGCCCGGGCAGAGCCATATTTCTGGCTCCTCCCCTGATATCGATAAGTCTGCAGGTGAGCCAGACCATTCCAATCTTGCTGTCATGAGAATTTCCAGGACTCCGTTTTTTTTGGTATGATGTACACCCATCATGTCGACATAACGGGTTTAGTGACAATAACCTATTTGATGTTATATATGTCTATACATCAAGTATTTCTCCTGATATCCAAAAACTGAACTGAAAACTAGCTGAAAAATGCAAGCACAACAGGGTGAAAGTTAAGCTTCAAATTCTTGCTCAATATACTCCAAAGAACCAAGAAAAATGAAGCAATAGCTCACCTAAGGTCGTACAAGAAACTGGCACAGAAGCAGCCACGAACAGGACTCGAATGGGGCTGAAACGAGCATCAAAAGTAGCCATTCATGGTTCAAAACGAAGCAACTGATATAAGGAAGACAACCACTCAAACCTTTTGAGATTTCGACGTCATGGAGGTGCTGAAAGTGGCGGGAAATGGAGATGGGTTACGGGAATGGGTTTGGGAAATGGTTTCTTCCATCTCTCTCTAATAAGGTAAGTTATGTGTGTGTAGATGTATATAATATATTATTCGTGCTCTTTTTTATCCCAGTTTTGCATTTATCGTGTGTTATTTCAATCTCTATATGTATTTTATATCGTTTTAGCTCCGATATTCTAAAATACATATTTTTCTAACACACATTCAAAAATTATTTGGTATAAAATGCCAAATTACCGGGTAATATATCCTAGGGCCTTACATGTGAGATGGTCTCGCAGGTCAATTTAGTGAGACAAATATTTAATTTGGGTTAATCATGAAAAATTATTATTTTTTATGCAAAAAAATATAATTTTTTATTGTGAATATGGACATGGTTAAATCGTCTCATTAATAAAGATCAATGAGACTGTCTCACTAGAAACTAATTAAAAGTGATAATTTGAATATCCAAAAATAAAAAAAATAAGACAAACTAGTAAGACCAATTATTATTTTTTAGAAAAGACATTTCTTTTAAAAATTTGCTCTCCTAGAGCTTGAGAAATGATTTTCCCATGAGTAAGACGTTTCTCATATAATTAATATTGTCCACTTTTTTTGTATAAAGTAAAATATTGTCCACTTTTCTCTCTTTCTATTCTTATATCCTACACCCTCTATAGCTTTGGAATTGGAAGCTTCTTAAATTTACTTTTCTTCCCTCGAGGGGAGAAAATATATATTTTTTCAAAACTCTTCACCAAATTTGACGATTGAAAATTATCAAGTGTGTTGAATGTTTCATCACAATTCTTCTCTCTCTCTATTTAAAGACAAAACAATTTGGGACCCGGTGACAAGCCCAAATCATAATCTCCTAAATTAAATTAATACGTTAACAATTTCTCCATTTTAAAGCACAAGCTTAAAACAATGTTATCGCGTTGTAGGATAATTGATGATTATATGATCAGATTGTGATACAATATTTGGATTTGTAAGATCGAATGTTTGTTATTACTGATAGTAATGATGAAATTGTAATCTTTAAAACTGTTAAGCAGCTCTAACACCACGTTTCGATTGTTCTATCAAACAAAAACAATTATTGTGGAAGTCGATCACACTCTCCATGATTACACTCATTGAAATCAATGTCCATCGAACTCGTGACTTTAATTCTTATGTCAATTCAATTGTAGAACCGAACGTTTGCTGTTTTACAAATAAAATTGGTACGTAAAATGTGAATTTGGATCATCTGCTGTGGCTGAAAACACAGCACCATGTGTTGTGCACTTTTTACACGAGATGATCAGCTGATCATCTCGTTTCGTATGACATTTTTTCAAATTTATCTGACATTGTGTGAGGTCCATCAGATGATAAACTGATCATCTCATGTAAAAAATATATAATCTTTGGTGCTATATTTTCAGTCACAACAGAAGATCCAAATCCATAAAATGCTGTTGGTCAAAGGACTAGATGTGGGGATGAATGAAAATAGCTAGAGGCTTCCTTATGTTATATATTTTAATTTTGGGTAATCCAGGTTTTTGTCCGACTAACGAGAACGACTTTTCCCTCTGCTCGTCCACTGGGCAAGATCTGAAATAATATATACATCTGAATAGCTACGTCATGCGCATGGCTCATTAGGAGAAATATTTTACTTATACGTCAATAAAAATGGTTGCACCAATAACAACAGAGGACCCAAAAGACATGCACACGTTTCACTGAAATTATTAGCCGACTCTTTCCAAAAAGAAAAAAAAAAATCATTCTATAAATACCAAGATTCTTGATAAGGATTGAGGGACACAACGAGAAAGGTCGAAACAGGGAGCACCATCTTTTTCATTGAAAAAGTGTGATTATTTTAACTTTGAAGGTAATTGTGTTTATATTTCTGCATCCGTGACTCTTATCTAGTCCGTGGTTATGGGCATAGTCTGAACTCTGAAAATATAATTCAGCAAAGTTTGGATCTTTTTTAAGAAGACGAATTTAATATCATCCCCTTCTTGGGAAAATAAATATCTGTGTTTTCTCTGTTTTAGCCACTCTTTCCCATTTTTCTTGACTGCGTGTGGGCACTTTTAATTGTAGATCCGCCATCACGAGTTTTTTGTTACAGTGAGGACGTTTTGCGATCATAGCTTCATTGTTTGGCCTGGTTAATCCAATGAATCCTTCGAGTTAAGCATGGATTTTGCATATCAAGAGGTGGGTTTTTTTAAAAAAAATTATTATTTCATCATCTTTCCCTTCTTCGTTTTTTGCACGTTGTTACCTCTTGGAGTAGCGTGCTGCCGTGTTCTTGCTGTCCGGTGTCTGGGATTTAAGAAAATTTTGGTTCTCATTCCATGTGGTTTCTTGTTTTTGGTATTGCTCAGGCGTATGTTAAAAATTCCCGAGGAGTGCAGCTGTTTACCTGCAGATGGCTGCCTTCTTCTTCTCCAAAAGCTCTGGTTTTCCTTTGCCATGGTCTCTCTCTCTTTTGTTTACAAACCTCAAAATATAGAAATTACTGAAAAATCATTTAAATTTGCAATTTTCATCATTTGGGACCGCTTTCTGTCAAGTTTTTCTCTCTGGCTTTCATTTAAATGTTGATAACTGCGGTTGCAGGTTATGGCATGGAATGCAGTAATTTCATGAGTGGTAACATGTTCTTACCACTCATTTTCTATAATACTTCTTGCTGTTTGAGATTATAACGTCATTATGGTATTGTGTGATCTGTAATCCAACTCACGAATGCATGGATCTGTTTAATTTTTGTGCTGTTGGAAGGTATTGATTCTGCTATTAAAATCTTGTTGGCCCACATTGCCAACCTAGTATTTAAAATCTTGGCTGTCCTGTCTATTTGTTCTTAGAGGAAAGTAGCTACATTTTCATATGTTTTTTTGTTTCAAATTTTGTCTAAAAACAATGAGAAGGTTGAGTAAAAGGATACAAGAATTATGGCATCACCCTTAATGGCCTTAAATGATATACCATTAAAGTTAAGGGTAATCGCAGTATGCCCGTTTCTTGTTGCACCTTTCCATTCCTTTATTGCATTTGAACACTCAACTATCAACTGAGTCAGTGATTTATTATCCCAGCTGACAGAGCTTGTGCTGTTGTGCGAGGCCATACCCTGCCTATTACTATTATTTACTCATTTAACTATTGTTGTTGTCATTTTCTGGGGTGGGGGACTTCTTTGTTTTCATTTCTTTTTAAAACTTAAATTTGCTGGAAAGTCTTGCAACCTAAACTGCATTATGTCATTCTTTTCTAGATGTAAGAAATCTTGGTTTGAAGTCAAAATGTTGAATTCTGCGAAAACATGGTTTGGTGACTAGTTAGATTGATTAGGTTAGCAAGCAACTACTTGTTTGTCCCTACAACTCACGGACAAGAACAGTTGAGTAAACCGGTTTGTTAAGTCATTTAGTATTATGGTTCTCTACGGTATGCCAATCAATTTGTCCAAGGAACGACTTAATTAATTTTGGAGGGTGAACTTGTATTTTCAAAATGATTTGAATATGATATTTATCACACCTCGGGCCCGACCGAGCATAATGGGCTCCACTAACAACTGTTTGTTACGGATAGTATTTTGTGAGACGGATCTCTTATTTGGTTCATCCATCGTGAGACCGTTTCACAAGAAACCTATTCCAACTATTTTGTATCTTGAGAAAATTGTTAGCGCAAGTTGTTGTTGGAGTGGGATTAAGTTGTTATCGTATTATTTGCATCAGCTGTCTGTGTGCTGATTCTTGTACCTTCTTGTGCTGCCTTGATTATACATTTATTTGTGATTAGGTGTGGGAATCAATCTAGCTAGACATGGATATGCTGTTTTTGGGATCGATTATGAAGGGCATGGATGGTCGATGGGCCCTCGCTGTTACATCAAAAAGTTTGACAACATTGTGGATGACTGTAGCAATCATTTCAAGTCAATTTCCGGTAGGTTGCCAAACTCTCCCACCCGGGCATGCTTTGTTTTCGTCTGTACGAACATGAAAACTTTCTGGACTCGTGAACTACAGCAGGCATGGTTAGCCGAAATGGTTGTGGAGGCTACTGTTTTGGTTCATTGGACATTTACCAAAACCCGTCGTGGTTATTGTCTGCGAATTTTTTTAAAATAAAAATAAAACAAAAATTTAATTTGTGATATTCCATCAAAAAACAGCACTACGGTCATTCACCGTTTTAGCCAGCTCGAACTTTGTGGAGTCGGTGACCGTTACAGTTCCGACAGCGAACCATGGCAGTAGAGTAACGAAATCTAGAACTCTGATGGTTCTTTGTCTGAAAACATAAACCGAACGAAGCACTCCTCTTACATTTAAAATAGTCGTGAAATGAAAGCTATCTTTCTTGTAACTGTTGTGGAATTATGCTAAAACTTCTCAGGTTCATGATGCCCCTCCACCTTTTATTTCTTTGTTTTCTTGAATTTCAGCCCGTGAAGAGTACAGGGGAAAGAGAAGGTTCTTATATGGAGAGTCAATGGGAGGCGCAGTGGCCCTGTTAATCCACAAGAAAGATCCTAGTTTCTGGCATGGTGCTGTCCTAGTTGCCCCAATGTGTAAGGTCGTAGTGACTCGATTTTGATACGCGCAAATCAATTTTAGTCTGTTTGGTATGTGATTTTCATGTTGGAAATTTGTTGAATCTTTCTTTTGTCATCGACTTTAGATCTCCGAGAAGGTGAAGCCACATCCTGTAGTTGTAAGTCTTTTAACTCAGATTGAAGATGTGATACCCAAATGGAAGATAGTTCCAACCAAGGATGTTATTGATTCAGCCTTCAAGGACCCTATCAAACGAGAAGAGGCGAGTTTTTTTGCTTTTTTGCTGTTTTAGTCCCTCACATTTTCTGTTGTTTTCTTTTAATATGAAAATCGCGAAGTACCCCTGCAGATTCGTGGCAACAAACTGATATATCAAGAGAAGCCTAGACTGAAAACCGCGCTAGAAATGCTGAGAACTAGCATGAACCTTGAGAGCAGTTTGAACGAGGTATGAACAAACATTACAGTCCACAATTCCAGTAAATTTTTTTTTTTTTTTTTTTTTTGCGTTAACCTGTTTACTGCTTCTTGCTGATAGGTGACACTACCATTTTTTGTTTTGCACGGCGAAGCAGACATAGTTACCGATCCCGATGTAAGCAGGGTGCTGTACGAACAATCCAGCAGCAAAGACAAGACAATAAAACTGTATCCCGGGATGTGGCATGGCTTAACTTCAGGCGAACCAGATAACAACATCGAGATTGTTTTCTTGGACATCATAAACTGGCTTGACAAACGATCCGCAAACGACGATACTCGAGACACGAGATCTGTCCAGGATTTTAGTTATAGCTTGGTATCTGACAATTTAAAAACCACGGCATCGCCAACGACGGTGATCAGGGAGAGCAACAGAAAACGTTCCCATGGGAAATATTTATGTGGCCTGAAAGGACGTAGCATGCACGCTCACTCAGCACTGTAGGATTATTCCCTTTGTCGGAAGGACATATAAAATTTCTTTCGCTATAGTTTCTCTGTCCGTTTCTGTTAGTTGTTGAATGTGTTCTATATTTTATGCATAATTTAGGCAGTGTTCTAAAAATCCCCGTTTAGGACCGCCTAGGCGTTGGGCGGTCCAAAACCGCCCCGATTTTAGGTTAGTCGAAACTTCTAGGCGCCACCATATTAATCAGCCCCCTAGGTGATTTTACAATTAAAAATCCGCCTAGGCTATATATTTCATATACAATATAATACTCATGAACCACTTAATGAATTTAAGTTTTAAAAAAAACCGCCTAGACAACCATATAGGCAACTGCTTAGGTCCCGTCTAGTCGCCTAGGAGCTAGGCGGTAGGTAACCGCTCTCCTATCGCCTATCGTTTTTTAGAACACTGAATTTAGGAAGATAAATATGTTATTATGGTACTAATATGTCCTTAATCTGATCAAATTTTTACGTAATCTCAAGATAAAACACATGCGATATCTGAACATATGAATCAGAAAAATAAAAATTAAAAATCATCCCTCGTTAAAATCTCGAAATCTTGCTTCCATCGGTGCTTGGAATAACCCCATTCCAAACGTAGAACTCAAATCCTTAAAAGAATTATTTTTCTGACATATAGGGTGAAAACATAGAACTCAAATAAACAAAAATCTTTGATCTTCAAAAACAGATTGTTAAATAAGCTACTGGTGAGGTTACATATATATATATATATAGGAAGAACAAGTGCTCCATAGTTTCGGCGTACAATGTTCCTAGTTCGCACCATGACCAACGGAATTCATCCGTGGTTTTTCAGTTTTGTATCCGTCAACGCTCTATAAAATAATTAAGAGTAAGTCTGTTGTGAGATTATCTTACATATCTTTATTCGTGAGACAAATCAACATTTCTCATATTTACTGTAAAAATCAATACTTTTGACATAAAAAATAAAATATCTGTATCACAAAATTGACTCGTGAGACCGTCTCAAGTGAGATTTTGTGAATAATTAAACCCGCAGTTGCTCAACCATTCTAACCGGATTAAACATTTAGAAATTCAAATGGTTATGAAAATATATCATAACCGAAATGGTTGGGAGAAAATTTGAAAGGAAATGTGCATTATTTTTGGAACGTAAGCAGACATTTATTGGTGATGTCACCAAAACTTTAGTGTTACTATATCTCCGATATTTTTAAAAGGTTTTGTTCTTCTAGTGAACCCCAACAAGTTCAAGAAATGACTCCCATGTATGGATAATTTTGTCTTGCAAGTTCAATAAATGATTCTTCCACATGTAACACTTTGTCAAATACACTTACCTCCCAGTGTGCTCTACTGGTGATAATTTTTTATGTCATTCTATTGTGTGCTGAGCTCATGCTCACGTAAATATAATTGTATAATGAGATTATCTAACAATTGTTTTGTATCTATCACCGTTATGTAAAAATGAGTAAATCAAAATGCTTGTGAATCCATTATAACTCATAAAATATCTGTCCAAACACCTCTTATAATCGATGTGATACATTCGTTTTCCAATATTGATTTCAATACATACCATGTATTACATGGACTAAGCACGTGGTGGCTCATGTGGTTAAAGATGGAGGCAATGCAATCAAAAAAAAAAAAAGGTGTGGGCTAGGCTCTAATACACATTCTATACCTAGACTTGGCCAAGGGCCTGGTCAAATTCCGGATTTGACCAGGAATCGTGGTCGGTGATTAACGATGACATGGATGTTGTGCAGCGGTCAACCTGTTGAGTATGCCTGAACCCGGGCCGACGGGTTGACTGTTGCAATTTTTTTTTTGTCCGAAATTTTTTTCTAGATACCCGTTTCTTTTTTCTGCACAATTTTCTCTTAATTTTTAATTTTCAATTGTCTCTTGATTATCAAAATATCAAGTCTCAATTATTAGTTTATTTTCAGTTGTTGATTTTTTCACAATTAATTCAATTTTATATTTATACAAATAGCTGGAGCCGGATCTGAATCCAGGTGTAGGGATGACCAAGGAAAGGGGAACAACATCATGCCTACCTGAGTTCGAGCATCACGAATTTTTCATTCAATTTCGATGGCTATGATCTTAATTTTTCCAATGAGGAATATCAAGAACGTGAACAAGAGGTTCAACAAACCCGTCATCATCATAGTCAAGAAAGTGTGAGCAATCTTATGGCATTTGTTTGCACAATTTTTGTCATGATGTGGAGTGCCAGGTGTAAATACACCAATTTGAATTACAAATACAAAAAATCTGATTTCTATGACTTCAAACGACAATGGACACTAAATTCAGTTGTACGTTCTAATATCTTAAACAATTATGATCAAAACTAAAAGGAAAATACAGGAAACGACGTTGGAAACTAATAAAAAAAACTCTCAACATTGTTTATAATTTCAATAAATATTAGGAATCTACACAAATAGAAATATACAACTGAAATTGTTGAATATGGAACAAGAAACAATAGAAATTCAAATGATCAGACTAAGAACTAAACACTATAGAAATTGAAATTTGCAGATATTTCTTTCAAGAGTTGTGTGACAAGTTGTGTCTCTTTTATGTGGCCGATGCTCTCATTTTCTTTAAACCACTGGGAATTTTTGTCACTCTCCCATGACCCACGATCTTTTCCTTTATTCTCCATGATCTTTTCTTATCTGCACGTCATTTGATTTATTTAGATTAAATTTTAATTGATGGGCTCACCTTATATGATCTATTCGTTCTATTCTTTCTTCTTAGGCTTGATTAACTTTTGATCATGTCCAAATTGAGCCCAAACAAATGCCCCACAAACATTGATCCATTGGGCTAAACTGCCTGTATAAATTATCCAATTGTTTTTTTTAATTTTCATCATGAAAGCATCTCTAACTCGTTTTCTTTAAAATGTTACTTTTTTCACCATTAAAATAAACTCAACATCAATTTTACTTAAAACTTATAACTATAGTAAATTTCATAAAATCGTAAATGTCAAACCAAACCAAAATTATCATTTTTCAAAAGTATCATAAACGTCATAATCCTCTCAAAAACCACTCTTTACTTCCAAAAGTCAAGAAAATCTTTAAGGTACTGTAAATTAATAACTGTGCGGAAAAACTAGTAATGTTAGGTGTAACGTCCCAGATTCGACGACTGTCCTCACTGTATCAAGACGAGTCTTTCCAGCGTGCTTATGTCCTCACTCACGCGCACCCTAAGAAACTTCCCAGGGGTCACCCATCCCAAAATTGCCCAAGTCAAGCACGCTTCACTTTGGAGTTATTATGTGATGAGCTACCGAAAAGAAGATGCATCTTCTTGATATGAGTAGTACATATCAAATATTTTAAGCCATCTTCAACTGTACAGTCCATTACATTGAACAGTCTCGGAATCCCTCTCATTCCGGTGTAGGATCAGTTCATTCATGTTCCCTCCATCTAGAATCCTGCCAGGAGTCGCTCATTGTCCTTGCAATCTCATTGCAACGGCGATCACCCCCCGCCTTCTTCGGCCCCGGGCCTCACATGCCCACCAGCTTCCGCTTGGTTCGTTCCCAAACAACACCGTACTAAGAGAGGTCAGCTCTGATACCAACTGTAACGCCCCAGATTCGACGACTGTCCACACTGTACCAAGACGAGTCTTTCCAGCGTGCTTATGTCCTCACTCACATGCACACTAGGAAACTTCCCATAGGGTCACCCATCCCGAAATTGCCCCAAGTCAAGCACGCTTAACTTTGGAGTTCTTATGTGATGAGCTACCGAAAAGAAGATGCACCTTCTTGATATGACTAGTACATATCAAATCTTTTAAGTCATCTTCAATTGTACATTCCATTACATTGAACAGTCTCGGAATCCCTCTCATTCCGGTGTGGGATCGGTTCATTCATGTTCCCTCCACCTAGAAGCCTGTCAGGAGCCGCTCATTAGTCCGTGCAACCTTCTATGAGAATAGATATTTCAAGCTCTTGTGATCTGTGAAAACTTCATATTTCTCGCCATACAGATAATGCATCCATATTTTCAATTCGAAGACCACTGCAGCCAACTCAAGATCGTGGGTGGGATAATTCTTCTCGTAGTCCTTTAACTGACGAGAAGCATAAGCGATTACTTTCCCACGCTGCATCAGTAAAGTTCCAAGTCGCATCTTTGACACATCAATGTATACAATAAAATCTTCAGTGTCGCACGGAAATGCAAGGATAGGGGCTGATGTCAACCTGTCTTTCAAAACTTGAAATTCGTGTTGGCACTCATTTTACCACTCAAACTTCACCACTTTCCTCGTCAAATTGGTTAATGGCAGGGCTATTTTGGAGAAATTGGCAATAAAGCGTGGATAATAACCTGCCAAACCAAGAAAACTATGCACCTCGGAGACTGTCGTAGGAATAGGCCATTGTTTAATCGCTTCAATCTTCATGGGATCCACAGCAATGCCGTTCGAAACAATATGGCCCAGAAATGATACTTGCTATAACCAGAATTCACACTTTTTCAACTTTGCATATAATTGCTTTTCCCTGAATAACTGCAATACAGTTCTGAGATGTTTGGCATGAAGTTCCCGAGTTTTAGAATAAATCAGGATATCATCAATAAAAACGATAACGAAGCTATCTAGATATGGCTTGAAGACCCGGTTCATTAGATTCATGAATACCGACGGAGCGTTCGTCAACCAGAATGACATGACTAAAAACTCATAATGGCCATACCTAGTTCTAAATGCAGTTTTAGGGACGTCGGCTTCCCTAACTTTCAGCTGATAATAACCAGAACGCAGATCGATCTTTGAAAACATTGTCGCTCCTTGCAGCTGATCAAAGAGATCGTCAATCTTCGGTAATGGATATTTATTCTTGATCGTGACTTTGTTGATCTCTCTGTAATCAATGCACAACTGCAAAGATCCATCATTCTTTTTGACAAATAAAACCGGAGCTCCCCACGGAGAAGAACTCAGACGAATAAAGCCTTTGTCTAATAGATCCTGCAACTGATTCTTCAGCTCCTTCATTTCATCGGGACCATTCGGTAAGGAGCTTTTGAAATCGGAGCAGTACCTGGAACCACATCAATCACAAACTCAACTTCACGGTCAGGTGGTAATCCAGGCACATCATCTGCAAATACGTCAGGAAAATCCCAAACTACCTCAATCTCATTCAACTTCATCGTCATCTCAGTATTCACATCTATCACAGCAGCTAAAAACCCTTGACACCCCTTTGATAACATTTCCTGAGCTTTCAAACAAGAAATATAAGGAGTGCCAAGCGAAATATCTGAATTCTGGAAAATCCCGCTATCATCATCTTTTGCAGGAAATCGCACCGTCTTAGCCGCGCAGTCAATAATCGCAAGATATGATGATAGCCAGTCCATTCCCAAAATAACATCAAACGCCACCATGAAAATAATAATAATATCAGCAAAATATATTTTCTCATTCACTTGTACTGTACAACCTTTAAGACTACTAGAAGGCCATAATTCGTCTCCCGATGGCAACAAAATAATATAGTGGAGGGTTTCATAAGATGGAACAACATTCAAGGAGCGCAAGAAAATTTCAGACATAAAAGAATGCGTAGCACCAGTGTCAATCAATGGAATAGCGGCTTTGCCTAAAATTAAGATAGTACCTGATATAACAGAAGAATCAGGATTTGCGTCTTTTTTGTTCATTGCAAAGATTCTGCCTTGAACCCTATCATTCCCTTTCTCACCCTTTACTGGACAATTTTTGTCGACATGTCCAACACCTCCACAACGAAAGCATCGATTACTTCCAACCAAACACTCACCTATATGCATTTTGCCACATTTTGGACATACAGGTCGATCATACGCATGCGGTGGCATAGGAGCTTTGGGTCGATGCTCCTCTTTCTCTTTGCCTCTGAACTTGCCCTTACCTTTCCATCCGGATCCTTGGCCCTTAGTAGAAAAATATTGGCGCTTCAACTGTCTTTCTCTTTCAATTTACTTCTCGTCCTGCTCAGCAATCCTTGCTTTTTCAACAATCTCTTTATATGAAGCAGCTTTAGACATTCGAACGTCTCTTTTAATTTCAGCCTGAACACCTCTAAGAAAATGCTCACCCTTTTCAATGTCATTACTGGCCAGATATGGGGCAAACTGACACCCCTCTTCGAATTTGAGAATATACTCTTGCATTGACTTATTTCCTTGCCTCAGTTCTAGAAATTCCTTCACTTTCTGACTTCGAACATCTATAGGAAATTTTTTGTCATAATAAATTTTTAAACTCCTGCCACTTTAGTGCCGAGACATTAACTGATATCTTGGTGGCGTCCTACCAAATCCTCGCCGTCTTAGTCAGTAGAAAAATGGCACAGCTCACTCGATCTTTATCGTCAAACTGCAATAATCATAAATAGCCTCTACAACTTTGACCCATTCCAAGGCAACCATGAGATCAGTGCTTCCCTCAAATTCTGGTGGCTTCATCTTACGAAATCTTTCGTATGCGCCTTCACTACTGGGCTCGGGCCTCACTTTCTCTCTCTCTCTCTCTCTCTCTCTCTCTCTCTCTCTCTCTCTCTCTCTCTCTCTCTCTCTCTCTTGCCCTGCATTATGCATCTGTAAGAGCTGATGAATTTGCTCGCCATGTACCTTGGCCTGTTCTTTCAGTAAATTGCTAAATTCATCAACCACTCTAGATAATGAACTATCCTCCCTTCTGGTGCTTTACGCTTAGGCGGCATGATCCTATGATGCATATTAGTTTAAACCATTTCCACACATAACATATCATAATTATTGAGGCTATACATCCATGTTATATCAAATAATGCAGGTACATACATACCGAATTGTCGACAGCAAATGAAGTCATATGCCAAATCATTGGTCCGAAAATCTTTGCTCTGATACCACTAATTGTAACACTCATGACTAAAATGCATAATCAGTGCGGAAGTTTTAAAATATAATTTGGAGAAAATGTGTACTTTCGAAAAAATTTAGGCAGCATCTCTCCGTAAATAGGACATGCCAACTGCCTCAAAAAACACATAAACACATGCAAAATATTTTCATACACATCAGATACCATTTAATATAGTATCTACACATATTTTTAATTCAAATACCAAAACAAGATTTTCAAAATTTTCCAAAATAACCAAAAGTTCAACACATCAAAATAGCATTCAACCACCATCTCCAAAGTTTGTCATATGCCCTTCTCTCGCCTTGACAATTCAGGGATGATCAGTCTTTCTTACATGTGCCTGCATCACATGAACATAACTGGAATGAGTATAAAACTCAGCAAATGGAATCAATACTAACAAGATACATATATATCATTTTATTGTAAAACATGAAATGTATAGCCTCAATTTCATTGTGTTTAAAACATTATCCATCTCATTTCATAAATGTCGAATCATCATTAATATCATCCGTCAAGAATCATAATACAACAATACATAGGGATGATATTCATTTCATTGATTAACAGAAGAATTGATAGTTCTTATAAGATAGTTCATTCATTGCTAACCCTCTTCGTAAAAACGAATCTTATAGGAGGGACATGTACCTCTATTTAAAATGCATCTTATAATAGATACATGTTTTCATTGTTAATTGGCCAATTACATTGCAGATTTAGAATTTCCAGAGGCAACACTGCTGCTATCACTATCAATCCAATCATTCAATCATATAAAGCTTCATTTAAGCATTTTATCAAACATCTTTGAGGCATCATTTAAAGTTTTAACTTCTTTCATTCAAAATGCATATAATTGCACTACCATATATACATATTTACATATATATATCATATTACATATGAATGGAATTTGAAAGGAGTTAACGTCATAAAATCATCAAAAAAACATACATATAGGATCATGTGATGCATTGAAGAAATGATTCCACTTACAAAACTTGGAGAAATTGGTTTCCTAAACCTTGACGATGATCCTACAACAATAAACCCAAATAATAATCTTAAATGACCATTTAATCCAATACATCAATCACAACTATCGTCCCCCAACTTCACCATCTACGATAACTCAAGAACAAGAAGAGAAACCACTTACCTTTGCTCCTTTCACTAAAAAGACGAAGTTCTAACTCCGGATTGAAGATTAATTGCTTGAATGAATGAGAGAAGAAGAAGATGATGAAGAACCCTAGCTTTGAATCGATGGAGAAGAGAAAGGAAGAGAAGGAAAATGAAGAAAAATGAAGTTTCGATCGATTATATGCCTTAAAATAGCCAAAACACGTTTTTAAACTTTACTGGGGGCCCGAGCGGACGTCTTTTACCGCCATAGCTCAGACCTCTCAGCCAGAACAAAAATTTCGAACTAGGCTCGCCCGGGCGGACATCTTTTTCCGCTCGGGCGCGCTATGCGCACAGCCACGTCAAAGATTGCTTCCGAAATGCCTATTCCCTTCAGAATTAGGAAAAGTGGTAAACATGAAAATTATAGCTCTATGTCTTGGCTTGCATCTCCAATTGGCCTCATGTCATTTGAAGGTCTGAGTAAAAAGTTATGCTCAATCTCCCAACATGTGTCACTACAGGAACAATGAAACACACGACACACTTCGAGGCGCTTTTGGCTGTCTTCCACAATGATTTGAACAAAACTCAAAACAGTGAAAGTTATAGCCTTATATCTTATCTTTCTAATAGAAGTGTCTTCACATCATTTGGATCATAATACAAAACATTATGCTAAAAAGCACAACTACTGCTACATTTTCATACCGTTTTAGCACTTCCATTTCCTATTTGACTCAAGATCAACTTTCTAGCTTACCCATCCATTCTCGGTTTCACTATATCATTCAATACCATTCATATTATATCTTGAAGCCATAAACCATAACCATTATTTCACATATCCCAAACGATCATCATAATAAACCATAAAAGGAATAATGAATATACTTAATCATAATCATTACCTTACATCACAAACATGCGAATGTCTGGGCGTTACACATCCAACCCTCATGTATCAACGTAAAATCCTCACCTACATCATTCACATCTAGCGAGTCTATTGACTAAGCAAGCCTTAACCATAGTAACAAGTAATATGTATAAATCCACATGCAACTGTGAAAATATTTTTACTAAAATAGTTTTTTCATGATATGCATAAACTTAAACCTTTTCTTTCATTATATACTTTTCCTTTCATCATAAACATAAACAATAGATTTCCTTTGGGTGAAATCCGTTTGTTAATTGTGACCAACTTTTCATCTTTCGATCGACTGATCAATCTCAGCCGTAACTTTGGTATCAGGTGGCGGGGACACCGGCAACCACTTTTCCGTTACTGGGTCTTGGCATATGGAAATTCGGTATTGGATTCCCACGGGGCTTAGTCCCGTAAACGGGTTCCACTAGGGCTTAGTCTCTCATGAATCCCGGTTTCCTTGTCGTCACTTCATTCAAAACTTTTTCGGCATTACTTTATAAAATACATGCATAAATATCATTTTCCTTTTAAACCAAGCATGCAATACGTCTTTTAGCATTTATCATTTTTCATCATAAAATTTAATAACCTTTAAAAATAAGCATTCAAACATTCATTACAGTATTCAGGACACTACCAGAACTCCTAACATTTTTCAGGTGTAAAATGATTGCTTTTCCCTGAAACCTTAGTTTTTCCATTTTACCCCTGGATCTTAAAACTTTGACCCGAATCCATCCAAACTTACTATAACACCTTAAAACACTCTCATAAAAATTTCTTAGACGTAAACTTAAGCCCCTTGACTAAATTCGTAATTCGTTTTAAAACTTGAACCGAAGTCCTAATTTTAACCCGAAACTTAACTAAACTTCACCATAGCCTATTAACACTTAACCAACCCTTTTTCAACCCAAATTAAGTAGTTTAGAACCATTAAGGACGCCTAAGGAGCTTCTGAAATTTTCTGTCCTTTTTCCATCATAACCCTAGTCCTCACCAAGTGCAAGTTCTTTGACCCTAGCCCTTAGCCAACGTGACTAGACCCTAACCTGCCATCCTAGGACCTAACCGAAACCTTAACACGCTGTTGGACCAGACATAGCTAGCCATGCACGAGGACGTGCATGGTTCTTTCTAAACGGCTAAGAGGTGCCCTACCTGTGCGCCTTCCCTTCCAAGCCTCTCCAGCCATGCATGGACCACCATGACTCGATGCTAGGATCCTCACGAGCCCATCCCCTCACCTAGACAGCACCCGCATGGCCTCCTCCCCTTTCTTTTTCCAAGATTGTGTGCCCTATACCTCAAGAACCCAACCGTGCGTTCCCTCCTTCCTTGAGCCATACCAGGCCTAATTCTTGCATATAAGGACCCTTAAACCCTATGAAAATCGACCCCATAATAGACCTAACCTGGCAGCCTTTTGTGCATCAATATCATGAATTAAAAGGCATGAAAATCCAAGTTTTGACATGTATATTTCATAAAAACGAAAATATAAAGAGGGATATCATATTTTTCATGCAAACATTTATATTAACACATAATATGGTTTGAACGATGAGAAAAGAAGGAACAAGGCGCATTTGTGTGATTCACGCACGAATAAACAATTCTAGACGCGAAATGACATTGTCGGAGAGACGGGGAAGCCTTGCTGCATTTTTCTTTCAAAAACCCACATGTAGAACGCCTTAGGGACGTGTGTGTTTGTGCGTGTGTGGCTAGGGAGAGAAAACCCTAGGATTATAATAGTGTAGGAGGCGTGAGTTTGAGTATTTAGGGCTTAGATATAAAATACTTGGGTAGATAATTTGGCCCAATAATCTTAGTATAATAGGTCCATTATAATGTTGAAAAAATATATCGTTTAGGAAAGTTTCGAAAATATTAACCGAGCCTCCAAAAAGTCTTTGTTTTTTTCAAAATCGATTACGGGTTTAAAATACGACTTGTCATGTATAAACATCTCAAAAAACACTATTTTCGAAATTTTCATATTTGACATGCCACATATCAAATAATTAAAAATAATCATTTAATAAAAATATTTTCCCTTTTCAGTCCCCGATCTCCGTTCCTCGATCGCATTTCGAATAAACCTTAAAACACATTTTATGTATTCTAACAGAAAACCATATTTTAAGCATGTAAACATGTCTATCACATATAATTAATGCAATTAAAATAAATTAATTAAGTATTTTCCATTTTCCTTATATTCGCATGTAGTTGGATTACGTTATCACATTTTAGATCTTACGATTCCTCTCTCCCTTAAATAAAATTTTGTCCTCGAAATTAAGACTCACCGAATAACTCCACGTAGAGACTCCTCATGTCAGTCTCAGTTTCTCAAGTAGCTTCCTCCTCCCAATGATTCGGCGCCCGAGCGGTACATTCAACGCTCGAGGCGCCACCTAAGAATCAATGAAATGTACCACGTTCGTTAAAACTGCAGCGTGGGTGTATATTCAACATTACAAGCCTAATCCCTCAGAAGCATAACGAAGAGCGAGAAAAGCTTCAGAAAAGTAGTGAAAAAAAATCCATTACAGCCCTTTTGTGAGAAATCCAGCCCCTGTCTGATTTTGAATCCGACTTCAGTACGTTGTTTCTATCAACACAGGCTTAACTGGGACGTAAGTTTTGTTACGTTTAGACATGTTTTGAATTATGCTATGGGTCCGAATGACTAGGATTCTATATGATTTCTTGTCATGTTAGACATCATAGGAATCGAAGTCAGATTGAGAAACAGGAATCTGTTTATACACATTGTTATGATTTTTGAAAGATATTGATCGAGATTTCTATACCAGAAATGTGTTAGTATTCAGATTTATGATTGTATTGACACAGATTATGAATTCCATTATTATATTTGTGATGTTACAGAACTGAAGGGGTTATTCAGGTTGTATTGTTCTGCAGTCAAAACATCAGTTGATTTAAATTGATCAGATTCAGTTATGATTTAGATTTCATCGTGATATTCGTTGATATGAATCAGATTGTATCTTGTTCAGATATTGATCAGATTATGTACTGAGTAGAGTATTGATCAGAACAGAGTGTATCTTGAGTTATGCACTGATACAACGTATTGATATTGTCATTTCAGATTTGATATGGACAGATTTGGATATAGGTCATCTTCTTCGTCAGACAGGGACGACAAAGGTATAATTCATGTGATATTCGGGAAGCCACAACTCAAATGAGATCTTATTTTGAGTTTCCCAATAAAATCACATACTATACTGTTATTTATACTTTGAGATGTTTATGCTTTGATTTTAGAATTGTATTCAAGTGTATGAGATTACTGCCATATTCAGATATGAATATGATTGTGCTTTGTTTACAGATTGATATTCATTGCATCTAAGATAGGAGAGTCTTTGACAGTCATTGTCAATTATCTAGATGTTCGGTGTATCTCAGCTTAGGAGCAGCTATGACTCCTTTGTCAGCCGTCGATACAGCTCAGACCGAAGTCTAGGAATAAGACGTACAGTCACCCCGATTGGGAGGGTAGGTGACAGCCATTGACGTCTTATTCACCCCGGGATCCCTAGAGTTATAGTTGAGTCGAGTCTAGACATGATTTGACTAGAAATGCATGCGTTTAAGAATTGGTTTCATAGACTATGGAACCTATTGTTATTGCTTTCAGTCATGACAGCATGTTTCATGATTTAAATTGTTATATGTATGTTTATCTGATTTGAGTTGCATGTTTAGTTAGATTAGAGTTCATAAAGGATGAAATCTATTACTATTGTTCTTGTTTTTATTCATGACAGCATGTTTCATGAATTACTATGTGTATATGCATGTCTACCATGTTTTATACTGGGATTTATTCTCACCGGAGTTATTCGGCTGTTGTCTTGTTTTGTATGTGTGCATGACAACAGGTGGGGCTGGATTAGGGTCAAGATAGCCACCTGACTTTGACCATGTGAATGACCTTATTCCATAGCCTTCTTTCTTTCCTATCCAGAATCTGCGTAGGCCTTTCCTCGTATGACATATTCAGAGTCAACTACAGAGGTTCATAATTCAGCATATGTGAAGGATTCGACATGTACTTTCGCAACATCGAGATATGGAACACATTATGCACTTCAGCCACCATGGGTGGCAACACCACTCTATAAGCTAATATTCCAATCCTCTCCAAAACCCCAAACGGTCCTATGAACCTCGGACTGAGTTTGCATTTCTTACCAAATCTCATAACACCCTTTATAGGTTCTATCTTCACGAACATGTGGTCGCCTACTACAAACTCTAACTCCCTTCATTTCTTATTGATATGATCATAATAGTTTGCATTTTTGTTGTCGTATCTCCTATTGTTACCACTTCTAATATGCTTAATTGACACATTTTTGTGTGATTTTATTGTAGGAGGAAGTTTTTTGCTCTTGCGATAAATCTGGGCTAAAAAATGTGATTTTATATTACAATTAAAGTTGTCCAATATGATCTTAGTCGAAGACTTGAAGCAAAAAAGTTCAGAAGTGGTCTTTCCACAAGGCGTGATCATGCTTTGGGACTATTCTTCAGCCGCCTGCACAACTAAATCTGAAGTTCGAAAATTGCAAAGATAATACTAGATTTTAGAATCATAATTATGGTATTGAGTTGTGAAAAATTATTTGAGAAATATTTTTATTATTGGAAGAAATAAAGATAAGATGAAGTTTTATTCCATAAAGACTTTATCACATCTTTGATATTATTTTGTGTACATTAGGTTTTACCTAATCTTGGTGGGCTTTTCTCCTTGACCCAGCACTACACGTACAAAAGAAGAGGCACACAATTAAAGAAGAATTCTCTATTCTTCCTCTACCTCTTCAATGTAAAGAACAAGAAGAAGACGAAAGAATTTCTCATCTCCTCTCCACACCTTTAAGCTAAGTTTTATTTCTGATTCAGGGACTATTTTACTATTTCAATTTATCACTGTGACACTAATTTTACTTATAGAGTAGGAATTTAAGTTTGGTGGCTCAACGACAGCACACCATTTATCAGCAGAGATTTTCTGGCGGCTCTGGGCAGTCTTCATCCAATCTCGGATTTTGACCGATAGCTCTACTGTCTGCTTGATCAAGTCCTGGCCTAACTCTCCTCTTTAACCAACCTCGTCTCAATGTATCGGTTATCTTCATTTCCTCCCATAATGTGCCTCGTAAGGAGCCATATCTATAGACTATCGGTAGTTATTGTTATAGGTGAACTCTATTAGAGGTAACTTTGGTTCCCAACTGCCCTGGAAATCGATCACACAAGCTTGGACTATATCCTCTAGAATATAAATCTCTCTTTCAGACTGACCAACGGTCTAAGTTTTATTTCTGATTCAGGAAATATTTTACTATTTCAATTTATCACTGTGAGATTTTTTGTGCTTCAATTAAATTTTTGTGTTTTGTTGATTTATATTTAATTATATGAAAGTTGTATCTCGGTTAATCTGACAATTTAATTCGATATATAATTTTCAACTGCTATCCATGAATTCAGTGATCCGTAATTGTCACTGAACGGTTGGTACATGAGTAATGATAGATTAGGTGTGTTGTGTTATCATAGCATATTGAATATAAATAAATCAACAAAACTCGATCTATCAATTGCAGCTATCTCGGTTGTTAGATTTTATGATTAACTCTTTTCACAAACGAAAATTTTATTTTTAATTAATTTGGAACGCTATCGTGTCCAGTTAGTAATCGATAAGTTTTGACTAGATGTTAGGCTTGGTCAATTAAATTAGGAAAACACAAAGATTTTAGTGTCTATCCCTATAATTCTAAGGTTAATTACTTGTAACTGCATGAATAAATAATGTGTTAGCCGATGGACAGTGACACAATTGAATAGTGCAAATTCCCTTGAATCAGAGTTTGGTAATTTAATTCTTGTTTAAATTTATTATTTTTTATTGCTTTCTAATTTTAGTTTTAATATTTTATTTTGTTCTTATCCAACAAAACCCCCTTGTTATTTATTTTTCCTCGAAAGAAATCATCTTCCATTCTTTGTGGATTTGACCGTACTCACCATTACACTAATTTTACTTATAGAGTATGAATTTAAGTTTGGTGGATCAACGACAGCACACCATTTATCAGCATAGATTTTCCGGCGGCTCTGAGCAGTCTTCATCCAATCTCGGATTTTGACTACTAGCTCTATTGTCTGCTTGATCAAGTCCTGGCCTAACTCTCCTCTTTCACCAACCTCGTCCCAATGCATCGGTGATATTCATTCCTCCCATATAGTGCCTCGTAAGGAGCCATACTTATAGACGATCGGTATTTATTGTTATAGGTGAACTCTATTAGAGGTAACTTCGGTTCCCAACTGCCCTAGACATCGATCACACAAGCTTGGACTAGATCCTCCAGAATATAAATCTCTCTTTCAGACTGACCAACGGTCTGAGGAAGAAACGTTGTACTGAACAACAACTCTGTTTCCATAGCTGAATGCAGACTCTTCCAGAAGGACGATGTGAATCTCAGATCTCTATCCGAAACAATAGATATTGGAATTCAGTGCAATCGGACAATCTGTCGGATGTACAGCTCTATATACTGTGTCATGGTGAATGTCGTCTTAATAGGTAGAAAGTGCGCTGATTTCATAAGATGATCGATTATCTCACCCAAATGGCATTGAATCCCCTGATAGTCCTTGGCAATGCCACTACAAAATCCATAATGATATTTTCTCATTTCCACTCAGGAATAGGAAGTGACTTAAGCTTCCTTGCTGGCCTCTGGTGTTCTGTCTTAACTTGCTGACATGTCAAAAACTCGGACACAAAACGCAAGATGTCTCGTTTCATGTCAGGCCACCAATACAATATCTGAAAATCCTTATACATATTCGTACTTCCAGGATGAATGGAGTACGGAGTATTATGGGCATCTTTCATAACAACTTCTCTCAGTGAATCACTACTAAGAACCCAAAGTCGATCTCGATATCTAACTATGTCATCCTCCTCCGAATATAACTTCCGACCTTTACATTCATCTCTCAGTCTCCATTTTTGTAATTGCTCATCAAAAGACTGACCTTCATGGATTTTATCCCTCAGGCTCGACTGAACGGTCATAGTAGAAAGATTAGGGTCTCGCTCCTAGTATACACTGCCAGCTTGAATCACTGAATCTCTACTTGCAATGGTTTCTGAACTGTCAATTGAGCGATAACAATTGTCTTTATACTAAAAGCGTCTGCAACCACATTAGCCTTACCCGGATGGTAGCTAATATCGCAGTGGTAATCCTTCACCAGCTCTAACCATCTTCGCTGCCTCATATTCAACTCTTTCTCGGTGAAGAAGTACTTCAATATTTCTGAGTTCTTCTCGTGTAAAATCAGTAGAGCTAAAGTCAAATACCTAATCGCTGCTAGATTCTGGCTCTGTATCATCAGACATAAGGCATTTCACCTCATCTTCATCGCTAGAGCTATTTGAGCTATCGGTTTCTGAATCGGGCAATAATGTATGCAAATATGTTCTTTTCATGGCTATTGCAACTACAACCAATCCCCCATGTCTCTGAACTAAATCCCTTGAATAAATGTGTTATGATTCGTACTCATTTTCTTCTCACTATCAATATGATCATAACTTTCTTTCATAAAAATCTTTTCTTTATGAACCCTTCAATTTTTTATTTCATTCTTTGGAATTACCAGCTCCCCATTCTCTTTGATGATCATCCCCGAGCCTTCTTCTGGGAGTTTACTGTTATTGTTTTTTTTCTCCATTGATTCCTTATTTACTGACTTCCTAGGCTCTTCTTTCATATATCACCATACATATATCATAATCCACTCAAATATAAATTTTTTTCACACAAATGTCAAGTGTTTTGCATTCTTCCACATATTTTCTCTAATTGATTCATTATCTTGATAACTAGCTTTATCATCAATAGCTGATCTATTAAATCTAGAATTGATTTTCATCTTGCCAAGCTCTTCCCTCCTAGAAGTAACTTGTTCCTTTAATAACCATTTTTTTTGTCTTAGTGAGTGGTCTAGGAAACTTTTTGTGTTGGGTCACTCTCCAAGCTTAACCTAAATTCCATCTAGCAGGAAGCACAAATTGAAATCTCGTTACTTGGTCATTATCAACCTTCTTGGACCGAACTTTGCTCATTTGTTCAGAAGATTTCTCCCAAGTTTTGCTCTTCTTGACTTGAAATAAGATGGATTTTTATTATCCTGGTAGTCCCTAGATCTTTGATGAGACGACTTTTCTTGAAACCACTGGTTTTTGTCAATTGGATTTCTCGAGAAATATCGGTTCTTCGGCCCAAAAAGCGTGGACTCATCAGTATTTCTGGAATACTTATGCTGAACAAATCTCAAAATTTCATCATTATTTCTCCTAGTGACTTCAAACATTTGGCATTTGGGATCCGATACTTCTTTATTTTCTTTTCCGCCTGAAAATATTCTCAAAAAGGCCAACAATTCTTAGCAGTGTGGTTAAATGCACGGTAGTTTATGCCTTTCAACTCATCCTCGGTTTCTTGTTCCCCGAGCTTTTGCACCAGAATTTACTCCCTGGTAGCCATACATGACCCCATTTTCAAACTCTCAAGGTTGGTATCCAGGATTATTCACTACATGCACATGGTTAATGAGTTGATCTGTATTTTAATTTATGTTCTTTTGCACATGTGATTGATTGTTAGGATCGGTTAATACAGTTTGAGTATTTAAAAGGGGGGTTGAATAAATACTCTGACTTTTTGAAATCTTTTTGGATATTAATCAGTTCTTTGATTGAACTGATCCTGAAATCTTGCTTGTCAATATAAATCAGTCAATTAATGATAGCGGCAGAATTAGACTGGAATATAGATTGAATACTTAGGCTGGGTGCTTTGAAAACACAATAAACTATAAAATATAAAACACAGGTTTTTATGGATGTTCAGAGACTTCAAATGTTCCTACGGCACCCCTTCTATCTCAAAGATAGGTTTTTCACTAAAAAAGTTGATGTATTATAATAGATTGTAGTAATCCACTTCATTTGGACTTATACACTGCCAAACTGAAACTCTTAGTTTTTAAACGCTTTATAGTAGATAACTGGATAGCTCTAAAGAGTAGCCTGAATGCTACAAATAAATACAATAAAATGAGAGCTAAAGCGTGCTATTTATAAACTGGATAATACTTCAGAATGTATCGGAAATGATTTATGATTGTAGATAGTTCGTTCAATGTTTTTCACCAACCTTCTTCAACCGAATCGATCAGCTATATATAGTTTTCGATTCCAACGGTCACATTGAATGTATTGAATAACTAATATCCGTTGAGTCATTGTTTAGTCCATGTAGATGACTTTATCTAACAGTGGTACGATGTATCAGACTCTACTATTTTATCTATTTTTCTTTTGTACAGACTGTCAGTTTTTCAGCTGATACAACTGATAACGTGGCTAACTGATCAGGAGTCTAACTGATCGACTGATCAGTTCAGCTGGACAATATCAGTTCTAACTGGTGTCTTCTCAGTCTGGAACACGTCAGTTGATATAGGTCTTTTCATTTCAGTTTAGCAAGGTATTCGGTTCTGATTTCCAATCTATTTACTAAGCTTCAAGTCATCCGTTTTAAGACTTATTTATATTATAAGAACTTCAGTTCTTTATACATTTAAATCCGATAAGTCTTCTTTCAATTAACCGATATTTTATATATGGTACCTATGATTATATATATAACTATATAAATATGTAATTGCATAAAGTAAATGTTAAATTAAATCATTATATTTCATTTAGAACAACCGGTAGAGCTAAATTATTGCCTAAATAAAATATATGATTTAATAAGTTAGTTGCAAGAAAGTAAAAGTTAGTTGCAGTAAAGTAAAAGTTAGATGCAAAAAATAAAAGTTAGTTGCGATAAAGTAAATTTTAGATTGTTAGATATTAGTATTAAATCATAATATTGCATTTTGAACAACCGGCAGAGTCATGCTATTGTCTAAATGAAATATATAATATAACTATATATATATAACTTTTATACACACACACACACACACACACACTATATTTTACAATGAGATAGAATGATTCTCAAGCTAGCACAATGTCTCTATTTATAGGCCAAATGAGAGATTGTCAAATTTTTATTAATGTCATATAGTTATAATAGTAGTTTTTTTCTCCTCAAACTTCAATTCCATGACCCTTCTTTCAAAGTTATGTTCCATGACTGTAATCTCCGAACTGACTTTGCTCAAAACATCAAACATGTAGGGCATTGTCTGTAGATGAATTTGGCCATTTGGTTAATCTCATTTGGTTAAATATTGAATTATTTATGATTTTTTTTTTACTATAAGCTGGTCATAGTAAAAATAAATATGTCCTCCTTTTGATATTTGCACAATTTGATCATCTTAATTAACTTTTTAAGCATTCATGTCTTCTGCAAAGTTGTAGATAATTTCTCTAGGATTCAAACATGTTTGAATCACCTCCATTTGAATTTTTTAGCTTGAGTTATCATTATTTTACCAACACGTAGAAAATCTAAAAATAAAACATATTTAGCAAAACATTTAAATATAAACAAAAAATACTAAAATAAAATAATTTTATAATTTTAGTGAAACTTAAATTTTAAAATACATGTTTTAACATTTAATAAATTATTAATTTTAAGTTTCATCAAGGTAGCGTGTATATGTCTTCATGATCGGGGAGTGTTGAAGTTGGGCGGTGAGTGTCACCTGTCTTACCACTCTCTGGTCCTTTTTCAATCTTGTTGGGATAGTTTCTCCCTGACTTGCCTTCAAAGATTTGATCGTTATTTGCTTAACCACTGCTTTCACATAGACTAGAATTTCACATAGACTAGAATACCATGAACCATATAAGCTTTGATGTCAACTGCATTACTTCCTCCTGAATTCATGTGAGGCTTTTGCATTCCCTTGAGTGCACCAGTACCATGATGTTGGTCTTTAATCTTTTGAACAAAACTCTTGTACAGTTTCTACAATCATGTCTTCTTCCAAGTTTGTTGGAACTTTGGTTCCCTTTTTTTTCAGAATTTTCACATATCTGGAGGCATATTTCTAATCCAACCGGGCATGCCTATTTTATTTGCATAATTTTCTTGGAATGCGAGAATGCTGGCACTAAAAACACTGATTTGAGAGAAAAACAAAAACAATCCTACTTATAATAATCAAACAACAATGTATTCCTAATTTGATTATTGATTCTAATCTCCTAAGCTAATATACACCAAAACAAGGATTTGAAATGAAAAGATGCTGAAATTTAAAGGTGAAATATGATGAAAAATTCCTAGACATGATTTATCTATTTTAAAAAAACCAAGAGGAATCAAAATAAACATAAAAACTAAAAAAAGTTGATAAGAACATACTGGAAACTAAACTAGAAATATGAGAAAATTCTTGAACTAGATTGACTAATTTGTAGTTTTGCTACCGACACGTTGTTATGTGATTTGTTGTGTTTTTTTTTTTTTTTTTCTGCTTGTGTTTTCTTTTGTTCTATCTTACAACCAGTTTCCACTCCTCCACTATTCTCGAACATGTCGCTAACTTCTCCCGCTCCTTGAATGATATCCAATTCAAATTTCAATAACCAACTTTCAAATAGTTAATTAATCGAGCTCAATTTATGGAATTGGACCAAATCTATTGGGCTAAATTAAATTTTAGCACAAACATGATGTTAAGGGGTTCAATTGCGGACGGTTTAGGAATCGGATTGAACTGATCCAAAACCGATTCCAAATCGATTCAAATTCCAAGGTTTTCGCTTGGAACCAATTCTAGTCGAACGCTCGGTTCGGTATTACCTATTTAGTTCGAGGGTGAAGCGACCGGCTTCGAGGACCAACATCTAGGAAAAAGGATAGCTTAGACCCCTCTTTTTTTTTTTAAATTTTATTTTTTTGAATCTGATAAGGATCCAATTTTACGTTTTTTGTCTAATAAGGAATCGGACAGACAGCCGATTCCAGATCCGATTCCAAGATGGTATGCACGGAAGTAGGGATGAGCAAGATTTCGGTTAAACCGAATTAACCGACCGAACCGAGCTAATTCGGAAATTCGGTTCGGTTATTTCGGAAATTCGGTTTTCAAATTAAAAAAATTCGGTTATATCGGTTAATTTGGTTCGGTTACGGTTTTCAAAATTTTGAAATCGATTAACCGAATTAACCGATATAATAAATATTATTATTTAATAATTTTTTTATTTTTCAATTTTTATAAATATTTTAATTTTTAATTTTAAAATCGATATAGTATGTATTAATTGTGTTCAAATAAAACTTATACATTTGTGATGTTTGTGATTTTATGTTTTTATGTATTTGTGTAAAGTGTAGTGTTAAAAAAAAATTTACATATATAATTAAAGTTAAATCACAATTTTTTTTTAAACTAATCGGTTAATTCGGTCACCGACCGAATTAACCGATTTTAATTCGGTTCGGTTTTCATCGGTTATGAAAATTAATTCGGTCGGTTCGGTTATGGCTAAATATTTCGGTTCGGTTCGGTTATGGCTAATTCGATTCGGTCAGTAACCGAATTAACCGAATACTCACCCCTACACGGAAGTATTAGATTAAAATATATTTAGTAATACATACAAATATATATATTTTAAAAATTGATTTTTATTGGAAATGTTATTTGTAACCAAGAAAGTAAAATTGAGATAACGAAGCATAATTCCTATTTTTCCTGTACTGCCCTCGCAACCCTGGAAATCTCTTCGAAATCTATACGCTTGACTCTCGGTTCCGTCGTCTCCTGCTGCCGGTAAGCAAATTCTCCATTCCAGCCGAATGTAGATTATTTAGTTTGAGTTTGACCCGCTGTTTATGCAAGTTTGCGCTTGTAGATTTGTAAATAATCTAGAGATGGAAATCGTTTTTCTTTCATTTTATTGACGATTTTTTTGGGGTTAAGCTGATTCATTTACTTTAATTCAATTTTAAGATCATTTTATCTATTTTTATAGTCCCCTACTTTTGTTCTTTGTTTTTTAAGAATGTTAAGTCTCTCCTGTTTCTTTTATGGTGCACATATATGTACTCCTGTACCATTTTGGTGTTTGTATACTGTAATAATTTCTATATATGTAACCCGTTTGATTTGTGAACCGTTTGCTTAAATTTCAATAGGAAGAATGAGTCGCTCCGGTAGAAGTGATCGAACTCTCTATGTTGGTAACCTTCCTGGTGACATCCGCGAGCGAGAAGTGGAAGATTTATTTCACAAGGTAGTTATGATATTGATATTTCGTGGAAGCCTTTCTTATGTTTAAAATTTTACATTTTGAATCAGTTACGTGACTTTGTTTCTTGTAAACTCTCTTTCAAACTGGGATTCCATGACCTTCTACGTTATGACGTGTATAAAGTCTGTACACTAGCTTCGGGTTTTGCCTGGATATTTAGTAATTACAGGCAACCTCCTTTTTTTTTCCTTTGTATATGAAGATGAGCTGTTTCAAATAGCCTTCTATTTGTTGCATGATTGCACCCACAATGTGTAAGATGGCCAGAATCTTTATGTACTTTTCTGACAAGTGGTGCGAATATAATCCATAATTATTCAGAAAAAGTATGAAACACTCATATCTGAGGAAATAAATGTTTTTTCAATTAACAAATCTAGAAAAAGACAAAGATGCTGATAAAGAGCTGAAGTGATTTGATAGAGATGTCGAATAAGTTGGATGTATTTTATAGAACCTGTGTTTGTGAGCCTGAATTCTTTCCAAAAACATGGTTTATCGAATTTCACTACCGGAGTTGTCGAATATACTTGGATTTGCATTCATGCGACCCAACTCACTCAAGCGAATTTGTACCTCCTGGCTCCTGTGAATTATTTACATTGTTCAGATAACCTAACATAACTTCTGCATTTGCAGAATCATTTCTTGAATATTATTGTAGTCGGACTTACTTAAAATTCAAGGTTCTGCTACCCTTTCTTTGTCCTCCTTGGTAAAGGACTCACTGGGAGAAAGGGACTCGCGATTAGCTAAAGCTGAAATGTTCATAGTTTTCTTTTTTTGACGATAAATAAATCAGACTTACGATTTATATTCTCCTTTTTATGATATCTTAGATAAACATGAAAACTTTTTAAACTTTCGTTTGCCTAAAATCTTATGATTGGGATTATTTTCGCAGTATGGATCTGTTGTGCATATCGAATTGAAGGTTCCTCCAAGGCCTCCTGGCTATGCCTTTGTTGAGGTAAGTGCAGGTTGCCTGCCGTTGGTGCCATTTATTCAGTGCCTACACTTTTTCTGACCTAGACCATGCATTGACAGTTCGAAGATGTTCGTGATGCTGAAGATGCCATTCGAGGACGTGATGGCTATGATTTTGATGGACATCGCCTACGGGTTAGTCGTGTTGTGACTTACTTATTTTGATTTTCATTTATTATTGGCTCAAGTTACCTGAGATTTATATTTACACAGGTTGAACTTGCGCATGGTGGCCGCGGGAACTCATCAACAGATCGTCATAGTAGCCATAGCAGTAGTAGGGGTCCTCGTGGTGGAGTTTCCAGGCGCTCTGACTACAGAGGTTTGTGCATTGTTCTCTTGTGAATGTTTCAGAATGTTATGATTTTTCTGATATTCTCTCACCTGCTTTGTTGTTCAGTTTTGATCTCTGGACTGCCTCATTCTGCATCATGGCAAGACCTCAAAGTAAGTTATTCTCTATGTTAGTTTACTGTGACCAGCTAAATTATTTTTATAACTTTAATTTGTTGAATCATGGCGGTCTTGTGCAATTCATGTTTAGGATCACATGCGTCGAGCTGGTGATGTTTGCTTTTCCCAAGTTTTCAATGAGGGAAGCGGTATGATGTTTTATCTTGCATAATCATATTTTAAGTGTTTGGAAGTACGAGTAAGCAATTTTTTTTTTTGGTTGCTTGCACTGTGGTGCTGGGACTGTTTGGTTGGGACATGGGCTTGGGGATGATGAGGAAGTTCATCCTTGATACGGATGACGATCAGCGGCTGAAAAAAATTAGAGAGAGTTATACTTTTCAATTACGAAAAAATTTCCTGAGCTTTGCACTTCCTAAGAATAAGTTTTGTTGAGGTTTCTCTTTTGTGTTCAGGGCCTTTCAGATGGCCTGAAAAACATGTGGCTTCTGGATGGGCTTCTACCTATTGGCTGCTAAGTGTTTTTGGTGTCTCTCGGACTTTTATGAGGCCGCAACTTTGATGGGCATTACATTTTTTTGCTCTGTTATCTGTTTAGGGCTATTATACTAGTCATTACATTTTTTTGCTGCGAGCATTTGTTTCCTAATTCCTACTTTTTCTGATAACCCGTACGGGTTCCTTTAATCCGGAATTGTTATTTTTGGAGTATTCTTAAAGCTCTCTTTACTTTGTCCTGCAGGAAAAACGGGGATAGCAGACTACACAAATTACGATGACATGAAATATGCCGTAAGACAAAATTCTGTGATTTTTGCTGTTGAATCTACAGAAATCCATTTGTAAAGTCCTGTCACATATTTATTTTCGCTTGTGCAGATCAAGAAACTCGATGACACTGAATTTCGGAATGCCTTTTCTAGGGCTAGAATTCATGTATGATGATGTATTAGTGTAATGTTGGTGTCGTTTCTTTATGTACTATGATGACAAGAAGTTTCACAATATCCTTTATTCATGTGAGAAGGTAAAGGAATATGATTCAACTCGTTCCAGAAGCCGCAGCCGCAGCCCTTCTTACTCGAAAGGAAAGAGCAACGGTCGCGGCCGGAGTGCTAGTCTGAGCAACAGCAGGAGTAAAAGGTCAAATTTTGTTGTCATGTGATTTCTTTTTTGCTTGTTGGTCTGGTGGCTTCAACATTTATGATACATTTATCTTCTCATTGTTTCCCAATACAGCAAGTCACCAAAAAGAAAAGCATCACACCGCTCAAGAAGCCGTTCAAAGTCTGTCTCATCTCGATCTCGTTCTGGGTCGAAAGCAAACTCTGTGTCAAGGTAAACCTTTTTCTGGTGATTATTTTTTTATGGTTTAATTGAATAATATTTTAACGGGCCTCGTTTGGTTGGATGTCAATTCACTTGCCGCATTGTCTGATTTCTCAACTCCCTACCAAATGTTCTGTACGATACATTTTGTATATTTTCATCCTTGTAAATCTCAAACCTAGGAAATTTTCTTTTGTTGGAAGAGGTTGTCTTGGTATATATATGTTGTGACTTTGGTTGGTAATTGAGAGAGTTGGAATCTTATTGTTGTTGGCCTGGTAAGGAATTTCCTGATGGTGAATGGACCTAAATAAATGTAATTGAGATGTATCTTTGTTTGATTCAAATTTTGTTCTAAACCTGTTTCCTGTTCTTATAAAGTGGAAGTTTCAGATTGGCGTCTTGTTATGTATGGGTTTCTATGGATGCTTTCTCATTTCAGTTGCTTCAATGAGATATTATTTTGAGCTTACATTTTAACTGCTTCATTTGCAAGTAAGTTTTAGAAAGAAGTTTTTGAATGTGGTGTTAACCGTTAACAGACTAGACAAATGCCCGAAGCCCATATTAGTAATTGAGGATGCTTCTTTTAAGGATTGGCAGTTTGGGAAGTGTTATTGATTCCTGTTTTAATAATAAGAAAAAAAATATTGCGGTGAAACGTTTTTTGCAAATTTATTACTACAGTCCCACCAATCAATTTTGGATGTTCCTGCACTTGGTTCAAGATAGTTTTTACAAGAGTTAATGATGCATGCATGTACTCTCTTGATGCTCATGGGAGCAGCCTCTTCAGGGGGTGGGGCACAACTGTGATTTAGTAAGAGGTAAGATCGATATATTTTTAGGAGGCGTCTGCAGTCAATAACAGAGTGACGCATAACATGAAATCATTATATTTATGAAACATTCCACTTTTTTTTAGTTGCATCAATATTTTTCAGTGATTTCCAAGGACCTTCATGCTGGATCCAATGTCAATAATATTCTTTTTTGGGACATGTCAATTACTAGCTTCAAGCTGGATCCTGGGATTAACTAACATGGGATTAATTTAGACAATGCCAATTCAAAATAGATGAACCTATGTAAATTGAGTGAGTGCGAGTCATTCAGGTTATTTGTGGTCCTCACCGGACATGGTAAAAAGTGTCTTCTTCCAACCCCCATGCCACCCTACCCTGAAAAGAATAATATACCTTGCCCTTCTTGGTTTTTTGTCTGAGTGTTGTTAAGAAATGTGCCCACTCTCAGACAATATGTTTCTAATTCTTTCTTTGTGAACATGAGATTGCCTCTTTTTTTTTTAGATATGGATATTTGCGCTATGTGGGGATTGCATATTAGGATCTGGTTGGGTGATATTGATTCAGTTGGCTGCAATTCTTTTCTTTGTGGAGGTATGCTGTTACATAGATGGTAACTTAAGAAACCTTCATGATGACTCTAATCTAATGAGCATCACAATGTCCGTAGATTGGAAACAATGAAGACTATGGATTACAATTATGAAGCCGGACAATGAACTAATTGCCATTTGATTAAGGGATCACCTTTATGCAGTGGAAATGTTTAAACCGGCTCCAAAGCTGCTAAGCTACCAAAGCATTCTTGTTTATTCATTCCTTTGATACCTTTTGTATTAGTCTTCAAAGAGCTTTTGTTGGCTTTGTGTCAAGGTCTCATTTCATTTTCATTAGGTAGGTTGCTTAGGTGGGTTTTGTTTCTTCTGTTCCGTCAAGTTTTTTTCTCACTGTTTGCTTAAGTATTTTTGAGCTTCCTCGTCTGTTTTGGTCATGGTCACTGTGACTTGGAAATGGCATCAAGGAACTTGGATCGAACTTGTTAAGAGGCTCATCAGGATATTAAATTGGGTTGTTTCTGGAACTTTTGCAGATCTCCATCAAGATCCAGATCTCCAAAACCATCTGTGAGTTTATCCTCGAGTCCAGTTAATGTTTGTCTGTTTGTCTTCCTTGGTTATCTTTGCAGTTGGAATGTTATTAAGCGCTTGGTAGTTTTCTACCACTGCACTGCATTCTTGTATTTGCTTTTTCCTGTTTGTTTCTGACAAGTTTCAGCACCAGAAACATGCAAGTAAGAGTCCAAAAGGACGCACTCCAAGCCGAAGCCGAAGCAGGAGCCCCAACCAGAGTCGTAGCAGGAGTCATTCTAGGTTCTCATCTTTTCGTTATCCATATATAGCAGTGACATAGTAATATACCTAGATTGAATACGTTTCCTATTTTATTTCAGCAGGTGAAAGATTGGCCGATCCGATGAACATTGATGCCGTTATTTTGATCAATTAATTAATGGTTTGAGATGAACTGTGTGTTATAATCTGTGGACAAATTGTTGCAATTATAGCTGAAGCATGTTGGTGTGTTAAGAAATGTTATCTATTTTATTTCTCGTTTTGTAGTTCTACAACGCCATGAGAAGCTCCAATACTTAAAGACTGCTATCTTTTACCCTTTTTCATCCCACCTTGATATTGAGATTGAATTCAACATTTGTGGTCTGGTACAGTATTCATCACTGCAATTTTAAGCTAGTGCTTAGTTTTTTGTTTTTAAATTCTTTGGGGGTGATGAATTCTTGGACGTAGGTGGTTATCAGGGGCCGGTTTTAAAACTGGTCTTGGTTAATTTCTTTATTTTTAAAAAATGATTTTCGACTAAAAACAGTGTAATATATTGGATAGTGCCTGTTTGAATGGAGATATTTTTCTCAATTCAAACTTTTAACTCAATTCTCCCGTGATCAGTTAAGCTTCATCCAGTTAGTATGTTTTTCTCTCCCATGATCTAGGTTCTGATATGGCAGCACTACTTCCCCGGGCTCCGAGTCATTTTAGCCTACTTAACTGTAATGTCTCGTTCTAGTAGTTCACTGGTTGTGGTCAATAGTGTCGACGGGAGAGGCTCGAGTCTTCCATTGGTCTATTGTCTTTTCATATATGGACAAAGTATAGTGGTATGAGAACTGTTGCCTCTGATCAAGAGACATGTTATGATGAAGTAGACACGTTGTACTTTCATGGTTGAAATGTTGAGGGGCACTAGTCCTCAAATCGACAAAAGGGATGGATGCTGTTTATTGACAAAGATAGCCATAGGCACACAAAACGAGAGTTTTCTTTCAAATCTGTTTAAATGGATGTGCTTGTTTGATGTTACGAATGACACCCAACATATTATATAAGGAAAATATAAATATATTTTTAATAACATAAAAACACACACATATATATATGTATATACGGGAGGGGATGGGTTCGGGGTGAGTCTACTAAATCCCAGAATCCATCCGGGACCTGTTCCAGTCTCTCCCAAACGAAATGATCTTGATCGGTCCATTTTCAACCAAGAATTCTACTTGCGACTATGAGTGTAAACGAAACGAGCTATTTCACAAATTTTTCGAGTTGAGTCGAAAAATATTTGATTAGTATTCGAGTTTATCAATTTGTGTCGAACTCAAAATCGAATACGTTCGAATTTTTTTCAAGTCGAACTCGAATCTAAATTATTTGTTTGATAATTCGAGAGCTTTAATATTTTATTAATATAATTATATTACACAAATAAATTTCCAGTACTTATTTTTTAGAAATAATTCGAATAGTTTTCGAACATGTTTGAATCTTTCTAGTCGAACTCGAACTTTAATTCGAATAAAATTAGAGTCGAAAGCTTTAAAATTTTCAAACTTTGAATCAAACTCGAACTCAAATTTTCGTTATATTCGACTCGATTAGATTATACGTCTACTTGCGACTTAGAGTATTTTATATCGTTTTTGAAACATTAAATTTAATATTTTATATTGTTTTTTTTTTTAATACTATTTTATATCGTTGTTGATTTTATGTCTTGCGGATTTCAAAAGTTTTAGATCCTATTATAAAAGTTTCATATTTTTATTATTTAATTAAATGTACGAGTTTTTGGTAGAAAATATAACTAGTAAATCAAAAGGTCAAAAGTATAAATAAGAAGATGATAATTTAGAGATATATATATATATATATGTATGTATGTATATTTTAAACATTATATATATATATTTTAATTTACGAATGATTAAATATCTCTTTTTATAAAATAAAATATGTCGCAAATCCAACCCTTCCCCCACCCCACAATCCAACCCAAACAACCAACCCTATATTTAGATTTGGATCTTCCATTCTCAATCTCATTTCAACCTTGAAAATGTCTGACAACGGTTTCTCCAATCTTTCGGACGATGTGATTCTGAATATCCTCCACAAGCTCGAGGAGGACCCTCGAAACTGGGCTCGCATCGCCTGCGTCTCCGGCAAGTTCTCCTCCTTGATCCGAACCGTTTGTTGCAGGGCCAAATGCTCCAAAACGATCCCGGCCGTTGTTTCCGATCTCTTTCCCGTACCCGCTGAGGAGCCGCCTGGAGGGTGGGCCTCACTCTACAAGCTTTCTGTCTGTTGCCCGGGCCTTCTTCAATCCGGTGTTCTCCTCGAGAATTCGGATTTCGGGCTCGAACGTGAGCTCGGCCCGGATGAGCAGTTTCGGTCCAAGGTTCGATCTGAAAGGATTCCTTATGCTTCTTCGAGTGGCGGTAGTGATGAACCGAATGTTTCTGGGTCTGATTGTGCCTGGTCTTTGTACGATGATTTGTTTCTGGACACGGTTTACAATGATTCTGAGTGCAAAGAACGGGCTGAAATCGGGGAAGAGCAGGCGGAGGGCAGGGTCCTTAAGAATGTGAAGTCTGCGGTTGATTTCGGTGTTAGCAAAAGGAGGAAAATCTGTAGGCCTCTTAGGTCCCATCTGGCTTCTGGGGTCTGGAATCTGAGCCGCGAGCAAGGGAATAAATTGCTGGCCAGTAGATTCAAGGGGGATTGCCTGTATATCTGCGATTGGCCCGGTTGCGTCCACGTGGAGGAGAAACGGAATTATATGCTGTTCAGGGGGATATTCAAGAATTTCAAGCAATCGAGGGTTTGGAGGACGATCAATGATGGGAACAGGATGAAGATTGATGTGAATTGCGCGTTTTGTAGCTCTAAACAGACTTGGGATTTGCATTCATCCTTCTGTTTGAGGAGGTACTTCGGTTACCATGATGATGGGGAGCCAGTGGTTCGGGCCTATGTGTGCGAAAATGGACATGTCTCCGGGGCTTGGACAGACTGGCCTTTGTATACTTGAAGAAGAAGCAAACAGAGTTTGTGATCTTATTTTCTCATTTATGAACTTCTTTTCGAATTTGATTCCATTGCTCTTATATTTTAGCTAATCATTTGGAACAAAACATCATCGAATTCTGTTGTTTTTTGCTGCCTATGAAAAACGAGGTGTTACCTTA
The DNA here is from genome assembly GCF_022965805.1 of Primulina eburnea. NCBI lineage: Eukaryota > Viridiplantae > Streptophyta > Magnoliopsida > Lamiales > Gesneriaceae > Primulina > Primulina eburnea. Next base: position 26,023,155 of record NC_133109.1, on the reverse strand, counting down.
AAATTTTAGTGTGTCCAACTCAATTCCTTACTACTCGGTGACCTTGATAGATATAGTCCAAAGAAGGTAGGAGTCACTGTATCTTCTTTAACGATATTAGATGTACTAATGTGAATATGGTTCGTCGGAACGGTTGTTGTTCGTGCTTGGAACGACAACCATCAGTTCAGTTTCAATACTATGTTTGTGGAACCGTATGTATAAAAAAATTTAATAAATTCAAAAAATTAGTAAAAAATTAAATATAAATTACATTATTCTAATTCTAAAATATAAAATATATGAAGTTATTACAAATTAATATATCAAAACAAAATTATTTTACAATATTAGCACAATAAAAAGTACACACTAAAAATTTTAACTTACCAAAGCTAATAGCACGAGGAGAGATGGAGATGAGCGAAATCATTGTTATATTCTCTATGAGTATCCGATTGATTAAATTAATTTCGAACATTTGTATATTGACGTAATTGTCTATAGGAATATTGATTAGATTGAGATGACGAAAGATCATTATAATGAGATGATTGATTTGTAATAGTGTTTCGTCACGATAATTATAGTATCTGAATCCACGATACCACTAGAACTATCAACTTTACTTGAAGATCTATACTCGGGACCATGACGTTCAACACCACGCCATATAAATGATGAAAATTCATTGTATCTAATTCCATGTGTACTATATGTTGAAAAATCAAATGATCTATCAAAAGAATTGTGTCTAGAATTATAATTACCCTGATATATATCCACTTGATTGATATCTATCGATCCATAATTATATCTCATTTGAATTTGTCGATTTTCCCCGAATCCAAGACATCTTATATGTTCTTCGACACCCATGTATGGTTGAGAAGAATCAGCTGAATGTTCTTATCACTGGCACAAGAGAATTCTGATAAACTTTCCAAGAAACGACGTTATTCCCCAGTTCTAGGACGGTAACCATGATCAATATCTTGTGTTGTATAATAATTTTCATCTCATTTTGCCCATGTCATACCTGCGTTATGTTGGTCATCTTGATGACTTTGATCATTTGTTGTATATTGTGATTTGTGATATTTTCCACGTTCTTGTTGATTATTTCCATCATATGTATCATCAATATCGCCACTCTTATCATTATCTCTACTATCTCCACTATCATCTCTCGATATAAATTTTTTTTTGCTTTCAATTTTGATGATGTTTGGGTCTGTTTCTTCTTTTCCCATGATTATGAACACTAGTGGTTGTGTTGGTTTCTTCAGCATCTATATTTTGAATTCCTTCATCTAGCCATGCCAAATCATCATCTTCTAAAACAGGCTGTTCATTATCCCTTATCCATTCGCTTAAGATATCGTCATCATGAAAAACGTGGTTGAGGTCTATAGGGCTGTAATAATCGTCAGCTTCTTTTCCACACATCAAGTTTCGTACCTTGAGCCGCATGTTATAATGAACATAAACTAATTTGTGCAGCTTCTCTATAGCCAAACAATTACGAAGCTTTGTGTGTATGAGAGACCATATACTCCAATTTCTGTCACACCCAAAAGATGAGCATGTTTGGCTTAAAACTTTTGTTGCAATTTTTTTAAGGTGTGAGTATGGTCACCATAATCATTCCACCAATAGCTGATACAAATAAAATAATAAGATATATATTTTAAATTTACAATTTATATTAAAATCTAAATTTTAATAAAAAACAATAAACCTGGGAGACTTTTTTTCACGACAATTTTTGCTAGTGATGATCCAAATTCACCTATCTGCTTCGTGAACTTTTTAATCTGCAAGAAAAATACGAAAAATTTATTACGATTTATATAGTAGGAAAATTTAATATATATATATATATATATATATGTATATATATATATATGTGTATGTGTACATTTATATGTATGTATATGTATATGCATACACCTCACTAATCGCCGAAGCTCGAGCACTCGAATCTGGTTCAAGTCTCTTGATTACAACCTTTATTCCTTGTCTGACCTCGTCATTATAAACACAAGTTCCAGAATACTGAAGTGATGGATTTAGAAAATATGCTGAAATATCAAAAACAAAATCACAAATTAGAATATGAAATATATAAATGATTTTGATGATATACTCTATGTTTGACATTTAATCATATAAATTATATTATTACCTGTTGCATGCAAATATTGGTGTAATTGATTGTACCACCGATTATCAATGACATCCTGCCAATCTTTAGTATTTTATTTTATTGCCATTTTCGCTCTATCCATTGCTTCATAGATAATTGACATTGTTGGCTTTTTGTCTCTATCAACCAATTTTAAAACCTTTACAAGTGGTTCCATTGTCGCACAATATCACGAGCTCTCTTCCAAAATCTTGTTAATCTCTGTAATTTTGTCAGCTTCTTTTCTTCTTCTGCTGGTATCATTGATTTCTTCCCACTCAGTAGAATTGCACATTCTCTTCAAATCTGAAGCATGCCGAGCAAGACTTTCAATTGAGATAAATTATGTAGCAAAGAGGGTTATTCATGGTCTCCACGATTCACGATCGTTGATAAATGTTTTCATTGGATTCACAACTTTATCACTATTATAGATGAAACTTGTGATTTGCTTGGCTTTCTCGATGCATTTTTTCACCTTTTGCTTCTTACTTACATCTTCTAAAATGAGGTCAAGACAATGTGAGACACAAGGGGACCAAACAAATGGGGTCTTTCCATCATCAATTTTGCACCTGCAGCTTTCATTGCACCTTCACTATCTGTAACCACTTGCACAACATTTTCTTCACCAATCTCATCAATAACTTTATTCATTAGAGGTAAAATGAAATAAGAAGTCTTTGATTTGTTGGTGACAATCAACTTGAACTATGAAATACCATATTACGATCACAGTAAATCATAAAGTTAATGATAGGATGCTTGTTGCATGTGCTCCAACCATCGTACATATTCATACATCCATACTTAGGCCATTTAGATTTCAAAGCATTTAGATAACCATTTATTTCATCAACCTCTTCTTGCAAAAAACACCCGACCAATTTTGCGTCTCGATGGACCTTTTATTCTAGGTCTAGCCTCTGCAATGATATTAATCATAGATTGATAATATGGTCTACTATATGCTACTTTGAATGAAATAGTATTATATATAAACCATTTTGAAATAGTCTTTCCAACTTCCTTGACTTTTTCCGCACCAAATCAATTTTTAACACTTTTATGCTTTGAGGGAAACATAAAAGAGCCAATTCCCTTTTGATGAAAATTTAGATTTTTCTTTTACACTCAAGCTATGATGAATCTCTCTTTTCAAACCAAGATTCAAACCAAAAGATGAACTAGAACAGATAAATCCTATAATTAAAAATTTACCATCAAACATATAAAATAAATTAATAATTGCATACACACATGAATTAATGAAATTATATATATATTGTTTACCTTGACCTTATCGGTTACGCATCTCCTCTTCAAAATATCTGGTTTTACGGCTTTCTTTCACAGCTTTTCACAATTCTTGAGTTTCAATATCTTCTGAAGCGTCTTCACCACTACTCTCACTTTTCAATTCATGAACGCTTTGTTGAATTGATTCTAAGATAATTTCTTTTTTCTTTTTTCTTTTTCTTTTTCTTTTTCAATATATTTCTTTTTGTCTTTGAATCTTGAAAATGTTTTCGGACCATCGATGATATTTACTTTAGAGCTTTATAACATGCCTAGACTTTTTCACTAACATGTGTAATATGTTCTTTGAATCTCGTAATTCCTCCGTTTATGGTCTTCCGTATCACCTATGTTGTGACCGAACTCCCAATCAATATCAAGTTTTGGAGCCATTCTACAAAATCAAGAGAGTGATTTGGGATAAGAGAAAATTGGATATACGTTCAATGTTTACACAACCTCGACAACGATTTATAACTTTCGAGTATAAATCTAGCTTCATATTTCTTGATTATATTAAAAAATACATTCAATGTTTACATAATTAACTGTTAAAAAATACAAGTTAACTTTAATAAATATTTCAGTGGAGAAAAATAATTAAAAGATATACAAATGATTCAATACTAGTACTGAAGTAGAAAACTTAAATGGATGATCAGAAGTTGATTTAATTTTTCAGCTAAAAGAGGAATCAAGATCAAAGTATGTATATGAAGTCGATTGGAGACTCGAGCACTACTCAATCGAAATTGTTATTTCATCCGCACAAAAAGTTTAGATTGATTGTTGTTGAATTATTCGTTTAATCTTTACTGTCACGCCCCGTGTCCGAAGCGTCGGTGACATCCGGCATTGTTTAACAATTACTTGAAAACAATTAAGCCTCGTATCGAAATGCCAAAAACCAGTCTTTTTCATAAATTAAACATTTTCTTTACATTGACAATAGAAATAAAAATACATCAGAGTAGCAATTGCGGAAACTAAACAAAAGAGAAATAAAGTCTTGATTTCTTGTATCCTGCTCGTCGACTACCATCCTCAGAAGGCTTCTTGTTCCTCCTTATTCAGTTGTTCTTCATTTTTATCTGAAATTTGTAAGGGGTGAATGTTTTGAGAAACACTCAGCAAGTGGGGGTCGATCGATTTCCAATTGTTACATATAAAACTTAATTTTCTTAAAACGTTCTTTTAACATACTTTCAAAACTTATATCCTTAACTTATCATAACAAGAACGAAACGAGTATAAGACAGAAGTTACCACATGACTCGGAATAATTCAGAATCAAATCAGATCATTTCAGAATAAACATAACACTATTACCCATCTCATTTCTATGGTCAAATTGTCTCCAATATGTTAGTCCTCTAAGTAGTGAGGCCAAAACATGGTTTTATACTCACCAATGGGGGCCAGAACAGAACATGATTTTATACCCACCAATGGGGCCAGACAGAACTAAAATTCTCGTCCCATTTCAAATTCGAATCGTAACAGTGTAATCACAGAATTCAAAGTTTTTCAGACAGAACGTATCAGAATTTTCAGATATCAGAGTTCCAAACGAATTCAGCGGAATCAAAGAATTTCGAAGTATAGAAGAAATACATAATCGATTGAAAATTTAAAAAACGGACCTCATGCCTTTTTCGAAAATAAAGACACACATACATGCATGTCATATCATATTTATACAAGGTTTCAAAATACAAGCAAAGATACATATCAAAAACCCACTTACAATATTTTGAGAGTAGGACTGAAATTTGTAGATGTTGACACAAAGTTTCCTCTCGGATTTTGGGCAGCACTTCGACTTATAATTTGAACATAACACGCTACTATTTCAGAAGCACTTCGACGCGAGTTTTTGATCGCCTTGCACTGCAAGAATTTCCTTCCCTTTCCTTGCTCTCCTTTTGGCCGAAATTTGGGAGTAGTTTTTGGTGTGTTTTTCATCAACCTTGAGGTGATACTTATAGGTGGAGAATGTGGCCTTTCCTTACCCTCATGGCCGATTTCTTGATCTCCAAGATTGGAGTAATGGTGCTCATTATGATGGTCAAAGGTAATCCAAGCATCAAAGGTCTTTTCCCGTATCATTAATGTGTCCTGGTTTCTCAGCTCCTCCCTTAGCTCATTCATTGATTAACTCAAAGGTCATCTCTTGCATATTAAGTTTGTCTTAACCTTTAGCTCATCCCTTAGCTTCTAGCTTTGGTTATCTCAAAGGTGGCTTATTGCATAATAAGTTTGTCCAATTCCTTGGCTCATCTTTGAGCTCCCTTTTTGGTCTTGTTAGGACAAGCTTGGTTGAGCTTCTTTGAGCTGAAAGATCGAGTCCTTGAGCTGGGGTTTTACTCCTCCCGTGGCAACTCTTCAATGGATGCGGTTATTTGCAGCTCGGCCTCTCGTTGAGATAATCCCCGAGCTTTGAAGCTATTTGCTCGAGTTAAATTTACTGAAAATCTAAGTTAATATTCAAGTTTTATAGTTAGAATGAAAGTTGTTAAGCTCAGTTTGAGTTAAATTTCAAGTTCGAATTTCTTACATGATTTGCTTCGGATCGGAAAATCCCGGGTTCTCACATCTACCAAAAGTTGAGATAGTGCGTAGTTGCTTTTTCTCAAAAAAATAATAAATATATAGATAGTGACTTATCAAGAAAACAAGAGTTACCCACCTCGATCAACTTAATTATTGGAACAAGTGGAAGGGATATTTTGAATTTTATTTTTTACTTATAATTTTAACTAGTGCCTTTGCACACATCGTGTAAATATTTTCAACAAGATTGACAAATAAGTAGAGAAAAAAAAGGGAAGAATGAAACAAAAACATCATCTTGGTTAAAATTTGTCGATGATTAGCTTGTCAATCCAAATGAAAAACTATGCACAAATAAAATGATGCAGCAGCAACTCGGCAAGAGGCAATAAATGAGAAAATTTTAAAAATTTTATGTGATACCGAAAGAAATTATTTTTTTGAAGCAGATACCGAAAGAAACTTGAAGAAGAGAGAAGAATGGGAAAATAAACACTACAACTCACACAATACAATTATTTTATGATTACACATATTATTTGTTTTATAGATTGAAAACTTTCTCTCACATATTATTTGTTTTATAAATTGAAAACTTTCTTTATTATATATATTGGCTTCATTTGTTTATTATTTACGTCACAAATTTGTTTCTGAATCGGATGATCTTTTTTGTCTTTTTTATGTAGAGTAATCAACGTCATGTCCTACTTCCTCTTTCAACTCACCACTTCAGTCATCTTCTTCCTCCATCAACAAAAACATAGCCCATAACCATGTGAAAGTTGAAACTTCATATTTTCCGTTCTTGTGTACATGAAGAACTTGAAGTGTTCCATGCAGGACAGAGTAATGAAGGACGAAACTCATTTAGGTATTCAAGAAAGTCTTCAAAATCAAATCAGAAAAAAAACCTAATCTTATTCTAAAATCATTCTGATCCCAAAACCCAATTCCCTGATGCAACAACCACCTGAACTCTACCCAAAACATAAATATTCAAGAATAATAATGGGAAGTTTCATCAAATGCAGTTGATGATTAAAAAACCTAGATTAAAAATACAAAGACAACCTTCTGATCGGTGGACTCAGGCGAGCCTTGGTAAAGATGATACATCCAGTTAGCACTTTCACGTTCCATTCCGACCGTTACTGTAGCGGTACACCGTTAAAGCGCTGCTAAAATGTCAAAGAATAGCGCTACAAAGCAATCGCTGATTTGCCCTAGAACTTTGGAACGTCAGTGACCGTACCCGTTTCGGAATGGGCATTCCGACCATGTGGCGGCCGTTCAGGTGAACCATGAATGAGACCACCTAATCTCATTTCACTATCGGCTGAAACACAATGCATTAACGACAGATCAAGCACACAAACAAATCAGCGCGTGAGGAATAATTTTGACAGTGTAAAGTGTATTTAGCAACACTTACTAAGATTCCATTCTAGCCCTATGGTTAAGGAGCTTTTAGAGACTGCACTAATAGGGACGACCCTCGAAGCTTGGTTGGATATGAATCTCATGATGATGACTCCATGGAAGATGTAGGATGAGGCAATCATCAGGTAAAAGAACTATCCTCGTGTTTGAGAAATGTCATAGATTATTGATATTTCCAACCTTGTGATTGTGACAAGAATGCATAGCTGAAAGAAACATTCAGCTATAACCAAATGCAAGTGTAAATAGATATAGAAATGTGAATGAAACGTCTCTAACTCATATATATATATATATATATATATATATATATATATATATATATATATATATATATATATATTGTTGAAATAATATATTTTAATATGGAAAAAGTAATAGTTGAATATTTGAATGTTGAAAATAAGAGTTGTAAAGTTAGAAATTTGTGTGTGATGATGTAGGTAATGATGTATTTTATTTTTGGATTATGTGTAATGAAACTCTATAAATAGATATCTCATTTGTGAAGAAAATCACAATTGAGTAGAGAGAAAAATATTATAAAGCGTGTAGTTTGGTAAATTTTGAGAGTTTGAGATTTTTACTTTTTACAATAAATTTTTACTTTTTCACAACACGTTATCAGCACGAAGCTCTAAAAGTCCTACATACTTTTCCAAGCTCCAAACAGAAGAAAAAGGTAACAAAAGTAATAATATTTATTTTACTGTTATTTATTTATTGTGTATTTATTTAATATACAATATAATGTTATTATTAGAAATAATAAAAATAAATTTTTCATAAACTTGTTATAAATCCTGGGAGGATGTTAAGACGACATCCCACACTCCCGGTAAGGGATACGACAAGTATAAAAGCCTATAAGGTTTTTAAACAAAAAGTAATAATATTTATTTTACTGTATTTATTTAATATACAATATAATGTTATTATTAGAAATAATAAAAATAAATTTTTCATAAACTTGTTATAAATCCTGGGAGGATGTTAAGACGACATCCCACACTCCCGGTAAGGGATACGACAAGTATAAAAGCCTATAAGGTTTTTAAACAAAATAAATTATGACACTCATTATAATATTATGATATGATATACATAATTATTTAAACATGTCTAATATTATATACATCATATTATTACCATAAAATTATACAAAAACATACATTTATTTTTTGTACACCAACGGTCATAAACGGTAACAAACGGCTAGTTTTTGCCCTATAAATATCATCTCACAAACACATTCAATCACTCCAACTTTCTCTTCTTCTCTAAAAATTATTCATCATCAAATTTTTCGAAGAAAAAAGAAGATGGCTTTCTCAAGGATATTTTTAATTATTTTGGTTATCATACTCACGAGTCTTGTATTTATCGGAGAATATCCTCCTCGTGCGTTTTCTTTATTTTTACAAATACTTGTACTTGTTGTTTATCCGTTACTTTGTATTGCAATATTTATTAACTAATAAAATGCATCGTAATTTTTTTTAGTACCACCATGTCAAATTTAACAAAGCTCGAATTTATTGCGCTCGACATCACGGGAAAGAATTATATGCCATGGACTCTAGATGTAGAAATGCATCTTGAGTCATTGGGTCTAAGCGAGACCATTAAAGAAAATGGCATATGCACGTCACAAGAAAAGGCAAGAGCCATGATATTTTTGCGTCGACATCTCGACGATGGATTGAAATGTGAATATCTGACTGAAAAAAATCCCATGGCTTTGTGGAATGGATTAAAAGAAAGATTTGAACATATAAGGGAAGTTATACTTCCGACCACCCGGGATGAATGGAATACACTGAGATTCCAAGATTTTAAAAAAGTCAGTGATTACAATTCGGCGATGTATAGAATAATCTCGCAATTAAAATTTTGTGGACATGAGGTCACAGAATCTGAGATGCTTGAAAAAACATTTTCCACATTTCATGCATCAAATATTACTCTACAGCAACAATATAGAGTACGTGGATTTGCGAGATATTCTGAGCTCATCGCCTGTCTTCTTGTGGCGGAAAAGAACAATGAGCTATTAATGATAAATCATCAGTCCCGACCCACTGGATCAACAGCATTTCCAGAAGTAAATGCTGTAAGTAAAAATGAATTTATACCTAGAAACCAAAATCAATTTCAAAAACAAGGTTTTGGTCGAGGTCGAGGTCGTGGACGTGGACGTGGACGTGGAATTGGTCGTGGTCGTGGACGCGGCCGTGGTTTTGAAAATAATAGAGATAGTTATTTTTATAACTCATCTCAAAAGAGCGTCCCAAACCATCCACAGAAAAGACATCATGAGAATACAAGTGTTAATGAGAATCACTCAAAAAGATATGAAAGTTCTTGTTACAGATGTGGTACTCCAGGACATTGGTCCAAAGTTTGTCGAGCCCCTGAGCACCTTTGTAAACTTTATAAAGAATCATTAAAGGAGAAAGAAAAGGAGACCAACTTCACTTAACGCAGTGACCGTGTGAGTGATTCAACTCATCTTGATGCTGGTGATTTTATGAATGATTTCTCTGGAAATGATCAACATGTTGGTGGGATATAAATGAACAATTTTGATGCTGCAGATTTTCTCAATGATTTTTCTGAAAACGAACAATATAGCGGTAGAATATAAATGTACAATAATTTGTTTTTCATGTATTCATATAATAATGTTTTATTGTACAATTATGATATGTGTTGTATTTATATATGTATTGTCAGTAATTTTATTTCATTGCATATTTTTTTGAAGTTCAAATATGTTAAATGCTATGAGCAAAGCTGAAGTTTGCATACCCGATAGTGGTACAACGCACACTATCCTCCAAGATAAAAGATATTTCTTTGAACTAAAACCAACAAAAACAACGGTGAATACAATATCAGGTCCTGTAGACTTGATTAAAAGATGTGGTAAAGCACAATTTTTGTTACCTAATGGTACAAAATTTTTGATCAATGATGCTTTATATTCACCACAATCGAAAAGAAATTTGTTGAGTTTTAATGATATATATTCCCATGGGTATGATACTCAAACAATGAATGAAGGGAATGAGAAATATATGTGTCTTATCACATATAAATCAGGAAAGAAATATGTTATTGAAAAACTACCAATGCTCCCTACTGGATTGCATTATACACATATAAGTCCCATTGAATCAAACATGGTAGTTGATAATTCTTCGATATTAACCAATTGGCATGATCGATTGGGACATCCTGGTTCAACAATGATGCGAAGAATTATAGAAAATACACATGGTCATCCACTGAAAAACCAGAAGATCTTTCAGAATAATAAGTTTCAATGTAAAGCATGTTCTCTTGGAAAACTTATTATCAGACCATCACCAGTCAAAATCCAAACTGAATCACCAATGTTTCTTGAACGTATTCAGGGTGATATTTGTGGACCAATCCATCCACCATGTGAAGCATTCAGATACTTTATGGTATTGATTGATGCCTCCAGCAGATGGTCACATGTATGTTTATTGTCAACTCGAAATGTTGCATTTGCAAGATTACTTGCTCAAATAATAAAATTGAGGAATCAATTTCCCGATTATACAATCAAGAAAATTAGACTTGATAATGCTGGTGAATTTACTTCCCAGACTTTCAATGATTATTGTATGTCTATGGGAATCATTGTAGAGCATCCTGTTGCTCATGTACATACACAGAATGGATTGGCTTAATCATTGATTAAACGTCTGCAAATGATTGCTAGACCAATGATTATGAAAACAAAGCTCCCTATTTCTATATGGGGACATGCAATTTTACACGCTGCTTCATTAATTCGCATCAGACCAAGTGCATATCATAAATACTCCCCATTGCAGCTTGCATTTGGTAAAGAACCAGACATTTCTCATTTGAGAATTTTTGGATGTATGGTGTATGTGCCTATTGCACCACCGCAACGAAAGAAAATGGGACCTCAAAGAAAGGTTGGAATTTATATCGGTTATGATAGTCTATCAATCATTCGATATCTTGAACCTCAGACAGGCGACGTGTTCACAGCACGTTTTGCTGATTGTCATTTTAATGAGGAAATCTTCCCAATGTTAGGGGGAGAACAGAAACATACCGAAAAAGAAATTACATGGTATGTATCATCATTATTACATCTGGATCCAAGAACAAAACAATGTGAAAAAGATGTACAACAAATTGTACACTTGCAAAGAATAGCAAATCAAATACCAGATGCATTTGCAGACACAAAAGGGGTAACTAAATCATATATACATGCTGCAAATGCTCCTGCTCGAATTGAAATTCCAAAGAAACAAATGGAAGATACTCATGATGTCATTAAACGCCTGAAGCGTGGAAGGCCAGTCGGTTCCAAGGATAAAAATCCTCGAAAAAGAAAATTCATAGAGAAACATGATGATCACAAAATAGAGAATGATGTTCCTGAAGAAACACATGATGATGAAAATGTTCTGTCAGAACCACAAACTGACGAGAATCATGAAATCTCTATCAATTACATTAATACTGGAAAAATATGGAACCGAAAAGATATAGATGAAATTAATGATATAGTTTCTTATAATGTGGCAATCGACATCATAAATGATAACGAAGATCATGAACCAAAATCTTTTGGTGAATGTAAAAATCGGCAGGATTGGATAAAATGGAAAGATGCCATCCAGGTTGAATTAGATTCGCTAAATAAACGTAATGTTTTTGGACCTATAGTCCTTGCACCTGAAGGTGTAAAACCTGTTGGATACAAATGGGTTTTTATTCGAAAGCGAAATGAGAAAAATGAAATAGTAAGATATAAAGCTCGACTTGTTGCACAAGGTTTTTCTCAAAGGCATGGAATTGATTATGAAGAAACGTATTCTCCTGTGATGGATGCAATTACGTTTCGGTATTTGATTAGCTTAGCGGTATCTGAAAATTTAGAAATGCGTCTTATGGATGTTGTTACAGCTTACTTATATGGATCACTTGATAGTAATATATATATATATGAAAATCCCTGAAGGATTTAAGATGCCTGAAGCACAAAGTTCAAAACCCAGGGAATGTTATTCTGTGAAATTACAAAGATTGTTATATGGGTTAAAGCAATCAGGTCGAATGTGGTATAATCGACTAAGTGATCACTTGATGAAAAAGGGATATGTAAATAATTCAATATGCCCTTGTGTTTTCATTAAGAAAACAACATCCGGATGCGTAATTATTGCTGTATATGTTGATGATTTAAACATCATTGGAACGAATAAGGAAATTCAAGAAGTTGTGTCATACTTGAAGGAAGAATTTGAAATGAAGGATCTTGGAAAAACCAAGTATTGTCTGGGATTACAAATTGAACAAAAAGAATGTGGAATGTTTGTTCACCAGACAAATTATACAGAAAAGATCCTTAAACGTTTTAATATGGATAAAGCAAATCCTTTAAGTACTCCAATGGTTGTTAGATCATTAAACATAGAAAAGGATTCATTCCGTCCATGTGAAGATAATGAAGATATTCTTGGTCCAGAAGTACCATATCTAAGTGCCATCGGTGCCCTTATGTATCTTACAAATTGTACAAGGCCTGATATATCTTTTGCCGTAAATTTGTTGGCAAGATTTAGCACATATCCAATAAAGAGACAATGGAACGGAATGAAACATATATTCCGTTATCTACGAGGAACGACAGACTTGGGACTTTTGTATTCAAAAGATGCTAATCCAAGTATAATTGGTTATGCTGATGCTGGATACTTATCTGATCCACACAAGGCATGTTCCCAAACTGGATATATATTTACTCATGGAGGCACTGCAATATCTTGGCGTTCACAGAAACAAACGCTCGTAACAACTTCATCAAATCATGCCGAGATTATTGCACTACATGAAGCAAGTCGTGAATGTGTGTGGTTAAAATCAATGACCCAACATATCCAAATTTCATGCGGATTATCATTCGATGAGAAGCCTGTGATACTATATGAAGATAATGCTGCATGTGTTGCTCAAATGAAAGAAGGATACATAAAAAGCGACAGAACTAAACATATTCCTCCTAAGTTCTTCGCATTCACCAAGGAACTTGAGAAGAATAAATGTATTGATGTTCGTCACATTCAATCAAGTGAAAACTCATCAGATCTCTTCACAAAGGCACTTCTTACGTCAATATTCAGAAAGCACATATATAATATTGGGATGCGCAATCTACGAAATTTGTGAAGAATTGTTCATGTCAACATCAGGGGGAGTTTACGTGACTGCACTCTTTTTCCCTTACTATGGTTTTTATCCCAATGGGTTTTTCCAAGTAAGGTTTTTAACGAGGCAGTACAAAACACGTAATGAAGACATCATCGTATCATGATCATCATCACAAGGGGGAGTGTTGAAATAATATATTTTAATATGAAAAAAGTAATAGTTGAATATTTGAATGTTGAAAATAAGAGTTGTAAAGTTAGAAATTTGTGTGTGATGATGTAGGTAATGATGTATTTTATTTTTGGATTATGTGTAATGAAACTCTATAAATAGATCTCTCATTTGTGAAGAAAATCACAATTGAGTAGAGAGAAAAATATTATAAAGTGTGTAGTTTGGTAAATTTTGAGATTTTTACTTTTTACCATAAATTTTTACTTTTTCACAACATATATATATATATATATATACACACACACACACACACACACACACACACACACACACACACACACACACACATACATACATATATATTTTTGCACCATTAAAATAAAATTACCATCTATTTACTTAAAAATCCAAAAGTGCAGTAAAAGTCATAAAATCATAAACATCAAACCAAATCTAAAACTAGAATTTTTCAAAAATAGCATAAATGTCATAAGTCCTCTGAAAAACCACTCTTACTTCCAAAAATCATGAAAATCTTTAAAGTACTGTAAAAGCATGACTGTGCGGAAAAACTAGCAAAAGTCATCGGGTTAGTGTACCATCATCCCAGCCAGTTCAATCATCCAACCCTCTTGTCTCAACAGTAAAATCTTCGCTTGCATTATTCACACCTAGTGAGTCTATTGACTCTGCTAGCTTTAACCATAGTAACAAGTAATACATATACATCCAGATGCGACCGTGAAAAACACTTTTAATAAAATAAAGTATATCACGACATGCATAAACTTAAACATTTTCTTTCATCATATATGTGAGACCCCGAGACTAAAATAGCTTTGATGGCATTTTGGTAAATAAGTTGAAAAATATTCAATTTATTTTGATGGCATTTTCGTAGATAAGTTGAAAAATAATGAATTAATTTTAAGGGCAAAATGGTAAATAGTGACATATCTTTTTCATATGAAGCCCAAATGATTTGAGATTTGGATATGACCTAGAAAACTCAAAGATATGGAAGTTTCATGTTTTGAGTTTTGGAAAATTGGATCGTTTGACTGGTCCAAAGATGTATACCGGCGATAAAATTTTAAATAGTATATATTATATTAAATATTAATATAATATAATATAATATTAATAAAAAAAAATCAAAATTTTGAGGCGGTGGACTCGATTCATTTTAAAAGAAATGAATCTCATTTACCTGATGGCAGTGACCGAGAAAGGCGTGAGAAGGAATAATAGAGTTTTCGATTTTCTTTTCGATCGTGCGACTTATCGGTCTATCCAATCGACGAACCGACTTCAGTTCTGAGATCGTTGACACGAGGTCTTCGTTTTGAGGTATAAATTTTATATTTTTGGTGATGTTTGAAATTCGTCGATTTTTGGAATAAATCCGATAAATTGTTAAATCATACTGGAATTGAAGATTGTTGAATAGTGTATGATTTTAACGAAGAAGAAATGATTACAGTGATGTTATTTTAAATTATTCTCAATTTATTATAATTAGAGAATTTTAATCATTTGATTGAGATTGAAGAATTATGTATCGGTTATATATGTGGTAGAATAATTGACAAGAAACTAAGTTTCGAAGTCGGAATTGAATTATGTTATGATTTGAATTTGATATGAATTTTCAAAGTTTCAAAATATATTTGAAACTTATATTATTGAATTTGAATGATATTATTGAATGAAATGAATGTGTTATTGATGTAGATAGAGTATTATATTGATATCTTCAAGCTGCATCAATTGGAAACGAAGAGTTGAGGTATGTTGCGACCGGGTAACATACGATAAGTATCTGTATTATATGATATATGTCGGTTTGATTGGATTGATTGGATTGGAATACGTGTCTATGTGCCTATTTGATGATTTGATGTGGCATACATGACATTGAGATTTGAGTATCAATGTACAAAATAAATGTTTTGTTAACACACATCATTTTATGCATACATCGATACATGACATGCACGTTGAGCTATGATCCTTGGATACCCTGATATGATTGGATTGGATTCCGGGGTTTGTGAACACAATCGCTATGCCGGTATTATATGACCCGTAAAGCATAGACAATTGTGGTCCCATATGATTGGATATGAGATATGGGATTGATGGCGCTTCGTCGACGCTATCATATGTGTATTCCCATATCGGCCGGTGTGCCAGCTCGAGCATTGATTTGGTTTGATAGCGATTCGATTGATTCTGACATGTGCTCAGTGGATGGGCATTTGACCTGATACCTCCACGACATACATGCATTGCATACCATATATCATTGTTTAGATATCTGTGGTATATATGATTGGTTGTTCCATACGGAGCTTTGCTCACCCCCAAGGGGGACTGTTGTTGTCTTTGTGTGTGGACAATGGTAGGTACTCCAGGATATCAGGAGGCCAGAGAGGGCACTTCTGGAGGAAGCCACAGCTTGGGCTGAGGTTTTTGTTTATGTCTTGTTCCCAGTATATATGTATATGTATCTATATACCGGGGCATGTCCCGAGGATATGAGTTGTTTGTATATGATTGGTTTTGATTTCGTGTGGGCATGTTTTATGATTTGAGATTAAATACTATTTTTAGTATTATAAATCTAGAAGAGATGTTTTGGGCTCGTCATAAAAGAAATTTTAAACCCGTTTTCCGCTGTCATTAATTAAATCCTAATCTGATTGCATTGTAATAACGATTAGGAGCTAAGGGCCCCACACAGAGTGGTATCAGAGCATAGCTGGGAATGCTCTGTTGAGTCTTGTGTACACTTGAATAGGCACAAATGAATTGTGCGTATGTGTTTGACTTATTTGTATTACTTGCTCTTATGTGATTTGATTTGAGTAAGTATCTGATGAGATTGATGATATGAGATGATGAGATTATAAATTGATATGAAATTGTGATATTCATCTTTTGATTTGTAGATGAATCACACAAATGAAACTGCGAGTAGCAGTACTGAGAGGATTGTTGGGCAATTTGAAGGATTGTCCATGGATGTTGTGATGGCTCGATTCCAGGATCTGAAACCACCGAAGTTCTTTGGCACTGAGAGTGCTGAAAGAGCCGAGGCCTGGCTGAAAGATATCGATCACTTGTTTAATATTGTTGAGTATTCCAAGGCTCGGAGACTGAAACTTGCTTTGTATCAGCTGAAAGACCGAGCTAAATCTTGGTGGGAAGCCGCTGAGATTGGATTGAAATAGGCCGGGACTGAAGTCACCTGGGATGTCTTCAAGGCCCAATTTCTGGAGCAGTATTCTCCTCCTTCTTATTATACTGCTCAGGAGAATGAATTTAATAATCTGCAGCAGGGAACGATGACTGTTGCAGAGTATGCTTCTAAATTTTCTACTTTGTTGAAGTATGCACCTCACGTGGCTGGGAATGCGAGGGCAAAATATAACAGGTTTGTAAATGGTTTACATCCTGTTTTATATACATATGTTGTTTCTGGATTGCCTACCAGCTACGCAGAGGCAGTTGAACGAGCTAAGGCAGCCGAGGCTGGACTTAGGCGGGGAGGTCCACAGTATACTCCTCCACCACCGGTGTCAGCTCAGCAGCCTACTTTGCGACCGAGAGGTAAGAAGTTCAAGAAGACTGGCTCTGCTTCTTCGTCTTCTTCGAGCTCTAGTGGATCACAGAAAGGGAGTCCTGTGATTGCTCCCTACTATAGTCATTGTGGAGGTAAACATACTATCGAGCAGTGTCGAGGTATGTTTGGTACTTGTTATCAATGTGGGCAGGAAGGCCATTTCTCTCGAGTATGTCCGAACAGGGGTACGACTTCTGCTCAACCCCAGCCAGGATTTAGAGGTGGCCCTAGTATGACGAGACCTGCTGTTCCTGTTCCATCTTTTCAGCAGTCGAGTGCCCCACGATATCGAGGACCGGGTGGTCAGAGTGCCCAAGTTCCTCCTCAAGTGAGAGTGTACGCCATGACTGAAGATCAAGCGAGAGAAGCTCCTGGTGGTGTGATTGCAGGTATTTGCACGCTTTGCGATTATCCTGCACGTGTTTTATTTGATACAGGAGCATCTCATTCATTCATATCTCATGCATTTATTGCATCTCACGATATTGAGTGTACCCCGTTGTATGATACTTTGTCGATAGCCACGCCAGCAGGGAAGATTATTTTGTCTGAGAAAGTTGTGCATAATTGTGTATTGATATATGAGGATAATATGATATTTCTGAATTTGATTGTCCTTCCAATGCATGACTTTGATTGTATTGTTGGCATGGATATCTTGATGACGAATCGAGCTACTGTTGATTGTTGTCATGGAGTAGTTCGATTTCGATCGATTGATGGACCCAAGTGGAATTTTTATGGCAAGGGTTCCCAAGTCAAAATTCCATTGGTATCTTCCTTGGAAATGTCTCGATTGTTGACTAGCGGAGATGAGGGTTATCTGATCTACGCTATTGATATTTCGAAGAAAGAGTCTTCTTTATCTGAGATTCCTGTTGCGAAAGAGTTTCCGGATGTATTTCTCGATGAGATTCCTGATTTTCCTCCTCATCGAGAAGTTGAGTTTAGCATTGATCTTGTGCCGGGGACTGCACCTATTTCGAAAGCTCCCTATCGCATGGCACCGCTGGAATTGAAAGAATTGAAAGAAAAATTACAGGATCTTCTCGATAAGGGATATATTCGACCGAGTGTATCACCTTGGGGAGCTCCAGTTTTATTTGTTCGAAAGAAAGATGGTACGATGCGAATGTGCACCGACTATAGACAGCTGAATCGGGCTACTGTGAAAAACAAGTACCCACTTCCGCGTATTGATGATTTGTTTGATCAGCTTCAGGGTACTTCTGTATACTCGAAGATTGATCTTCGTTCTGGGTATCATCAAGTACGAGTTCGAGACGAAGATGTACCCAAGACTGCTTTTCGTACGAGGTATGGCCACTATGAATTCTGGTTATGCCTTTTGGTCTTACGAATGCTCCTGCTATCTTTATGGATTTAATGAATCGTGTCTTCGAGATTATCTAGACCGATTCGTTATTGTGTTTATTGATGATATTCTTGTCTATTCGAAATCGAAAAAGGAGCATGCTGAACATCTGAGACTGGTACTTCAAACTCTTCGTACTAGTCATTTATATGCCAAGTTGTCCAAATGTGAATTTTGGATGGACAAAGTGGTATTTCTGGGCCACGTCATTTCGAGACATGGCATATCTGTTGATCCTACGAAGGTCGAAGCTATATTGAATTGGCCGAGACCTACGAATGTTCCTGAGATCCGTAGCTTCATGAGTTTAGCTGGATATTATCGTCGTTTTATTGAAGGATTTTCGAAAATAGCTAAACCGATTACTCAACTGACACAGAAGAATCAGCGATTCATTTGGTCAGATGAATGTGAAGCTAGTTTTCTTGAATTGAATACGAGATTGACCACAGCACCTGTGCTTACTATTCCCTCAGGTACCGGAGGATTTGTGGTGTGTACAGATGCGTCTGGTAAAGGTTTGGGCTGTGTTCTGATGCAACATAGCAAAGTGGTTGCTTATGCGTCTCGTCAATTGAAATCCCATGAAACTCGTTATCCTGTTCATGATCTCGAATTGGCCGCCATTGTGTTCGCTTTGAAGATTTGGCGCCATTATTTTTATGGAGAAAAGTTTGTTATTTATTCGGACCATAAGAGTCTGAAATATCTCTTTTCTCAATCTGATTTGAATATGAGGCAACGCAGGTGGATGGATCTCCTGAAGGATTTTGATTGTGAGATTCAATATCACCCTGGATCGGTGAATGTTGCTGCGGATGCCCTGAGCCGTAAAGTTCATGATTCTGTTCTAGCTTCTGTTAATGTCGCCAAGGTACATGATGATATATGTACTTCTGGTTGGACTTTTCACTCGAATTGGAATTCTGTCACTGTCTCAGCATTGCAAATTGAGCCGAATTTGATATCGAAAATACGAAAGGCCCAACGAAGCGATGCTCAGATCCAAAAGTCGAAAGAACTGGTATCTGCTGGACATCAGTCTGGATTTCAGATTTCTTCTGATGGTTCTTTACGACTTAATGGTCGGCTGGTAGTTCCTGATGACTCTGATTTGAGATCTGCCCTTCTTCGAGAAGCGCATTGTAGCAAATACAGTATTCACCCTGGAGGTCGGAAGATGTATTTGACATTGAGACCTCAATTCTGGTGGAGACGTATGAAGAAGGACATTGCTGAATTTATTTCGAAATGTCTTGTCTGCCAGCAAGTGAAAGCCGAGAGAATGAAATCGGGGGGATTGCTCCATAGTCTTGAAATCCCGAAATAGAATTGGGAACATATTGCTATGGATTTTGTGACTCATTTGCCTCGTTCGCCCAGGGGCTGTGATGCTATTTGGGTGATTATTGATCGGCTTTCGAAATCTGCACATTTTATTCCGTATGAGCGGACTTATCCTTATAAGAGAATGGCCCGTTTATACATTGAGAATGTTGTGAGACTGCATGGTGTGCCAGTCTCAATTGTATCTGACCGTGATCCCAGATTTTCCTCTAAATTCTGGGGTAGTTTCCAGGAAGCGATGGGTACGCGTTTGGCTATGAGTACTACTTATCATCCTCAAACTGATGGCCAGACTGAGCGTACGATTCAAACGTTAGAAGATATGTTGCGTGCTGTTGTGATGGACTTCAGAATGGGATGGCAAGATGCCTTACCATTAGTTGAATTTTCTTATAATAGTAGCTTTCAGACGAGTATCAGTATGGCACCGTTTGAAGCTCTATACGGGAGACGATGTAGATCACCGTTATTCTGGGATGAAATTGGTGAGAAACAATTGACTGGACCTGAAATGATACAGGAAATGAATGATAAGGTTCAGTTGATTCGGCAGCGGATGAAAGCTGCTCAGGATCGTCAAACGAGTTATGCAAATAAGCGAAGACGACCCTTGGAATTCCAGAAAGGTGACAGAGTGTTTTTGAAAATATCTCCCTTCAGA
Source organism: Primulina eburnea (assembly GCF_022965805.1). Taxonomy (NCBI): domain Eukaryota; kingdom Viridiplantae; phylum Streptophyta; class Magnoliopsida; order Lamiales; family Gesneriaceae; genus Primulina; species Primulina eburnea. Next base: position 26,002,280 of record NC_133109.1, on the reverse strand, counting down.
GGCACTGTTCGATTCGGCATGCGAAGGAAGTTATCTCCTCGATATGTTGGTCCATACGAGATTCTCGATCGAGTTGGTGATCTTGCGTATCGATTGGCATTGCCACCAGCTTTATCTGCTATTCATGATGTGTTTCATGTTTCTATGTTGAGGAAATATGAACCTGATCCATCACATGTACTTGCACCTGATGAGGTTGAATTGGATCCTTCTCTTTCCTATGTTGAACAACCTGTTCGCATTATGGATCGAAAGGAGAAGATATTGAGAAATAAATCGATTTCTCTTGTACGAGTGCAATGGACAAGACATGGTGTTGAAAAATCAACGTGGGAGTTGGAAAGCAAAATGCGAGAATCATATCCGCATTTATTTGATGCTGATCCATCTGTTCAATTGTATTCGATGTATTCTGATCCTTATTCTGATTTTAGTTTTGATATGTACTATAACTGGTGACATATGTATGTTTACCAATGTTATGTATATAGTGATGTTTGAGATTTCGAGGACGAAATCTTTTAAGAGGGGGAGAAATGTAAGGACCGTGTATTGTATTATCGTAAATCCTATGTGATTATCGATAATTAATGAATTTGATATGTGATTATGTATATGATGTGCATTTTGACCATGAGTATTGGATATGAATTGACGTTGTAAGAGCTCGATTGGAAAGGTCGGACGCCAAATTAGTACAAATTTTATATTTTGTACAGAATGTGCGGCGCCCGGGCGGTAGAAAATGACCGCCCGAGCGCCAGGGTTGAGTTGGAGAGTATTCGGGCAGAATACTTCGCGCCGAGCGGTTTGTTACCGCCCGAGCGCGATGTAAATCATTGTTCTCGACAGAACATGCCGGCCCGAGCTGGGTAATTCCTACCGCCCGAGCGCGGTTGCATATTGTTACTCGGGGTAGAGTGTGCTCGCGCTCGGGAGCGAGAATTTCTACGCCCGAGCGCGAGAAGGCGGGAGATAAGCTTAAATTCTTCTGTTTCGTTTCTTTCTTCATTTCTCACAATCGCTTCGAGAAAGCACGAGAGATTTCGAAATTCTTTTCTTCCGATTTGACTTCGCGACGTGTCTAAACGCGAGACAAATTATATATTTGTGATCGTCGCGTCGAAGGCTTCAGACTGGAGGTAATTTTCTTCTGGTTTCAGCCAGCTTTAAATATCAAGGTGCTGGAATAGCATGTATTTGAAGTTGAATTCTGATATGTAGTAGAATATCCGACAATAAACTCGTATCGAAGTCGGAATTGAATTATGTTATGATTTGAATTTGATATGAATTTTCAAAGTTTCAAAATATATTTGAAACTTATATTATTGAATTTGAATGATATTATTGAATGAAATGAATGTGTTATTGATGTAGATAGAGTATTACATTGATATCTTCAAGCTGCATCAATTGGAACGAAGAGTTGAGGTATGTTGCGACCGGGTAACATACGATAGGTATCTGTATTATATGATATATGTCGGTTTGATTGGATTGATTGGATTGGAATACGTGTCTATGTGCCTATTTGATGATTTGATGTGGCATACATGACATTGAGATTTGAGTATCGATGTACAAAATAAATGTTTTGTTAACACACATCATTTTATGCATACATCGATACATGACATGCACGTTGAGCTATGATCCTTGGATACCCTGATATGATTGGATTGGATTCCGGGGTTTGTGAACACAATCGCTATGCCGGTATTATATGACCCGTAAAGCATAGACAATTGTGGCCCCATATGATTGGATATGAGATGTGGGATTGATGGCGCTTCGTCGACGCTATCATATGTGTATTCCCATATCGGCCGGTGTGCCAGCTCGAGCATTGATTTGGTTTGATAGCGATTCGATTGATTCTGACATGTGCTCAGTGGATGGGCATTTGACCTGATACCTCCACGACATACATGCATTGCATACCATATATCATTGTTTAGATATCTGTGGTATATATGATTGGTTGTTCCATACGGAGCTTTGCTCACCCCCAAGGGGGGCTGTTGTTGTCTTTGTGTGTGGACAATGGCAGGTACTCCAGGATATCAGGAGGCCAGAGAGGGCACTTCTGGAGGAAGCCACAGCTTGGGCTGAGGTTTTTGTTTATGTCTTGTTCCCAGTATATATGTATGTGTATCTATATACCGGGGCATGTCCCGAGGATATGAGTTGTTTGTATATGATTGGTTTTGATTTCGTGTGGGCATGTTTTATGATTTGAGATTAAATACTATTTTTAGTATTATAAATCTAGAAGAGATGTTTTGGGCTCGTCGTAAAAGAAATTTTAAACCCGTTTTCCGCTGTGATTAATTAAATCCTAATCTGATTGCATTATAATAACGATTAGGAGCTAAGGCCCCACAATATACATATACATATACATTTCCTTTTGGGGTGGAATCTGTTCTTAATTGTGACCATCATTTCATCCTTTGGTCGATTGATCAATCTCAGCTGTAACCATGGTACTAGAAGACGGGGGCAATTTTCCGTTCGGTGTCTTGGCCTATAGTTGGCGTGTAACGCCCCGTAAATTTTAAAGTCCACGCAAACCACGTGCATGCAATTATTAAATTCTTTGTATTTTAATTTAATGTTTTAATTGCATTAATTAATTATGTTGTGCATAATTGCATATTTAAAATATATTTTTCTATATTGTTGCATTAAAATATATTTTTAAAGGTTATTCGAGTTGCGATCGAGGAACGGAGACCGAGGGCTGAAAAATAGAAAATGTTTTTAATAAATAATTGTTTTTAATTATTTAAGTTAAGGGGGATGCTTTTTCCAATTTTTAAAAATAATGGGTTTTGAGGTGATTTTATACGCCGGGACGTAAATTTTATCGGTGTTAGTTTTTCAACTAAAATACGAGCTTTTTGGCAAACCGGCTATTTAATTTACAAACTAGTTTTACCAAAATCATTTTAATAGTTTAATTAAATACTAATTAACTACTAATGGGCCTAATTATATGTTTAATGGGCCTAAGCCTAATTGGTATGCAATTAACTATATAATATGTTAAAAATCCCCACCCCAACACCCTAACTGAATTGGTCACCCTATTTTAATTCTCCAAAACTCCTCCTCAGCCACGATAGCACACGGCACACACAAAATAAATCAAGAGAAAAGCTTTTAAAGCTTCAAGGAAATTTCTAGCCAAGGATCTTCGTCGCCGTTCTTCTTCGTCAACGTTTATTCGTGCGTTAAATACGCAAAGGCACGCCTTAATCTCCTTTTACTCATCTTTCACACCATATTATGTGTTTGATTCATGATTGCGTGAAAAACATGATAAACTTTATTTAATTTCGTTTTTATGGCTATACATGCACAAAACAAGAGTTTTTCTTTTTTAAAACTCCTCCTATTGATGCACAAAGGGGCTGCCATGGTAGGGAAACTTGAAGGGATGTCTTTCCACATGTTTGAGGGTCCATAGATGAAGGTTTAAGGGCTGGAAATTAGGGTGAAGTATGATGAACGAAAATTGGAGATGCATGGGCTTAGGGTTTCGATTTTTCTTACTAAGGGAACACGGCTCTTGTCTACTGTTGGGGGGATTTCAAGGGACCTAAGAGAGGCTAGCCATGATCCTAGGTTGACCACAAGAGGGCTGGAACGAAGGCTGTGCACGAGTTGCTCCATGGGAGCCACACATGACTTGTTCGGGTATGGGTGAAGGGACGGCTGCTGTCGGGGTGTTAGCGTCTGTCCAGGAGACTACCTAGGGTTCGTTTAGGATCCTAAGAGGGTGGCCAAGGGTCTGGTCATGCGGCTAAGGGGCTGGGCTCGAAGCTAGGCTAGGTTTGAATCACACTAGAACTAGAACTCTTTGTGCAGAAATTTCAGTAGCTGATAGGGGTGTGTTCCAGGGTCATAATTAGCTTATTTTGGGTTGAAAAAGGTTTAGTTATGTGTGAGGAAGCTTTGATTCAAGTTTGGTTAAGTTTCGAGTCCAAACGAATCAAAACCGGGAAGTACGTCTAAGTTTAAAAAATGATTTGGGAAACGCCAACTTTTAAGCTAAATAAAATTATGAGAAAATTCATGTAAGCTTGAATAATTATTTGGGATATGTTAGAGTCATGAAATCAAGAAAAGAATCGAAAACGTAAAATGTCGAGTCCAGGGATAAAACGGTCATTTTACACCGGGAAATTAGTAAAGGCCATGGCAGTGCCCTATTTGCTGTTTTAAATGCTAATATGATTATTTTTAATGTTTATGAATGTTTACAAGTTAAAATGATTATTTTATGGTTTTGAATGTTAAAACGATGATTTTAACTGTCTATGGATTTTTATGACGAAACGATAACGTTAAAAGATATGTTGCATGCTAGGTTTAAAATGAAAAATGTTATATGCACGTTTTTTTTAGTAATGATAATACGTTGAAGGATGTGAAGGGATTGTGACTAACACGATGATATGTTGGAGATATCGTGACGGTTATGGTCCCAGTGGGAGCCCGACGATCGTATTTCCTTGGATACGGATATGTATATGTATACGATGATACGATATTACGCAAGGCCAGGGCCCAGTTGACCGGCGAGAGTGTTGCTGGTGTCCCCCGCCGCCCAGTACTGTGGTTACATGTAGATGGATCCATCGCCTAACACGTATATGAAAGTCACAATCAACGATCTGAATTCAACAGACACGAACATGAACATGAATATGAATATGAATATGTTTATGTTTTTATGAAAATGTTTTTATGCATCATGAAAATGTTTACGAAAATGTTTAGGTTTAACGTTTATGCATCTTCATGAAAACGATATTTTAAGTACAAGTATTTTTCACTGTTATATGTTAACTGTATTATGTATTACTCGTAATTAAGATTATGGTGTGTTGAGTCTTTAGACTCACTAGGTGTGATGGATGCCGGTGGTTATGAGGAAGGTCTTGACGAGTGATACTACTGGACTGATGGCGCACACAACCCGAGGACCAGCGCATTATTTTCCGCATTACGCTTTATGATTTCTTTTAAAGATTTTAAGACTATTTATTTATGCTTCTGAGAGGTTTTTGGAGAGTTTAGTATGGGCTACACTTTTCAACATTTATTGCTTTTTAGGTTTGGTAAAACGTTTTTACGATTTCTGGTTTGACTATTCCCTTTCAATTTTCAAATACTAGTTGGATGATTTACTTTAAAATGGTGCAAGATTATTTTTATGTGCATGTGCATGCAATGACCGAAAATGTGAGAGATTTTAAAAAAAAAAAATTCTAGTACTTTTAATACTTTTAAAGCAATAAGAGATGAGGACGTTTCATGGCGGGGATACCAGCAATCACTTTTCCGTTACTGGGCCTTGGCCTATGGAAATTCGATTTTGGGTTCCCAAGGGACTTTGTCTTGTAAACGGGTTCCACTGGGGCTTTGTCCTTCACGAATCCCCATTTTCTTACTGTCACTATCATGCTACTTCATTGAAAACATTTTTGTATTGTTTCCATCAGTTTATAAAAATACATGCATAAATATCATTTTTTTTTTAAAATTAGTATGCAACACGTTTTTTAGTTTTTATCATTTTCCATCATAAAATTCCATAACCTTAAAAATAAATATTTTAAAATTCATTTTAGTTATCGGGACACTGTCAAGACTCTTAACATTTTTCAGGTGTAAAATGGTCGTTTTGCCCGTAAAACTTAAACTTTCTCATTTTACCCCTGTACCTTAAAACTTCTACACGAATCTATCCAAACCTACCATGACACCTTAAAACACACCCACGAAAATTTCTTAGACGTGCCCCTCAACTAAATTCATAATTCGTTTTAAAACTTGAAATGAAGTCCCGGTTTTAATCCGAATCAAACCGAATTTAACTAAACTTTCACCATAGATTAATAACACCTAACCAACTCATTTTCAACCCAATTCAAGCCATCCTTGGAAAAGCTTAGGAAGCTACTGAAAATTTCTACACAAATTGTCCAAACCCTAGCCCTAAAAAATTCCCAAGTTCCATCGATCCTAGCCCATAACCGACGATACCAGACCTGACCAGCCTTCCTGGGACCAAGATCGAACCCTTAGGACCATTTCGACTAGCCCTAGCGAGCCATGCACGAGGATGTGAATGGTTCTTCTCCAACGCACGCGGCACGGTTTACGCGGCCAAGCCTTGCGGTTCCTGAACTACCAAGCTTCTCCAGCCGTGTGTGTACCACCAAGGTTCGATGCTAAGACCCTCACGAGCCCAGCCCTTTGCTCGGAAAACCCCTGCACTACTTCCTTATATTTCCTCTTCCAAAGCGATCCCTAGCCCTCAAGAAAACCCAACCGTGCGTTCTCTTCCCTTGTATCGTTCCATCCCTGAACCATGCATCTAGCTAAGGGTCCATAAACCTCCTGTAAACCGAGCCCATAACATCCTAACCTGGCCGCCCCTTCCCTTTAACAAGAACCATCAAGATCATGTCCAAAATCAAGTTTTTCCAATGTGAAATCCATAAAAACGTAAATAAATAAGAGTGTATCATATTTTTCATGCAAACACATATATTCACACATAATATGATATGAATTATGAGTATAAAAGGAATAAGACGTGCATTTTTGTGTATCACGCACGAGTATTCAACGTTGCCGGAGAGACGGGAGAGCCTTTGCTGTGTTTTCTTCCTTCAAACCGACGTGAAGAAGCCTAAACATGTAGCTGTGTGTGCATGTCTTGCTAGGGAGAGAAACCCTAGGGTTCTTTAATGTAGGCGTGATTTTTTGAAGAGTTCTAGGGCTTGGAAATACCACATTTGGATAATAAGGTAGACAAATGAACCCAATAACATTAGTGTAGGTTCATTAGAAATTAGGAAAAGTATTTCATTTAGAAAAATTTTCAAAAATATTAGCCGAGTATTCAAAAAATCCTTATTTTTGTAAAAAATCGATTAATAGTTTAAAATATGATTCGGCATTGTAAAAACATCTCAAAAAGCATTATTTTCAAAAATTACACCTTAAATATACCATATATTAAATAATTAAAAATAATCATTTAATAAAAAAATATTTTCCGTTACGGTCTTTGTCTCCGTTTCTCGGTTATATCTCGAATAACCATTGAAAACACTGTTTTATGTATTCTAATAGAAAATCATATTTTAAACATGTAAGTATGTCTACCACCTTTAATTAATGTAACTAAAATGATTTAATTATGCATTTTCTATTTTGTCCATATTTGCATGCATTTGGATTACGTTATTGCATTTTAGACCTTACAATTCCTCGAAATTAAGACTTGCCGAATAACTCTGGGTAGCGACTCTTCATGTGAGTCTCAATTTCCTAAGTAACTTCTTCCTCCGAATGATTTAGCCACTTGACTTTTACCATTTGAATAACCTTATTCCGGAGTATTCTCTCTTGCCTATCTAGAATATGTGTAGTCCTTTACTCATAAAACATATTCGGAGTCAACTGCAAAGGTTCATAATTTAGTACACGTGAAGGATTCGACATGTACTTTCGCAGCATCGAGATATAGAACACATTATGCTCTCCAGCCAGCATCGGTGGCAACGCAACTCTATAGGCTAATGTTTCAATCTTCTCGAGAACCTCAAACGGTCCTATGAACCTCAGAATGAATTTGTCTTTCTTGCCAAATCTCATAGCACCCTTCATAGGTGCTACTTTCACAAACACGCGGTCGCCCATTACAAACTCTAGTTCCATTCAATGCTTATCAGTATAGCTCTTCTGGCGGCTCTGAGCAGTCTTCATCTTATCTCGGATTTTGACTACTAGCTCTGTTGTCTGCTTGATCAAGTCTGGGCTTAACTCTACTCTTTCACCAACCTCGTCCCAATGTATCAGTGATATGCATTTCTTCCCATAAAATTCCTCATAAGGAGCCAAACCTACAGGCGATTTGTAGCTATTGTTATAGGTGAAATCCACTAGAGATAACTTCGGTTCCGAGCTACCCTTGAAATCGATCACACAAGCTCAGAGTAGATCCTCCAGAATCCGAATCACCCTTTTCAGAATGACCATCGGTCTGAGGATGAAATGTTGTACTGAACAACAACTTCGTCCCATAGCTGAATGCAGACTTTTCCAGTAGGACGATGTGAACTTAGGGTCTATGTCCGAAACAATAGATATTGGGATTCCGTGCAAATGGATAATTTCTTGGATGTACAGTTCTGCGTACTGTATCATGGTAAATGTCGTCTTAATAAGTAGAAAGTGCGTTGATTTTGTAATACGATCAACTATCATCCAAATGGCATTGAATCCCTTGATAGTCCTCGTCAATCCTACTACGAAATCCATAATGATATTTTCCCATTTACATTCGAGAATAGGAAGTGGCTTAAGCTTCCAGGATGGCCTCTGGTGTTCTGCCTTAACTTGCTGGTATGTCAAACACCCGGACACAAAACACAAGATGTCTCGTTTCATGCCCGGTCACCAATACAATGTCTGAAAATCTTTATACATCTTCGTACTTCCAGGATGAATGGAGTACGAAGTATTATGTGCTTCCTTCATACTAAATTCTCTCAGTAAATCACCACTAGGAACCCAAAGTCGATCTCGATATCGAACTATGTCATCCTCTTCTGAATACAGTTTTCGACCCTTAGATTTATCTCTCAGTCTCCATTTCTGTAGTTGCTCATCAGAAGACTAAACTTCACAGATTCTATTCTTTAAGGTCGATTGAACTTTCATAGCAGAAAGATTACGAGCCTTGCTCCTAGCATACACTGCAAGCTTTAATCGCTGAATCTCCGCCTGCAATGGTCTCTCAACTGTCAATTGAGCGATAACTGCTGTCTTTCTACTCAAAGCGACTGTGACCACATTGACCTTTCTCGGATTGTAGCTAATATCGTAGTAGTAATCCTTCATCAGCTCTAGCCATCTTCGCTGCCTCATATTAAACTCTTTCTGGGTGAAAAAAGTACTTCAAGCTTTTATGATCAGTGAAAATATTGCACTTCTCCCCATACAAATAATGTCTCCAGTCCTTCAAAGAAGAACTACTGCTGCAAGCTCGAGATCATGAGTCGGGTAATTCTTCTCATGGACCTTCAATATCTCTATAGCCAAAACTTGCACTTACTGAACTTAGAAAACATCTTTAGTCTTACAATATATGTAGAGCCGTTCTTAAGTGCTGACTGTGTTCTTCTCTGCTCCTCGAGTCAATCAGAATATCATCTATAAAGACTATGATAAACTGATCCAGATACGGGTGAAATACGCGATTCATGAGGTCCATGAAGATCGCTGGCACATTGGTCAACCCGAATAGTATCACAATAAATTTGTAGTGCCCATATCGAGTCCTAAATGATGTCTTATGAATTTTACTCCTTCAATTTCAGTTGATGGTATCCTTAACGAAGATCAATATTCGAGAAAATCGAAGCTCCCTGCAACTGATCAAACAAGTCCTCGATTCTAGGTAAGGGATATTTATTCTTGATGGGGACTCTGTTTAGCTCTCTATAGTAAATACAAAGTCGTATACTACCATCTTCTTCTTCACAAATAATACGGTGCGCCCTACGGAGAACAACTCGGGATAAAATCTTTGTCCAGCAACTCTTGATCTTTCAGCTCTTTTATCTCGACTGGTGCTAGACGATAGGGCTCCTTAGAAATTGTCTATGTACTCGACATCAACTCAATAGAAAATTATACCTATCGGTCTAGTGGAATGCCAGAAATGTCCTCAGGAAAGACGCTAAGAAAGTCTCTGACAACCTCAACATTCTCTAGCTTCTGACTGACAGGAACAAGTACTGAAATAATACTTGCTAGAAAAGATTGGTAGCCTCGTCTCATAAATTTACTCGCACAGATGCAAGAGATAATGTGCGATATTTGCTGGTTCCTTGCTGCCTCAAAGACAAAAGATTTCCTGCTGGGCGGTCGAATAGATACTGACCTCTGTTGAAAATCTGCCGAAGACACATTCAAAGATACCCAATCCATACCAATAATGATGTCGAACTCAAGCATCGGGACTACGATGAGATCTGCCTGTTTTTCAGTAAACAAAGCTCTAGATTCCTCATAATGCTCGTGGTAACCATCTGATCACCAGAAGGAATAGAAACTCTAAAGCCCAAATCTAAATCCTCGGGTATAATCCTTAGTCGCTTGACAAACGTCTCAGATATAAATGAGTGTGTAGCTCCTGAATCTATCAATGCATATACAGCTACACTTGAAATAAATATCCTTTCTACGACAAATATACCATCAAATCCAATCGAGTCGAAAACTTAAGTTATCATTAATCACTTAAAATTCTTGAAAATTACCACACTTAACCCTTAGCAAGTCTCAAAATCACACAATTTTCCCAAAATAATTTTTGAAAATTGCGTTTCAGCCCCTTAAAGTTTCGAAATTCTTCATTTTGTCCCTTCAAGACTTGTTCAGCTTGGAAAGCAAAAGCATTGGCAGCTGCATAATCCGCCGGACTCATCAACATCGCATCTCGGCGAATAGTGGGTCAGAGGTCATCCATGAAATGCCTCAATTTCTCAGCATCATCTCTAACAATGAGGGGCACGAAGTAACAACCCCTATCAAACTTCCTTATAAAATCAGCCATAGACATATCTCCCTGACGAAGACTCATAAACTCTCTCTTCAAGCATCCTCTGACGTCAGCAGTGAAATAATTCTCGTGGAAGATGTCCTTGAATCGCACCCAAGTAAGGGTGGCTAGATTGACAACCTGCTCAGCTCCTTCTTATCAAAGGGAAGTATCATCCCACAACATATAAGTGCCACACCTGACTCGATCAACATCTCCCATATTCAGATAACGAAAATGCACCTCAAGGGATTTGATCCAACCCTCATCAACAAATGGTTCGGTGGAACCTGAAAACTCATTCGAACCCAGCCTCCTGAACTGATAATACATATCATGCTGTGACCTCGGAGCCTGGTGCTCAAAGAAGCGAGCCATACCCTCCAGCACTCTAGTAGCAGCATCCCCATTGGGAGGTAGGGGTGCATTCTCTCTACAACCCTCATGAATATCAGCATGTCTATCAGTACTAGATGTGCGTTTATGAGGCATTATATTTGAAAGTATTCCAAATTTTAAACGTAACCAACATGCAATTAAATCTAAGTGTCTAACCATTTAGCTTATAAGAACCATTTATCGATCATATTAAACATAAATGCTAACTCACTTTCAAAAGCATATAAACGTGTAACTTAAGCATATAAATTATGTAAACGTGCAGGTGACATCATTAAAATGATTTAAACTTACAAACTTGAGGCTTGAAGACTGAACTTTTTGGAATTGGCGGTGCAACAACCTTTTACAAGAACATTGTTCTGATACCAATTGAAACGTTTCTAACTCGTCTATTTAAAATATACTAGAATTTTTTTTAAAAAACTAACGCTTCGGCCGAACATCATATATATATATATATATATATATATATATAAATAGACACACACACACATACTTTTTGTACCATTAAAATAAACTTATCATCTATTTACTTAAAAATCCAAAAGTACAGTAAAAGTCGTAAAATCGTAAGCGTCAAACCAAATTTAAAACTAGAAATTTTCAAAAATAGCATAAACGTCATAAGTCCTCTCAAAAACCACTCTTACTTCCAAAAGTCATGAATCTCTTTAAAATACTGCAAAAATATTACTATACGGAAAAACTAGCAATGGTCCTCGGGTTAGTGCACCATCAACCCAACCAGTTCAATCATCCAACCCTATTGTCTTGACAGTAAAATCCTCACATACATTATTCACACCTAGTGAGTCTATTGACTCAGCCAGCTTAAACATAGTAACAAGTAATACGTATACATCCACATGCAACCTTGAAAATTACTTTTAATAAAATAACTTTATCATGACATGCATAAACATAAAAATTCTTTTCATTATATACATATACGTATACATTTCCTTTTGGGGTGAAATCCGTTCATTAATTGTGACAATCCTTTCATCCTTCGGTTGATTGATCAATCTCAGATGTAACCATGGTACCAAGCGGCTGGAAAACAATAACCAATTTTTCGTTCTGTGCCTTGGCCTATAGTTGGCAGGGATACCAGCAACCATTTTTTCGTTACTGGGCCTTGGCCTATGGAAACTCGATGTTGGGTTCCCACGGGGCTTTCCTTAAACGGGTTTCACCGGGGCTTTGTCTCTCACGAATCCACATTTCCTTACCGTCACAATCAAGTCACTTCATTCAAAACATTTTTCATCGTTTCCATCACTTTATAAAAATACATGCATAAATATCATTTTTTAAAACCACGCATGCATCACGTCTTTTAGCCTCTATCATTTTCCATCATAAAATTCCATAACCTTTCAAAATAAACATTTTAGCATTCATTTTAGTTATCGGGATACTGCCAGGACTCCTAATATTTTTCGTGTGTAAAATAACCATTTTGTCCCTGAAACCCTAATTTTCTCATTTTATTCATGTGCCTTAAAACTTCGATACAAATCCATCCAAACCTATCATGACACCTTAAAACACCCATGAACATTTTTTAGATGTAAACTTAAGCCCCTCGACTAAATTCATAATTCGTTTTAAAACTTGAACCGAAATACCAGTTTTAAATCGAATCAACTCAAATCTCAATTAAAATTTAACCATAGCTTAATAACACCTAATCAACCCCTTTTCAACCCAATTCAAGCCATTTAAAGCCATTGGAAAAGCCTAGGAAGCTACTGAAAATTTCTGAACAAATTGTCCAAACCCTATCCCAAAACAATTCCCAAGTTCCTTCGATCCTAGACCCTAACCGACGAGACCAGACCCCGACCAGTCTTCTTAGGACCAAGACCGAACCCCTATGACCCATTTAGACCAGCCCTAGCAAGTCATGCATGAGGACGTGAATGGTTCTTCTCCAACGCACGTGGCACGGCTGGTGCGGCCAAGCCCTGCGGTTCTGCCCTACCAAGCTTCTCCAGCCGTGTGTGGACGACCAATGAGACGTCTACTGCTTAAAATAAAACTAGAATATTTTTTTGTAAACTCATTTTCAAAATATACATCTTTAAGCTTGCATGCGATACAAGCTGAAAATTTCATATTTTAAAAATAAAAGTATTCAACTATCAGTAAAAACACTAAAGTTACAGATAGGCAAATCATCAGCACTAGTCTTACGTTTTAAAATAATGCAAATATGGCACGTGTGAAAATGCTATCAAGCATCAACATAATAAAAAGACAATAGCATGAAAATATCCCAAAATCACTCTATCTCAAAAACATGATGTGTCCACCCCATGAACTCCTTTTTCAGGAGACCCTTGATATTAGATGGAAAATAGTTTTTGAAGAAGAACTTTTTGAACTGGCACCGAGTAAGTGTAGCCAAGTCCACCTCGTGAGCGGCTCTCTCCCACCATAGGGATGCGTCATCCCTCAACATGTACGTGGCGCACCTGACCCAGTAGCAATCCCTCGTCTACAAATACTGAAAATGTAGCTCCAAGGATTGAACCCAACCATCTGCCACAAAAGGGTCAGTGGTACCCCCGAACTCCTTCGGTTTGAGCCGTATGAACTGCTCATATATGTCCGTCCGAGATCTCAGAACCTGCTACGTCTGCTCCATAAGTCTAGCAATACCCTCTAGTACACGGGTAACTACGTTCCCTGGCGGTGGCGGTGGAGGTAGGGAGGCCTCTATCGTCTCCAGTAGTATCATCCCCACGGTTAGTGCTAGGGGAGCGTCTGTGAGTCATTATATCCGAATACAGTCTTCTAAATGTAACCCATCATGCAATTTAATCTAGTTTTTCCAAACATTTAATCCTTAAATCATGAAAGCAGCAAAACATGTACTGTAAATCGCTGTAAAACATGTATCATGTAATCAAGCAGGTGATATAATTAAAACATTTAAAGCATCCAACTTATAGACTTGACGCTTGAAGACTGAGCTGCAGAAGCTGGCGGTGACACAACCCTACACATGACCCTTGTTCTGATACAAACTAAGACGTCTACTACTTAAAATACTATTAGAAATATTTTTTTTGGTAAACTCATTTTCGAAAATATACATCTTTAAGCTGGCATGCGATAAAAGCTGAAAATTTCATATTTTAAAAATAAAAGTATTCAACTATCAGTAAAAACACTGCAATTAAAAATAGGCAAATCACCAATCCTAGCCTTACGTTTTAAAATAATGCAAATACGACACGTGTGAAAATCCTCTCAAGCATCAACATAATAAAAATGCATAGTATGAAAATTAACATCCAGAAAATTTGAAGATCCACGTGAACCACATGTATGCAAGTTATTAAATTTATTTTGTATTTTTTAAAATTGTTTTATAGCATTAAATGCATATTTATTTCATGAATTTGTGTTTTAACTCATTGTTTATTTACAGTTTCATCCATTAAGATTTTTAGTTGCATTTCAAGCTCGAACGAGGGATAAAGACCGGAGATATTCAGGAAAAATATTTTTATTGAATAATTATTTTTAATTACCTAAAGTGAGGTGTTTAAAAATGATTTTTTTTTTTTGAAAATGAGCCTTGGTTGGGTATTTTACCCGCCGGGTTGTATTTTAGTCGGTAAGCAAATTTTAGTGAATCAGAGAATTTTTTTTGAGGGCTCAGACACTATTTTCAAAAACGTACCTAAACGAAATATTTTTCGTGAGTGTGTTTGAGCTTGTTGGGTTGGTTTTATTGCTTAATGGGCTTTATACCCTTTTAATCCTTTTAAAATTTCAATTAAGGCCATTAGTACACTTTATTTAACTAATTAACACCTAAACTAAAACCTTAACCCATTCCCATCATAGCAGCCGCCCACCCCTTATTCCAACAGCCTCTCTCATGTTTTTTCAGCAGCAAAGAACCAGCAGCCTTCGGCCTCCATGGCTTCATCAAGAAAGCTTCTTCACAGCCTCTCCGTTTCATGTCCCATGCGCGTATATTCAAGCTTTTGATCATATAAACGCTAAGGCACGCCATGTATCTCCTTTCTCATCATTTAGACCATGATTATATGCTTTTGTTTACATTTTTGCATGAATTTTCATTGGTCCCACTTTTGGCATCATTCTTGTAAAGGTTTTGACACATAAATGTATTTATCTTGTGTTCAATTCACGTTTTCTTGACTTATTGTGAGGGGATGCCGGTTTGAGGTGTTAGGGGGCTGTATACGTTGGGAGTTAAGGTATAAAGGGGCTGGAGTCACGACTTAGTCACGTTTAAACGAGGGAGATATGATTTTATCATAAAACCGCACAAGCTGTAAAATTTCTGTGTCACAAAACCCGTCACCCTTCTGTTATTTCGAATTCTGCGACTTATATGTTGATTTTATGAATGTTTTCAAAATATGATTTGTATCATTCTGTGTTATCTTCGATTTCATAGCAAATTTGTAATTTTCTGATAAGAAACGTGGGAGATATGATTTTTATAACAAAACCGCACAAGCTGTGAATTATTTGTGTCACAAAACCTGTCACCCTCTGTTATTTCGAGTCCTACGACTTATAGGTTGGTTTTCTGGAAATTTGTTCAACCTATGATTTGTATCACTTTGTGTTATCGTCGATTCGATAGCAAATTCGTAATTTTCTGATAAGAAACGAGGGAGATATGATTTTTATCATAAAACCGCACAAGATGTGAAATTTCTGTGTCACAAAACCCGTCACCCTCTGTTATTTAGAATTCTGCGACTTAGAGGTTGGTTTTCTGGAAATGTCTTCAACATATGATTTGTATCAGTATGTGTTATTCTTCGATTCGATAACAAATTTGTAATTTTCTGATAAAAAATGAGTGAGATATGATTTTTATCGTAAAACCGCAAAAGCTGTGAAATTTCTTTTCTGCACACATCTTTTACAGTACCTACACGGACCCGGAGCCGGACATGGGCACGGGTCCGTGTACTTCATGTTTTGGGAAGAATTTGTAGAGTTCATTTCAGGTTGTTGGTGCAAGATAATGTTAGTACGATATTAAATAAGGTCGAGTCCCGAGTGATTTAAAATGTCTTAAGCTATTTATTTACTTTGGTGGTGAGCACGATTACCTACATCTAAGGTATGCAAGTTAAGTAATTGAATTCATGTTAGTATGTTGCAGCAGCGACCCCAAGCGAGATCCAACGAATCCCTCAACGCGAAGTAAGTATGTTCGACGTGCAAAATAAATATTTTAAGTTTTTGAGGTATGCTAAATGTCTTGTGACCAATTATGCATGGATTGGAAAGAGGTAAAGCACGACCGGAGACCAATGCACCCGTTAAATCATAAATGGGGATCTCATGTATGTGGCAGTGGATATTCCCTGTCAGCCCAGTACTGTGGTTTAGTCTAATCAGGCGTATTTATATATGTGTCACTTGCTTTGAAACATGCCTCTACGCAAAATGATGTAGTTTATGTATGTACAAGTATGCAAGCATGTTTAAGAAAAGTTTCACGTTATGGCACTTCTATGTATGTATGTAAGTTCAAGCTTTTATACGCACTTTCAAGTTCAAGTATGTATGTACTATTTTGAAGTCGCATGCGGTTTTATTACGTATTAGTTGCTACTTCCAGTTTATACGTGTTGAGTCTTTAGACTCACTAGACTTGATCGATACAGGTGAGGATGATTCGGAGGAGACTAAGGGTGGGGACCAAAGAGCTGGCTTGGACTGAACAGGAGGCTAGACCCGAGGACCGCCCAATTTTAAGTTCTATGAAATGTTTAAAAATACTCTGATTTCTTGTTATCGGTTATGAGATTTTTAACAAATATTTTGGTAAACGTTACTTTTAGATCTTTTGTTTCATTGGTTGTAAGATGAACAGTTTACATTATTAGGATTTTGAAGGTTCACTTTCGCAAATTTTAAGTAGCAAAAAATACGATACATTACCGTCGATTATAATTTGATAAAGATCAAACATGATGCTTATAAAAGAGTTTACGAACTCTATCCCAAATGCATAACCAAATTCATTACAAATCTACTCGATCGAATCTCTCCCCCAAACTTCCTGTATATTATTCCATATGTATTTTCGGTGCATCCACATTATCATATTTTTCGGTTTGAAAGTTTACAAATACATTAAATCCAGAACTAGGTTTATGTAATATTCGATATTAAAAAAGTTTCCATCATAATCCTATCGAATTTTAAGATACTGTATTTTTTTATCAATATTATTAGCGAGTAATTAATTTCTGCCTCCTGTTATTCTTTCTGCATCCAAACAAATAATCCCCCGTTTCGAGATTATTAAGGAATCTCATAAATTTAATCAAAGTATAAATAGGTCTTGGGCGACAAGGGTCAAACCTCACGGGGATAAGATGCAATTATATAGTAAAGGTAAAGCAACAAATAATAGAGGACTAACTAAACATACATACATAAACTTGATGGTTAACAAAAACTGGATATTGACCTCTGTACAGTATATTCTTCTACATGAAGTAGCTAAGCGACGTCTTCTTTCTTGATCCGCCTTCTCCATAGAGTTCGTTCCATTGGAGAAGCTCGTTCGTGCTCTGTGATTCTGATGATACACTTGCACAGACCTGTTGGTTTTTTATGCAAAGCAAAGTTGTTTTATAACCTGGGGGGGCGACATTTGAAACTCGAAAGGATGGATAGACAAAAAAAATCTCATGGCACCGGCGATCACCCCTCGCCCTCTTCGGCCCCGGGCCTCACATGCCCCCCAGCTTCCGCTTGGTTCGTCCCCGAACTACACCGTACTAAGAGAGGTCGGCTCTGATACCAACTGTAATGCCCAGATTCGACGACTGTCCTCACTGTACCAAGACGGGTCTTTCCAGCGTGCTTATGTCCTCACTCACACGCACCCTAGGAAACTTCCCAGGAGGTCACCCATCCCAAAATTGCCCCAAGTCAAGCACGCTTAGCTTTGGAGTTCTTATGTGATGAGCTACCGAAAAGAAGATGCACATTCGTGGTATGAGTAGTACATATCAAATCTTTTAAGCCCTCTTCAACTGTAGAGTCCATTACATTGAACAGTCTCGGATCCCTCTCATTCTGGTGTGGGATCGGTTCATTCATGTTCCCTCTACCTAGAAGCCTGCCAGGAGCCGCTCATTGTCCGTGCAAGCTCATGGCACAGGCGATCACCCCCCGCCCTCTTCGGCCCCGGGCCTCACAGTATATGATAAGCGCAAGCGTGAATTTCATCAGAGTAACAGTAAGTAAGATTGCTAGTTCACTCTTCGCAACTGATTGTAATATTTTTGTTATTTTCTTTAGCTGCTTTTCTCTACTATTTATAGGCTTCCCTCCAACAGTAATAATGAATGTGGTTTAAACTTTCTATCTGTTGATGTGCCACGTCAAAAATTCCTCTGTCAATAGTACAGTACGCGTTTTCGAAATGCGGCGTTCCCACTAATAGTTGCAGACTATTGTACCATTTGTCGGTTGTCGTTTTCAACTTATGATCTGTCTAGCTGAAAGGTAGAAGCTAATAAAATTCACAAATGCAATCAGTTGACTGCGCGTCTAGTTACGTAGATCAGTTGGTTAGATAGTTCAGTTGCTGGATTCAGTTGGGGCGTCCGATTATGTTAAGTTTATTCGAACTTTTAGCCCTTCAGTTTGTCAAATATCCGAAACTTAGTTTACAACAATTCTAATCTAATGTAAAACAATATTTATTTTAATAATATTTTACGATTTTATTCGATTATGGCGTAATACTTTATTTATATACCAATGCAAGCTGCATAGATAAAGTCCTTGAATATACAATAGGTACCAGGAGATCTGTCTCGCAACGTAAGATCATGAAATTCATTAGGAAATGTATTGTACATTCTAAACAGGTTCTTAGTCGGATCAGCCTCCTAAAACAAGATAAAGGTCGCTCGAGTTTGAGACTGACATCTGTGATATAAACACCATTTTTTATTGGCAATGACATATTCATAGAGATGAATGATCATATAATGATGTACTGAACAACTCTTCCTCAGACTGTCCAAATGGTTCCCACTTATCGAGTGGAATTGTCCGCAGTTATGACTGTACACCATTAGTCTTTTGACTCGGGAAAATATAGGGGATATACGTACTAGCATGCACTTTGTTTCGTTTACCAACTCCATTGAGGGTCATCATGTGGCGAGGTTGAGTGTAGTTTTGAAATACGTAGGAACAAACGCATTGTTGTCGGGGGATTCACAGTTTGCCTACGGGTAAAGATATCCTACGTGGTCTGATGAGTTAATAGTGCAAGGAATATCTAACCAGAGCAAGATATCTGCAGTTTGGAAATGTGTTTCCTTAGTTGCGCATACTACGACACTATTACTCAAAGATAAATCGCATTGTTATCGAATATATATGTAACTCTCGATATAACAATGGTTGCAGATTCGATCAGATATATGTGTTGAAAGGACCGTACTGTACGTTAACTATGACTAAAGGTTCTTGCATGCACTATCAGTGATACCTAGGAGATCATGGGACGATGCTACTAGACACACTTATCATGATCCGATGGGTGCAATCAGAAATGAATTCCGACATTCTTGATCAAGGAGTAGATGAAAAGAATGGAGTTAACTAGGCTAAATCTGAATAAGAATAAATGTTATTCTGAATAACATGTAGATTTGAACCCACTTCTAGTTGTATCCGTGAACCATTGATGGACAACGTGTATCAAATTCTATGTTCCCGTTGAGATTGTCAAAATTTAAGGAGATGAAATTTGACGATTATAATTTGATGGAGATCAAACATTATGCTTGTAAAAGAGTTTGAGCTCTATCCCAAATGCATAACCAAAATTCATTACAAATCGAGTGCATAACCAAAATTCATTACAAATCTACTCGATCGAATCTTTCCCCCAAATTTCCTGTATATTATTCCATATGTATTTTCTGTGTTATCCACATTATCGTATTTTTCGGTTTGAAAGTTTACAAATACGTTAAAATTCAGAACTAGGTTTATGTAATATTCGATATAAAATAAGTTTCAATCCTAATCCTATCAAATTTTAAGATACTGTATTTTTTTTATCAATATTATTAGCGAGTAATTAATTTCTGCCTCCTATTATTCTTTCTGCATCCAAACAAATAAGCCCCCCCGTTTCGAGATTATTAAGGAATCTCATAAATTAATCAAAGTATAAATAGGTCTTGGGCGACAAGGGTCAAACCTCACGGGGATAAGATGCAATTATATAGTAAAGGTAAAGCAAAAAATAATAGGACTAACTAAACATACATACATAAACTTGATGGTTAACAAAAACTGGATATTGACCTCTGTACAGTATATTCTTCTACATGAAGTAGCTAAGCGACGTCTTCTTTCTTGATCCGCCTTCTCCATAGAGTTCGTTCCATTGGAGAAGCTCGTTCGTGTTCTGTGATTCTGATGATACGCTTGCACAGACCTGTTGGGTTTTTATGCAAAGCAAAGTTGTTTTATAACCCGGGGGGCGACATTTGAAACTCGAAAGGATGGATAGACAAAAAAAAACACACCTGTTCGTGTGCATGTCTGAAGTCCTCCATACTCAGGGGCCGTATATCAGCACTGCTATATAATGCAGGTAAAGGTCTCATCTCTGCTTCTGCCAACACTTTCTCCTATAAATTTGCAGCACATTATATATCAGTATAAATAGTTTTACAGATTACGTGGGTAGAAATAGCATGAGAGTGCCCAGCAGCTGCTACAAGACAGCAAAATTCTGGATATACCATCACCACACACACACACACACACACATATATGCTCAAATATACAAACCTTTTTCTCCTTCTCCAAAATTTCTCTTATAGGACGATGTGCAGCTGTCACGCAGAGATTCTGGAAAGAGGAAAACTTGTTTATAATTTAAACCAGATCTATGGCAATGGCTAGAATCCCAAACACAGAAAATTAAACTGAGTTTAGATGACAAATAAAATGCAAAAGTTTCATGAAACATCCTACACAAACCTTTAGATCACTTCCCGAATACCCATCCGTCATGCTAGCAACAGCTTGGATATCAATTGAAGGAACCAATTCTTCCTTGGCTAACATCACCCTCAATATTTTCTCTCTGTTTTGAGCATCTGGCAAGTTGACCATCAGCCTGCGCCAAATATAAATAATAGTATTTTAGATTTGTGGTCTGCTCACAGGCATTAAAAGTTTTTTTTTAGCAAAAAATCAAAAGTTACTAGGTTTCGCAACAATAGACCTCCGTGGAAGCCTCCTAATAACAGCCTCATCAAGATCAAAAGGTCTGTTTGTAGCTGCAAGTACTAGCACACGCTCCTTATCCTTGGTACGCAAGCCATCCCAGTTCACCATAAATTCATTCTTCATTTTGCGCATTGCTTCATGCTCACCAGGGTTTTCCCGTCTCCCTAGCATGCTATCAACCTATGGCAACAAAGGTAAAACAAAATGAACGAATAGAAGAATGCCAAGAAGAAAAAACAAGAGGATTATCAGAATAGTACACCAACCTCGTCAACAAAAACAACACTAGGGGCAATTTTGCTAGCCAAAGTGAAGACTGCTTTCACATATTTTTCTCCTTCACCAAACCACTATTTGAACAAATAGGACTTGTTAATTTTTAAACAACAAAAGAACTGTGCAATAATGATACCGCTTGAGGGCTAATCAAGTAGTTTACTTTTGATGTGATGCTTGACATTGATATGTTGATGAAGTTTGCACCAGCTTCAGTCGCAACAGCTTTTGCAAGCATAGTTTTGCCAGTACCAGGAGGTCCAAATAGCAATATTCCCTTACATGGCTGCCACGAGCCGCAAAGTTGGTAAGAAAAAACCAAATAGATGACCTTTCCTACTACAATACATCTATAAAGATGACTGGTTTTACTTCTAAAGATGTACAACATCCAAAATCCACTTACCTTCGTTAGCTGCCCTTTGCTGAACAATTCTGGCCTTTGCAGCGGTAGCATCACCAGTTCCTTCAAAGTCTCCTTCACATTTTCCAAAGCACCAACGTCATCAAAAGTAACTCCTATATCACTGGGCGGAATAACCTCACCAAGGAGCCTTTTCTCAAATTCATTTTCTGTAACCACATCCTGAAATTCGAGCAGAGTCATTCTCTTACACCGGGTTGCATGAAATATTGGGAAACCACGAAGCAAACTTAACTACAAGGAACAGAGACATTAATTCACCTTGAGAGATTTCTTCAAACTCTTGTTTTCATTTTGAAGTCCCTGCAGAATGTTGAGCCCATAACTGATACTGCAAGACAAGGCCAGAAGGGAAAACCATAAGAATGCAAACCAGGACGAGATAGTTATTTTTGCTATGCTGCATCTCCAGTTATCTTGTAGTCTCAATCTGTCGATAGTGTTGAAAAAATATACATACAAAGTTTACCTCTGACTTGAAATGACAAGTTTCGACTCTTTGCTTGAAGCCTCTGAACAATGCATAAAGTGGTGGCTTAGAGCCCAGCCAACAATTTTTTCAACACCTGTCACCACGAGGATAACAACATTACCAATTGATTCAAGTACATAGTATCTATTTGAAGCTTTTGAATCGTGTAAATAGACTAACTTTCAGTAGTCAAAGCTTGGTCTTTGATACATAAAGTTTCCAGATCAGGGCAATAGAGGCCAATTCGATTTAGAACCTGAAATTCATATTAATACGTAGAAAGAAAATGTGTAAAATCATTCAAAGATTAAAACCATACAGTAAACATTTGAGTTAAACCAGTGAGAAAAGTTCGGAAAAAATAGTTCATGACATTTACATTCTACATTTACGAATAATGCCGTCATTGTCACACTTTCTCCCTACGGGTGATCAATTTAATAAAGCTTTCCAAGGAACTGACCAAATATAATCCCCTCATCACTGCTGGAAAAATATAAATTAACATGATGGAGCCACCATATCCAGCCAATCAAGTAAACTAGATACAATTTCGTATATTCTTGATACATTGCACGAGGTAGGTGCAGCTAAAAGAAAGAGTCTATCAGCATTTAGCTCCTACAAACTCTCAAAGGATTCCAAGCAATTGGAAATGTAAACACAGGTCGGTTGACAGATGAGACTGACCGAGTGAATGCTAGCAATGTTCGACTGCGATTTCATTGTTTCAACATCACGATCCAGGTGTTGTTTCCAGTCCGATAGAACTTTTTCGTCCTGTAAAAGTTAAACAACCTTTACAGCCTGTTTCCTTGCTAAAATAAAATATAGACAGCCACAATAGTATAAATCAACTTTTTTTTTACCTGAGGAACCTGTATAGTCACTTTGTTCGGGAAAAGACGGCTAAGCTGCTTCATTGTTTTTGGAGTTTCTTTACTTCTATCATTCAATCTACCAAAATTATCCTTGAAAAGAAAATGAAGTGTAACCATGGTTTAGATAGTCTGCATGAACAAGAACAGGAGAGTGCGTATGTATGCATGCACAAATATCACCAATGGGCAATGACAAGTATACATGAATCCACCGAAGAAAAGATATGTAGTCACATGTCTTTTCAGTGTTCTCAATTAGAGTAGAGTTCCCTCAACCCTTGAATCATTTTGAAATAAACCAAAATTGTTGTAGCGCAAATTAGAACAAAGAAGTCTCAGGTAAATAATAACGAACGAATCACTTACAAACTAATAAAAAAACAGGAAAGAGGATAAATAAAGATGTTATTTGACATACCGGGAAGGTAAGGTCAAGCAGTGCAGTTTGGTTACTCCCAAATTTTGTGAACAATAATCCACCAGGATGAGACTGGATGCAGCAAGCATGAGTGGTGTAAGTCCTATAATATGCAGGGAAAAATGGATAAGAAAAATAACACTAAACTAACCTTCTCTTTCGGTTGTCTGTGTGAGTATGGGAAGCTATTACAACAACATTCTCGGGTAAATTTTCGAGCTTATTTTTAAAAGCCGCATATGCTTCAGCATTTCCCACCAAGGATTTCTCCATGTCTTTCACAAACAAAACTAATGGGCAAGTCTTACTTTCTAGGGAAGCAACCTACAAAAATTACAATATTTACCTCAGGTAGAACAGAAATACAAAGCATGACAGAAATTATTCTTAGAAATAGCAAACATAATTATAGTTAAGGTAATCACCTCAAACAGTTCATTGATAACAAGCTTGTCTATGTCATCAGCATTAGAACTATCAAGGACGTAACGAGTCAGCTGCATAAAAGAAAACAACCACCACTGTATTAAGGAAGATTATATTTGATCACTCACAAGTATTAAATGAAGGAAAAGTGACAGATAGGGAACATTTACCAGCACAAAAAAAACCATGCTCTATTTCACAGATTCCCCCAAGATCAGTACCGTCTGGAACTGTCCTGTCAAATCTAACTCCGATTTTAGAAGAATCATTTTTCTCAAAAGCAAGCACCACCTTGCCTCTGTAACCATATGTTGGACCCCTGCACATAAAACAAATTACAACACCACCACCTACGTAAGAAAAGAATGAATCCGAAGACAAATAATACATTATCAAGTCCCAGAAATCGGTATGTTTTTTATCCTCATTCTTAGTTCTGTATCAAAACAAGTGTATAAAATGTTGATTATTGTAAATTTAAAAACTAGGGTAAGTATAACACAGAAGAAACATAAGAACTTCTTGGTCGTCACTGAGGATTAATAAGCATAATTCCCCATAAAACAAGCACACAAAAAACACAACTGAGAGCCTGAAGTACACGTAGAACTGTACTTTGTATTAAAAGAGACTTAAAAGAAACCGACAAGTGTACAGGGCACCTTTATATCTATCTCCATTCTCCGTCCTAACCAGTAAACACCTAGCCAAATCAGACCATCAGTGCTCATACAGAATGTTTGGCGTGCCTACCAACACTAACCCGTGAACACAGCAGTTTTGTTGTTATCAGGAAATCAACATCAGTTAATGGTCAACTCTATCAATAAACATAAGTATAGACAAAGAATCAGGAAAACCATCCAAAACTTGTTATCTAGGAAACTAAATCAACTCGGTAGGGCATTTACCTTATTGGAGTTTGAGTAGGAGAAAACCCAGATGGTAACAAACCCACATACTTCACTCGATCACCTGCCGAAAAAACAAAGAATTTCAACCAACAAAGAACATGCTACCCACGCAAAATAGAGCACATCAACAAGAAGATATTTGAGTTTCAAAAAAAAAAAAAACACGAAAATATTTGAGTTTACCGTTTTTGAAAACGTAGTTTTTCGATGAAGCAGTAGACGCCTCCTGCTTAGGCAGGGCTTGGGAGCTTATAGCAGAACCACCAGTTATGTCAGCCTCTACACTTGAGGCAGGTTTCTTTAGCTGCAATGTAGAAGCTGCTGCCCGTTTAGTAAATACACTTGTTCTCTCAGGCTTTGATGTTTCTTTTACAGAATCAAGTTCCTTTGATGTTGTCCCCTGGAAAATTTGTTATAACTTTCAATCATTATACACCACATGATTTAGATGCTTAATGAACCACTTCATTAAGGAAACCAGTAACACATTAAAGAAAAGAACGGCGAGGAAGCTTACACCAGGCAGTATAATAGAATCAACAACAAGGATTCTCGCACTAAAATATTTCGCAAGTGCCTTAGTCAAGGTTTCTTGATATATCTCCGAACCTAAAAAGAAGAAGACTAAGAAGGAAGAAAAAGAAATATCAATAACACAACAAACGAAAAAGGAAAGAGCAATCACCTGCAGGTCCAGACAATAAAATTCTCGGACACAAGGTAGGGAGAGCTGAAATATATTTTGCAAATTTGTGACTCTTGAAATGTATGAATGTTGATGCGATAAGAACATTCTTCGTTGTTTCACTGTCGAGACAAGGAAAAAATTGCAAAAAAAACCACTTCAAGTAAGAAAGAGCAAACAACACACAGATCATGGTTAATCACACGAAAACAAAAGAAACAGTCAATAGCTTAAGTCCATTAACAGACAGAGTATTGAATGCAGAGGATTGGTAAGTACATAAAACCCTCGTTTCATGCACACAGATAAGAACAAAAAATGGGCACCAAATACAGGAATAAATGCCTATTTATAAATCAATACATACAAACACCAAGGTATATTTATCAAAGTTCAGTTCAATAGCACAATAAACAAAGAAATGCTTTTGATTGAGATTATCAAGATGATACTGGATATAACAATGTTCCAGCACACAACAATGCGTTTTTTACTTGACTTCCAACATAGAACATATGCTTCAGTCTTTCTAACAGCAAGTAGTTAAATGACATATTCGATAATTATTGTCGCTATATTGATAGAGGTTAATAGTAATGGGAAGTGAACCTAATGAAAGACGTACATAGACGCCGATGCCTACAACAAAATTTTAGTATTTTACCTCAGATAATATGGAAAGTTTTCAAATGAAATGTCACCATTTTTGCAATCAAGTAGTCCTTGTTGTAAACCATCTTTAAATGCCTGGTGCCTTAATGAAACAGAAACATCCGATTCCTTTCGCTGATCTTTGAATGCCCTATGCTCATCAAGGATTCTAGATATGTTGCGACTTATATCAAACCCATGAGATGTAGAACCAGCTAGAACCTGCAAAAATGGCCTCAAGTCATTGCTTTCTGCAACAATCTTCCCACTGTCTGCATCAACATTTGAATTTTCATTGGCAACATCACAGGAGATGGAGCAACAGTCTTTCCAAGAATTGATAGAGGAATGTCATCCTCTTGATCAGAGGTATCCTTCATTTCAGCATCCTCCACATGGTTGTCTAACTCTTCGCATGCAGAAGGTAATGCTGGCAATTCAGAACAGTGTCGTGTATCTTCATCATTTTGAGATGGAGGAAGAAGGGATAATTCTTTAGTAAGATTGGATAGTGATGCAAGCGTTGAGGCAACAGTACATCTGTCTTCTGATCTTACTTCAGTATGTAATCCTTTTACTGGTTCATTATCACATTCTAACAAGACTGAATGTTGCACACCCACTGTAGCATCACCGTTATTGGTGAGTTGTTGAAAAATCTGAAAGTCCGTCAAGGAAACACACTATTGTCTGATACAATTTGAAGAGGTATACCTCTCAAGTTTATCCATGTGAAGTAAACTAGAAAACAAGGATGACTCAAATAAATATAAACAAAAAAATATGACTCACAAAAACAAAGGTAAAAACAATAATACTAGCAATGCTTCTGTAACAAGGATACATAAGCATGTTTACCAGACGAGTTAAAAACCACTTCATCTCCTTCATTTAGATGAATACTCGAATCTTTGGAATAAACCTTTCCATTCACTTGGACAGCCCCTTCATTCCCTGTTATTTCAAGCAATGTAACTGATACTCCTCCCTGGAGATAACAAAAAAGTGAGGCTCGAATAGAAAAAGTAATGATATCAATGAATATCTGAAATCTAGAATCATTGCAGCAAGATGCGGAAAAAAAAAATTAACATTTACCTCAGACTCAATGTGCTTCAGACTGCAAAGGGATTTACTAACTTCGGCATCTCCCACACACAAGTCGCACTGATGACCTTGACCAACAGTGAATGTGGGGCGATGCATGACAATATGTGGACTCTGCAGCACACGGACACACAGTTAACCGGCATGGAGATAGACAGGTTAATAGACAGCTCTCAAAGACAAAAGCAAAAGTGGACATGGTACACATACCAACAAATCAATCTAAATCTTGAATAATACACTTTTCAAGACAAAATAATGTATTTTCCAACACTACTTAATAGAGTTATTAGGCTTGAAAAACTATATCCCAAATTAATCTAAAATATTGGTCAAACATTTTCCGTAAAATCAAAGACTTCAAGCAACTAGTCGCAGCAGATATATTGTAATAGTTATGAACCATATGGTGCCACCATAAACCTATGGATAGACAGGCACGACCTCATAATATTGTAAGCGAACACTGGGATGGACGCACACAGAATGCCCAATCTACTCCTTTTGATAGAAAGCACACTGCACACTCATATTTGTAGCTTCAATAGCACGAACACAAACTTAACAGTGAGTTTATGCCAACAAAAGAATAATTTGTTACACACCAACGATATCTAAATTTTGCAAAATCTCTTCAGAGTTCAAATTCTCCCACTTCTCCCTTGACCTTAGTTTATTTAATTGTAGTAGGCTTTGGGCATTTTAGGGAAAATTAACTTCTCGAGGAGATGAAACATATTCTGAAATGACGACAATGTTATTGAGTCAATGATGAACCACCAAAAAAACCCAGCCAAAGCTACAAAATTTACTCTACTGACAGTGCACATTTGAGCAGTCACAGTAACGAAATGATTTTTATCACAGTCACATCAAATATTCTACAAGTATCTCTAGTTTCAGGACTAAAACGCTTCATAAAGATAACCTTATGCATTCTATACCTTTTTAAACAAATAAAACATGAAATAGAGTAAAAGACATAAGCCTACCTGGGAGCACTGGGAAAGAAGTTTTCCCCATGCAACCCCTATGTTATATTTAACTTGCCGTTTCTTCCCTCGATTCACTAACAGTCCACTGGGTTTCCCATTTTCCAAATCCATTGAAGAATTACCTGCATCAACACCAAAAATATCAACAAATAAAAACTTCAAGAAGTTAGAAGAAGAAGATAAGCAACACAATTTTTTTATTTCACTCTTTAAACCCAATTCTCATTTCCTAGAATAGAACCAATATTACAATCTTAGTCACATTCTAATATTCCAAATTTATTAATTAAAATTTAACTTTTAATTTGCTCCCTAAAAAAATATGTTGCATCAATATACACAACAGAATACATAATATTTTAAAATTTTCGAATAAATCACACATTATCATTATTTATACATACAACAATCATAATAAACAAAACATATATTTACATGATGAAACCTTTCATTTGGACATGCCCAGAAATGCTCAAAAAATAATTCAGAAACTACCTTTGCAACACATAAATTAATCGACAGAAATATTTATCCAAATCACTTGTGCCCAAAACATAAAAAATGAAACCATTGAGCAAGAATTTGCAAAAGATCCTCGGGAAACAAGAATTTGATGAAATCAAAACACACGCAGGTTACAAGATCGATAATCATAATCGAAGAAACAAAAGACTCACCTTCCACCGCCACTCCTGGCTGTTTCGTTACCGCCATAGCATCCGATTGCTTTACGCTGCCACTGTTAGCCAGATCAACCGATCCAGCCTCATCTATAGTCAATTCTTTTGTGACCACCGCTTCACCTACCACTTCGTTCGCAGACGGAGAATCGTTGGTCGACGAGGAAGACGCCTCTGACGCCTGTACACAGACAAAACCCCCAAAATTCAAGACCACCGCGAACCAAAAACAGTAACAAAAACCCAATTCAGCATTCCACCCAAACCCACAAGCTGAAAAAATCCAAACAATAAAAACCAAACCTTGGATCGCTTCCCGTTAGGCAGCGAAGACGATGGAGATGAAAGGGGACGCTTAGAAGAAGAGCTCCGCCTCGTCTCAACCATGTTTCTGATATAATCTTACAAAAAAGCACAAAGAATCACAGTTCCCAGACAGAAAACCCAATCAAGAACGCCACCGAACCAAAATGAGAAGGTATTCCGATAAATATGTTTGTGTATATAAATAAATCAATTATTCTTTAGCCCGAAAGACAGGATATGATATGCAGCGGAGAGGAAGAAGGAATCAACAGTAGGAGGTTGGGTCATATATAGACAGAGCTTTGACCTTTGGCTTTTGGGCACATATTTTTTATTTTTGGTAGTTCTGGGGGATAAGCGGACTTCGGAAGCAATGCGCTTTTGTTTGCACTAGCGAGACTATGCGATTTTCCTAATTTTCCCCATCAACATTATTATTTTAAATAATGTAAGCATTTTGATAGTTATTATTTATTAGCATGGAGTATGTGATTAGATTATCTTTTATATCGAAAAGTTATAGAAACAAATCCTGTAAAATTAAGTAAGCGATTTGGTGAGGATGTAAGGATTGGATTTTTGGAGAAACTTATCAAGAGTTAATTTGATTTGGTAGCTCTATTTAACTTCTTCGTGATAATTTTTTGATTGAGGATTATCGCTAAGACCTTAAAATATAGGTTTTGAACTAATCGAATTTAGCTGTAAGTAAACAAAAATTTTCGACTCGAATTAGATGTATTCGAACTTGAATAGTTTAATTTTTTTTGCTCAAATTCGAGTTGAGCTCGAAAGCTTTGACCATCTTCGCGGGCTTCTCGAGCTACTGCTCAAAAGACTCGAAATATAAGTATTTACTATAAATTTATATTACTTATACTGTTAATTAAATTTAAACATCGTAAAGTAGCTAACTTTTAGTATGTTAGCGAAGATATTTTATTAAAAAAAAATCTTTTAGCCATCTAACTCTGTATAGATCTTATTTTGCATCACAAAAACTTTTGTGAGATTGTCTCACATGTCAATTTTGTGAGACGGAACTTCTATTTGGGTCACAATGAAAAAGTATTATGTTTTATGTCAAAAGTATTACTTATTATTGTAAATATGGCTAAAGTTGACACATCTCACGAATAAATATTTGTGATACCGTATCATACGATATCTACTAATCATACATTTATATTTCATCATATCTTCTTTCTTATTATTTCATTGTCAAAAAATAATAACTTTCATTTTTTATTTTTTAAAAAAAAAACATATTTCTTTCAATCTTGAATTATTTAATAAAATATTAAAGATCGTGAGTGGCTCGTGCAGTATTAGCAAAAGAATTTGAGCTCGAGTTAGGCTCGAATTTTTGTTGAATATATTCAAGTTCGGCTCGAATTCTATAATTTCAAATACATGTCAAATATTTTCCAAGTCGGTCTGATTTTAATTTATATATTATCAAAGACAAATGTGAATTATCAAGAGACAACGGTCTACATATTGAATGGATTTTGACTACGACAAACTTGAAGATAAGTGGTATTCTGCTGTGATCAAATGTTTACCACTAAAACAAAAGCTATAGTTGCTAACAAATACACAACATTATTTTTTCATAATTATGACAACGTAGAGCCCCACGACAGGTGGACATGAGGGGTTGCATCGTTGTAGGGGCCAAATGGGCTCGGCTGATAGGTCTGTGGATCTGAGAGGGGCTTTAGGGTCATGCCTCACTACTAATTTTGTTTCAAGTCTCTCGAAATCGGTCTTACCCATACCCTACCGCTAGTGTTATTCCTCAGCTAGGACAGTCTTATCCATTAAGATCTGACGTCCCTTTTTTTATGGCATACATATCCAATCAGATCAAACAATGGAATGTCAGCATCATGACGCACATTAGCGTTTCTCAGGAGGTAACTCATCTCAGCACTTCTCTCACTCTTGCACATATAACCTAACAATCCTCCCCCAAAAGTATACAAATATTCTTCTTGGTATATTCGAACTCATGAATCTTTGTGATACTAGTTGTTAGGATCAAGCATTTACAAATATGACAAAAGTTATAGTTGTTAGTTAAAACGCAGCTTTATTTCCTTATACTTTTGGTATAGGAGAGCCTTGCTATATGTGAACGTGAGAGACTGCACCGATGTGGGTTCCGATGGGTTGAGGTGTTAGGCCCGTGAATCCAAAAAGGGCTTTGGGGTCGTGCCTCATTGCAGGTGTTGTCCCACTCCCTTGAGATCAGTCTTACACTTGTCATGTCATTGGTGTTATCCCCAAAAGAGATAGTCTTACCTATTAAATATGGCATCCCTCTTTTTACGACAACTTAGCCAAGAAGATAAAATGACACAATTTCAGCTACATGACGCACATGAGCCTCTTCCACGAGGTCACTCATCACATTACTTCTCTCACTTGATATGAATATTTGTACACTTGAAAAGCAAACATGATTTGGATGTAATCATGCCCATAATTCAATAAAACAAGAATGATTCTCATATGTTTTTATCCCGATCTTTGAAACAAGTAATTTGAGCAATTCACACCTAAATTATGAAGTTTATTAACAAATAACATCAGAATAAACAACCGAATTCAAGTGAACCTTCAATCGTCATGGGCATATCATGCGACCTAACGACTTTTATAAAGAACTAATATGCAATGTTAGACACATTGTCAAACTTCTGACAAGCGATGAAATGTGTTATTTTAGAAAACCTATCAACAACAACAAATATAGAATATATATCCTTCTTAGTCATAGGCAACCCTAAAACAAAACCCATAGAAATGTCAACACAAGGATCATTAGTAACGAGAAGCGGATTATATAATTCATATGGTTGTGTTTTAGATTTATCGTGTCTACAAGTTATGCACTTTTCATAAACACGCTTAACATCAAGCTTCATATGTGACAAATAAAAGTGTTCAAGCAATGCATTTAATGTTTTAGCCAAACCAAAGGGTCTCATTAAACCCCGACCATGTGATTCCATAACAATATATTAACGAATTGAAGATCTAGAAATTCACAATCTGTCATCTATAAATAAGAAACCATTAATCAAATAAAATT
Organism: Primulina eburnea; assembly: GCF_022965805.1. Classification (NCBI taxonomy): domain Eukaryota; kingdom Viridiplantae; phylum Streptophyta; class Magnoliopsida; order Lamiales; family Gesneriaceae; genus Primulina; species Primulina eburnea. Next base: position 25,969,608 of record NC_133109.1, on the reverse strand, counting down.
TATCATGTGAACCATACATATATGTTTTAAATATCTCCTTAAAATCTTCATCCAACACATATAATTCCGTAACATGCTCAAACCCCAATATTTTCAAATCCAAAATTTTACGTACCTCCGTTATAGTACATCTTCCACAATATTTTCCTTACCTTGTTTGTACTTGATCATGTAAGGAATGTTTCAATGAAAGATAGGCACTTGGCGTGCCTGTTGTTTAACTTTTGTTGCCCCTTAAAGTTCTTTAGAGATTCATGATCTGTATGAATTACAAATTCTCTACGCCTTAAGTAGTGTTGTCATGTTTCAAGAGTCCTTAGCAAATCATACCAGTGTTTTTATAACCGGACCGTTAATCGAACCGGTCAAGCCTTAAAAAATGGTTCAACCGGTTCATTTACACTGGTATGATTTGCTAAGGACTCTTGAAACATGACAGAAACAACAAACACTTTTTGAAGATGAATAAAATAGTAAAATATTGATTATTTATGTTTTAATAGTTTTTACTTAATTTTTAAGATGAAAATTACAACAAATATCCAAATAAACATCACTTTTCAAATTCAAAAATCCAAATTACACCTAACATGTAACCAAATAGTGATGACCAAGTTTAAGTGCCCAAGAAAACATCAAGTTTAATAATACAAAAAAGTAGCAAACATCAAGTTTCTTATACAAAAAAGTATCAAACATCCAGTTTCAACTTTCAAGTTGCATCCTTTGATGCCCACACCGCATCCAATTCTTGAAGTGTTCTTTCGTAGTCATTATCATCTTCATCCCCACCATCCAAAAGTTCTTCCAAGTCCAAAGAAGGTGTTTCTTGCATTTCACCAACACCTTTATCTAAATCTTTTTTAAAAAATTAAAATAATACATGTTTAGCAAATAGAAAGCAAAAATTTGTTTAAAAAAATTATTATTAAGACATAAACCAAGAAATAATTATTTTTTCAAACTATTTAACAAAAATAAAGGAAAGAAAATTTACTTTCTTCTTCTTGAATATTTATTGGAAGAGCTTCCTCACCATAAAGCATCTCATCCAACTCATCTATGTCTAAAATAGGTGAAGAATTTTCTTCTTCTTTTCCATAACCCAAAAGTCAGTTTTATCAATGCTCTCATAATCAATAAGATCTTGACAATTCATTTGGTTATCAAGCCTACAACAACAACAATAAACAAAACAATAATTCTAAATTTCAAGAATTCAAATTGAAAGAGTAAGTAAAAAAACCATCACCTTTCTTTTAAACGCAAGTTGTAATGGACATACACAAGATCATTTAATCTTTGATGCTCCAATCTATTCCTTTTCTTTGTATGTATTCTTTCAAACACGCTCCAATTTCTTTCACATCCCGAAGAAGAAGAAGTTTGGCTCAAAATCTTAATAGCCAAATTTTGTATGTTTGGAGCACTACATCCAAAAACTCTCCACCATTCATCTACAAGAAAATTTAAACTTTTAAACAATGAGTAAAAAATATAAGAATTACAAAAACAATAATATTTAAAATAATAATGCATACCTGGTTGCATACTCTTTGATGAATCAATAGCAAGTTGTCGAGCAAAACTTCCTAATCTATCTTGATAAATTGCTACTTCATCAATGCACTTTCTTTGAACAGATGTATCACTAATCAAGGTAGTGACCATCTCAACAAACCATCCATTATCTCCTTTTTAGTGCACATATTAAACTTGTCATATGCAAAAGCAAGGGTTCAGGAGGTATGCTGCTGCATGAATATCTCGTCGAAGTTGTTTGTACCATCTTGTCTTGACAATACTTGTAAAAGGCTTGTAAAATTTCTTTTTATTCTTGAAGATATTTTTTATTGCTTTCTTTGCCCTATACATTCCGTCATAGACATAACCAATTGAAGTCCTTCGATCAGTATCCATTATACGCAACATACGTATTAGAGGAGCAGCAACACCAACTACAACTGTGCAATCACTCCAAAATCTTGTATCAAGAACAACCGCCAGAACAACACTTGCTTTTTTGTCTTTGAAGTATCGAGAATCCTTAAATGTCTTACTAGTAAAAAAAGCTTGCAAATCATGTTGATGTTCAAGGATACTCTTCAATGCAATGAATGTAGTAGCAAAACGAGTTGGCCCTGGATGTACAATCTCTGTCCATCCTTCTCTCTTTCTCAACCATGCCAACAGAAATGCATGCATTGTAAACGAATTTTGTTACCAAGAATGAAGCCTTTTTTGTAAGATTACTAACAAGCTCCATTTTACCAATATCACCAAGAATCAAATTCAGACAATGTGCAGCACAAGGCGACCATTTGATAGAGGGATACTTATCATGAAGCAAAACATCGGCTGCTTTATAGTTGGCCCCATTATCAGTTACCAAATGAACGATATTATTTGATCCAACCCATTCCACTAACTCAACAAATAGATTACAAAGTGTGGTTGCATTTTTCACAATATCAGAAGCATCAACAGATCTCACAAATGATGTTCCCCTCTTGCAATACACTAGAAAGTTTATAAGTTGCCTATTTGACCGATCTTGTCAACCATCAGCCATTATAGTGCAACCTCTTTCTTCCCAAACACTTCGATAACCATCAACTACTAATTGAAATTCCTTTTTCATGCTTCCTAATAAGTTTGTTCACAACTGATTATATTTCGGTGCTTTATAACCGGGACCAACAGCAGCAATAACATCCACCATTTGTTGAAAATAAACAGAATTCACAGCAATGATGGGAATACAAGTATCATAAAAAAACCTAGCAATGCTCATATCAACATTAAGTAAAGCTTCTTTACTTACGAGCACACTTTTGATAGAACGTTGTGCACCGACAGTAGTTCTCGGTGCAAAAAAGTTAGGCATCTTCTCATCTCTCTTGCTCTTTCCTTTTTGAGAAGCCGCACCAAAAGAATATTTATCTTTCCCCCTTGTTTGAGTATGTGGTGGATGCATTTCTTCTTCAAGATTTGTCATATGAGGGACCATCAATATTATCATCTTCAAATGATATCGGAGCTATGCTTTTTTCTTCAAATGCCTTTAAAGATTGTTCCATTTGATATCTTACATCATATGGAACTTTTTTGCATGATGCAATATCTCCTTTTCTACCTGCTAAATGTTTTTTAATCCTATTGATCCCTCCACCCCTCCACACATTATTGGAATGCAAACAAGTCCAACTTCTTTCCCATCATTACCCACATCCTCTTTAAAATGAGCCCATGCTGGATCGGTTTTGCTTCTAAACGAGGAAACATAATTAGATGTGGAACTAGATTTTTGCCCGCCACTTGATGAATCCATCTATATTTTAAAAAATAATGAACTTTAATGCACAGTTGATGAAGTATAGTAAAAGAGGAAAAATAAACAATAAATTATGAACATATGAGTAATTCAATATAATAATTGAGAGATACATCACAAAAGGAATATAAATTTGATATATTAGTTAATGATTGCTACTAACAGATCATTTTTTCTTAAAATTTAAATTGTTAGAATTTAGAAATGTTAAATATTTATAGCTACTCTCGTATGCTTGATTTCTTGCAAAAGAAACTTTAGTTGTGATTGGGTTTGGGTAATATAGATACAAGATAATTAATTTTGAAGTTTGAACAACAATAAAATTATAATGACTAAGTTGGTATCTGTGACAAAGACTTGGCTAGTTTCAAGAAAACAAAGAAGCCACGATCCATCATTGTGGAATTGCTAAGTGTTGCTATGTAGAACACAACTCAACTACACGAAAACATGAGTATAAAATTATTTTTAAAAAATGGAATCCAACAGCTATTGCACAGTGCACTCGATGGAAAATTGGGAAAAAAAGATCAAAGAAATGGAAGAGCATGTCTCAGGATTGAAAAGCTTCTGTACCAAAAAAAAATTCTATGCTTTACAGTTTACACTATGAAAAATATCACTAATCATCAACAAAATGGAAGAGATTGATTAATTTTGCAAGATAAACAATATACCAAAAAAAGTCTAAACTAACATTACTCATTACTTTGAGATTCCTCCTTTCCAATCAAGCTAGTAATAAGCAGGCGTGGTGTGGAGATCTCTCCAAATCTTGTGTCGATTTTTAATTCTAACCAGTCAACGAGAATGAGGATAATTAAATTATTAAAATATCTGGGCAATTTTTTTTTTATAATTTCACAGACCCGTGCGGTTCTTAAAGACCGGCCGGTTTCCGGTTTTCCCGATTTAACCGGGTTTTAACCGGTTTTTTCCGGTTAAACCTGTTTTCCGGGTTTTTACTTATCTCCGGAGAACATTGAATCATACAACTCCTTGTCGTAGGTTGGGTTGTTCAACGCCTCTTCATTCAACTTCCCATTAAAACGGGTCATCCTCCTTGCATCAAAACTCCCCCAATACATATACATGATGCATCGATCACATTCAGTTTTAAAAATATTAGTAAAGTTAGACAAAACAAGATAAAGGATCATGGATGAATTTCGGCTTAATATCATTAAAAGACTTCTCTTTCTCCTTGCCCCAATGGAATGAAATGTTCTTCTTGATTACAGTCATCATCGGTGTTTCCAACATGATAAAATATTTCACAATCCTCTTGTAGAAGCTTGCAAGACCGTGAAAGCTTCGAACTTGACCAATAGTAGTAGGTATTGGCCAATCTCGAATAACATTTACCTTGACCTCATCCACTTGTATACCTTACGAACTCACAACAAAACCAAGGAAAACAAGTTACTTGTACAAAAATCACACTTCTTGATTTTAGCATATAATTTTTCAGCTATAAGTAATATTAGTACAAGTTTCAAATGCTCATGTGTTCATCCAAGTTCTTGTTATACACTAGGATATCATCAAAATAAACAGCAACAAACTTTTCTACATGTGCGCGTGCACGCAAAACATGGTTCATTAATCTCATACAAGTGCTAGGCGCATTAGTAAGTCCAAAAGGTATGACCAACCAATCATGCAAACTATACTTGGTTTTAAAAGAATTTTTTTGCTCATCAACCTCTTTCATCCTAATTTGATGGTATCCACTTTTAAGATCAATTTTACTAAAAATGCTTGCATGGTGCAACTCATCTAACATATCATCTAGCCTATGTATGAGATGCATATATTGATGGTGATGTTATTAATTGTCATGCAATCAATGCACATACGCCATGAATCATCCTTCTTAGGAACTAGTAAAATAGGTACAACACAAGGAGACATGAACTCATACACAAAACCTCTATCTAATTGTTCACTTACCTGCCGCTGAAGCTCCTTACACTCCTCCAGGTTGCTCCTATATCCTGGTCACTCGGGCAAGACACTTCTGAGATTGTATAATGTTGAGAACGGCATAGTCTGATATCACAACTGACTGTGGGTTCCTAGTGGTAATTCACTGAGAAAAGACATTATGAGGGAAGCCCACAGCACCCCATACTTTATTCACCTTGGGAGTACGAATATGTATAAGGATCTACAGTCTTTGTATTGGTGGCAGGGTATGAAGCGAGATATTTTGCTTTTTGTATATGAGTGTTTGACGTGTCAGTGGGTTAAGGCAAAACATCATAAACTTGCAGGAAAGCTTGGACCGCTCCTTATTCCCGAGTGGAAATGGGAGAACATCACTATGGATTTCGTGAAAGGACTAACGAAGACCCTTGGAGGGTATAATGCGATTTGGGAAATGTGGCCAGTACTTCAGGCAGTGGTGAAATATTATTCAACAAAGCAGCAACGGTTGCAGAAGGCAGGCATAAATTTTGTGACACATGGATTATGGATTTAGGAGCGGCGTGGCACATGACGTCTCGGAGAGAATGATTTGATCATTATGAACCATCTCAGGAGGATCTGTATTCATGGGAAACGGTCATGACTTGAAAATCGATGGGGTTGGTACTATCAAAATAAAAATGTTCGATGGCACCATTCGCACCATACATGAGGTACGACATGTGAAAAGATTGATGAAAAATCTTTTGTCCTTGGGGCAATTGGATGACATCAGGTGCAAAACTCGTATCGAGAACGGGATCATGAAAATTGTGAAGGGCGTGCTTGTGGTTATGAAAGCAGAAAAAGTTTCTGCAAATCTGTATGTACTTTTGGGAGAAACACACAAAAAGGCAGAACTAGCTGTTTCATCAATTGGTTCAGGAGAAGAATTAACAGTGTTATGGCATAGAAAGCTCGGGCATATGCCAGAATGAGGGTTGAAAATTCTCTCAGAATGGAAGCTGCTGCCGGGACTTACAAAAGTGTCACTAAACTTTTGTGAGAATTGTGTTACTAGTAAACAACACAGATTAAAGTTTGGCACTTCTACTTCCAGGAGCAAAAGCATATTGGAGCTGATTCATTCGGATGTTTGGCAAGCACCGGTTGTATCCCTAGGAGGAGCGAGATACTTTGTCTCGTTCATTGATGATTTCTCTAGGAGATGTTGGGTGTATCCGATCAAGAAGAAATTAGATGTTTTCCAGATCTTCAAAGATTTCAAAGTGCGGGTTGAACTTGATTCAGAAAAAAAAAAATCAAGTATCTGAGGACTGAAAATGAAGGAGAATATACCAGTGAAGAATTTGATGCAGATTGTCAACATGAGGGCATCAAAATACAGTTCACGAAGGCTTACACACCTCAATAGAATGGAGTGACAGAGCGGATGAATATAACCTTATTGGACAGAACAAGAGCTATGTTGAGGACTGCGGGTCTAGACAAGTAATTTTGGGCGGAAGCAGTCAAAACCGCTTGTTATTATCAATCGTTCTCCTTCAGTGGCGATTGATCTGAAGACTCTGATGGAGATGTGGACTGGGAAGCCGACAGATTATTCTCATTTGCATACATTTGGAAGTCTGGTATACGTTCTGTACAATGAGCAAGAAAGATCAAAGTTGGATTCGAATTACAAAAAAATGTATCTTCTTGGATTATGTTATGGAGTAAAGGGGTTTCGCTTGTGAGATCCTACTATTAACAAGCTTGTCATCAGCAGGGATGTATTCTTAGAGGAAGATAAAGTAAAGGGAGACAAAGGCACACTGAATTCAGAAACTATTATATTTCATGTGGAGAATAAGACAGACGAAGGTCAAATTTCTTGTGAAGTAGTACCAGAGCACGAAGAACAAGAACAAGTTGAGTATGAGATTTCCAATGTGAGACAGTCAACTCGAGACATAATGAAACGTCTACCTTTTTTATTGCTTTAAAAGTACTGGAATTTTTTTTTATAAACATTCGATTTTCGGCCATGACATATAACTAGGGATGTAAATGAACCGAACTGTTCGCGAGCTTTTCGGATCTCGGCTCGTTAAAAAGCTCGTTCGGGCTCGTTCGTTAAGCTTATCGAGCCGAGCCCGAGCCTTATTTTGGGCTCGACAATTTTGTTGAGCCGAGCTTGAGATTAATGATGTTCGGCTCGTTAGCTCGTGAACATATTCGATAATAGGTTCGTGAGCTCAAAATTGAGCTCGGCTCGTTTAGCTGGCTCGTGAGCTCGAGCTCGAGCTCGGCTCGTTTAAGTGGTTCACGAGCTCGGGCTCGAGCTCGGCTCGTTTAGGTAGATCGTGAGCTCGAATTTGAGATAATTAATGAGTTATAATATTAAAATAATTATGTATGATAAACAATAATAAATTAAAAATTAAAAATTATATTAAAAATGTGAATGTTATGGCAATAATGGCATATTCCCGTAACCTCATCCTCATCTATTCCAAATCCCAAAACCTATTCGGCTATTCCCGTAACCTCACCTATTCCACCCGAATCCGCGCCTCCCGACCTCCGCCCACCGTCGCCGAGGGTCTCCGGTCGTAGCCCAGGTCCGGTCGACCATTATCGAAGCAGAAATCGGTAGATTTGAGCGTGTATAGGTAGCGAGACCCCTTTCCCGTCCACCTCTAAACCGCGTACGACTTCCGACGATTCTCCGTTCTTCCGCCGACGCCGAGGGCTGAAAATCCTTGTACCGTCTTGGTCGACTTTGATTGAGGCGTGAATCGAGAGTTTGGAGATCGTATAGGTCGCGAACCCTAGCTCTGATTCTGGTTTGGTTTCATCTCCAAATACAGTGGGCAAAACAATTAGAGACAAAAGTTCAAAAGTTTCAGCCTCTCAGGTGTGTTTGAATATTGCTGCTACGGCAATGAATTTAGTCTACTTAAGAAACTCATATTGTCATATAGAGTCCAGTTTCTGTTTAAAACTCTGGCTGCATGAGATTTTCTTGTTTCCCTTAACGTCTGTTTTTGTAGATACGGCATGTTTCTGTATTCTTGATTATTGCAATGAGGGTAACAGTAACTAGTTTATTTCACCGTATTAAAGAGTGTTTTCTGTACGAGCTGGGTGGATTGGTTGAATGCAATATTATGAGTACTGTAATCTGTTGGTACTAATTAATGTATTTATTGTTGTTCATCAGCTCCAAACATGTCGACTCCAAACACATCATCTGCTCAAGAATCATGCACAACTCCTGTTGTGGGAGGAGTTCAACCAAGTGCCAATGATACCAATGACACTTCTCAAAGCAAGGCTGTGGTTGAACTTGATAATATTCAAGATGAAGGTGATAATCCATATGCCCCGAAGAAAAGGAAACGCACATCTCCTGTATGGATTGATTTTAAAGAGATTATTCTTTCAGATGGGTTGATAAAGGCTGAATGTATTCATTGCAAACATCGAATGACATATACTAAGTCTGGTCCTACATCACATTTACTTAGGCATAGCAGAAGTTGTATGAGGAAGCGGATGAACGAGAAAGGACAAAAAAGTATAAGTATAAGCACAACCATGTCGGAGTCAGAATCTGTTAATGCAGTTCAGAATTTCAGATACGATCATGCGAAGATCAGGGAGATTGTCTCTCACATGATTATTGTTCATGAATTGCCATTCGTCTTTGCAGAGTATGAATTGTTCAACTTACTGATGAAGAATTCTAGTCCACATTATCAAAAAATCAGTCGTGCCACTGCCAAGAAAGATTGTATTACTTCTTATGAAATAGACAAGAAAAAATTAGTGGCAGAATTAAAGGACATAAATAGGGTCAGTGTGACTACGGATTTATGGAGGTCTGATCAGAAAATTTCATATATGGTTGTCACTTGTCATTATGTGGACTCCAGTTGGAATTTGCAAAAGCGGAATTTGAATTTTTGTGATGTCCCCCCACCTCATACAGGTATAGTTGTTTGTGATGTGTTGAATAAGTGTTTGGTTGAATGGGGAATTGAAAACAAGGTGTGGACAATCACAGTTGATAATGCTACATACAATGATGTAGCTATTCGGATGTTGAAAGAGAATCTCTCTTATAAAAACAATCTTCCTCTCGGTGGAAAATTGTTTCATGTGAGATGTTGTGCGCATATCTTGAATCTTTTGGCACAAGATGGGCTTTCGGAGATAAAAAATATTATTTCCAATGTGCGTGAGAGTGTGAAACACATATCTGCCTCAGAGTTTCGTCTTAATATTTTCAGTGAAATTGCAAAACAGTTGCAATTATCTTCAAAGAAACTAGTAATGGATTGTTGCACTAGGTGGAATGCAACATATTGCATGTTGTCTACTGCTCTAGAGTTCAAGGACGTCTTCCCAAGATATCAACAAAGGGATCCTACTTATAACACTTTGCCAAGTGAGGAGGATTGGGAGAAAGTCCGTGTAGTTTGTTCTTTTCTTCAAGAATTTAATGAAGTTACTCACATCATTTCAAGTAATAATATTAAAATTGAATCTTGTTTCTTAATAAAATTGTTTATTGTCTGAATATCTAATATAGTTATCTACATTTTTCAGGTTCAGAATATCCAACTTCAAATTTGTTTCTACCTGAACTTTATAACATAAAGAGGTTATTGAATAATACAAGTATGGGTGAAGGTAGTTTCATGAAATATATGGTTAACAACATGAAGACTAAATTCGACAAGTATTGGGGTCACTGTAACTTGTTAATTTCTATGGCAGCTGTATTAGATCCAAGGAATAAGATGAAGTTGATTGAATGGTGTTTTCCAGAAATCTATTCTGAAGTTGATGCAATTGAGAACATCGTTACAGTTCGTGAGACATTGCGTTTGTTGTATCGTGAATATGTTGATGCTCACAAAAATAATGTTGGTGAAAAGGATGTTTCAGGTGATGCTCAGAAAGAAAGTTCTAGTGTTTCAAGTATTGTTAGTGCAAAAGGAAAGGGTAAAGTGAGGACAGCATTTGCCAACTATATTAAGAATGTTGATAGTTTGGAGCAAGTGAAGTCTGAACTTGAAGTGTACTTTGAGGAAGGGGTTGTATTGTGTGAAGAAGATGATGAATTTGATGCATTGTCATGGTGGAAGATGAACAACTTAAAGTTTAGGATTTTGTCAAAGATGGCATGTGATGTACTATCAATTCCAATAACTTCTGTCGCTTCTGAATCGGCTTTCAGCGCTGGTGGTAGAGTTATTGATTCATATCGTGCCAATTTGAGAGTGGATACGGTTCAGATGTTGCTTTGTGCAGAAGATTAATTACGTGCTCGGTACCAAGTCAAGAGAAAAGAAAATGTAAGTAAATTGATATTTAATTTAATTGTGTCTTTATTAGATATGTGTTATTTTCTATTAATTTAGGTTGGTTAATTCTAACATTTTGAATTTTTGTGCTTGTATGTAAAAGGAAAATTCGGGGCTTAAAGAGATTCATTTGAATTAAGGTCATTACCATCGAATGTTTATCATTGAATTGGTGAAGTTTGTTTGTTTGTTTTAATTTAAATATCTTTTATGTTTTATCTTGTTGAATTCCTATTAGGTTGTTCAAGTTGGGTTCACGAGGGAGCGAGGCAAGAACAGCAAGCTCATTCATGCTCTGGTAATTCTTTTATGTTTTATCATGTTGAATTCCTATTAGGTTGTAGGGTTTAATTAAGTTGTTTTTTTCTTATTTGATCATTAGAAAAAAGAACCGATCCCAAAGAAATTATTACTGTACCTTTAGCAATGTAAGTAGGAGGAATATTCAAAACGGGACTAATTCTAACACCATTGACATATGATCTGGAACTCTTCTTCAAATAAGGCCTTTCTGCTGTATTGTAATAAGGGTAGTATTGAATTGGAGATGAACGTAGATTTGAAGATTCTTTCATTGAATGCCGCTTCTGCATAACTTTGTGGTTTGGAGTTGGATTCGGAGCAGAAACGAGCTCGCTTAACGAGATTGTTTAACGAGTCGAACCCGAGCCAGGCTCATTAAACAAGATAAACGAGCCATTAACGAGCCGAGCCCGAGCTTCAAACCAAAGGCTCGTAACGAGCCCGAGCCGAGCCCGAGCCCGAGCCCGAGCCCGAGCCAGAGCCCGAGCCGAGAAAATAGTTTAACGAGCCGAGCCCGAGCCTGATACTGTTCGGCTCGGCTCGGCTCGGCTCGGCTCGGCTCGGCTCATTTACATTCCTACATATAACACATGAAAATATTTTTTTATAAAATATTTTGCCCTTCTAGAATAAAACCTCAATCAACTAGTATCTAAAAGTTCAAGTGAAATAGTTATAAAGTAAAATCGTCTACTGTTTTACCAAACCTAAAAAGCAATAATTTGAAAAGTAACGCCCATACTACATCTCTCAAAAAATCTCTCAAAGCATAAATAAATAATCTTAAAAATCTTTAACTTAAATCATAAAGCGTAATGCGGAAAATGTAGCGCTGGTTCTCGGGTTGTGTGCGCCTTCAGTCTAGTCAAATCACTCATCAAGTCCTCCCTCAATACCACCTGCATCCATCACACCTAGTGAGTCTAAAGACTCAACACACCATAATCTTTATAACGAGTAATACGTAATACAGTCAACATATAACGGTGAAAAATACTTGTCTTTAAAATAACGTTTTCATGAAGATGCATAAATTTAAACATAAATATTTTCATAAATATTTTCATGATGCATTTCATAAACCTTAAATTTTTTCCTTTTTCCTCAACATGACATGACATAAACATTTTTCCTTTTTCCTTTGTTGAATTCAGATCGTTAACTGTGACTTTCCTCAAACCTCAAAAGTCGATGGATCCATCTACATGTAACCACAGTACTGGGCGGCGGGGGACACCAGCAACACTCTCACCGGTCAACTGGGCCCTGGCCAAGCATTATTGAATAGAAATACGATCGTCGGGTGTGAAGTCCCGAAAATTTTAAGTCCATATGAACCAAGTGCGTGCAAGTTATTAAATTCCTTATGTATTATATTAAATGATTTAATGCATGCTTATTTCATTAGATTGTGTTTTAATTCATGATTTAAGAATTTACATTATTTTAATAGTTATATTTAAATAGTTACAAGTTAAAATGTTTTCTTGAGTTTTATGTTTCAGGCGATTATTCGATGCGGGATCGAGGAAAGGAGACCGGGACAATTTTTAGTAAATATTAATGTGGTATTTAATCTTTAAGTTAGGTATGAGACATTTTAAATGAGTTATGGAGTTTTAATATTTTTTTTTTAAAAAAAGCCTAATTTAAATAATTTATTTGAGTTTCATCATTTTTAAAGCCTAAGTTATTTATTTAGCGATTTTTAACATTTTAAAACTTTTAAAGTTTTGCTAGGGTGCACTTTATTTTTTACCAAGGAAATTTATTCGAGATTTTTAGGGATTTATATGTTTAATTAATTTAATAATATAGTTAGTATTTTAAGTAGCTACTTAATTAGTCTTTAATTTTTAATTAGTATTGTTAATGGATATTTAAGCAAAAATCTATTTCCCTAAACTAGTAAACTCACGCACACACATATTGACTTCCACACATACACCTACACACACATTCAATTATTAAAAGAACACATACACCACATATATATATATACACACGTATATCACACACTCCCACACATTTATATTATTTCATTTGACTAAAGGAGAAAGAAGTTTGTTTTAAACTCTTTTTCTAACAATATATATATCTCACACACACGTACAAGTATATACACATACACCTTTCCTTACTCTTCATTTTACTTTTAATTTTTAAGAAAGAAAATTGAGGGTTCTTGAGCACATAGCAGCTGCCTCTCCCTCTGAAATTTCCAACAATATTTCATTAAGTTTATTTCAAGAAAATCGAGTCACGTTCGTCCCGGATCAAGCCTCGCTTCGTCTCCGCTTCGGTATCATCGTTACGGTATTTTTAAATATCAAAAGGCACGTATAATCTGTTCTTGCTGCATCGATCCTGTCATATTATGTGTTGAGTTATTTTTAAGCATAAAAATGTATATATGATGTAGAAGTTTGAGCAAGAAATGTATTGAATATGTTTTGAACAAATTTTAGATCCGAAAATTCCTGTTTTGATGTTCATTCGAAAACTGCAATTTTTCGGTACATATTTTGAGAAAACTTTCAACTAAAGAAACTTAGATCTTTTTGATACGTTCGATTTGATATAAAATTCGAGTTATTTGGATTAAAAACAAGTGAGTTATGGTGTTTTTAGTATGACTGCTCAAATTAAATCCGAAAACTCATGTTTTGATGTTCTTTCGAAAACTGCAATTTTTCGGCATATATTTTGAGAAAACTTTCAGCTACAAAAACGTAGATATTTTTGATACGTTCGATTTGATATAAAATTAGAGTTATTTAGATTTAAAACGAGTGAGTTATGATGTTTTTCGTATGACTGCTCAAATCGTGTTTCAAGAAAGTTATGAATTTTAATGTGTTCTTGAAGTTTTTATGTTGCAGGCTTTGTTGGGGATCGATGGGTGATCGTTGCTGCATATAAGAAAGTTAGTAATGATGTTTAGAGTATTTTTGAGGTTTCGATTCATGTCGTTAAGAGCTTGAATTATTAAGAAGTCGTAAGAAATAAACTTTAATATAAATGACAGTATTTTTGGGTCGAATAAATTGTAGGGTGATTATAAAAGTTTAGTTCATTGTTATGGTGTCCTAGAATGGTCTCATAGTGTTGAATCTTGATGCGTTATGTGTTAATTGGGAGAATAGACATGTCATAAAATTTTCATCAAATAATTCGTTGGGCAGACAGACACGGACCCGGAGACGGAGGTTAGCACGGGGTTCGTGCCTTCTCATTTCTTCGATACATATTTAAACGCACAGACACGGACCCCTACACGGACCTAAGGACGGGGTCTGTGCCCCTTCTTTTACATGACACATATGAGGCAGTACCTACACGGACCCGGGGCCTGACCTGGGTACGGGGTCCGTGTAGCTTCAGTTTTTGGGATAAATATTTTATCACTTAAGGTTTGGTTTGAGGTTTTATGCTATGATTTAACATTGATGTTTTACAAGGTCAAGTGGTGAGAAATTATAGAATGTTCTAAGAATTTATTTAGCTTGAGATTAAGCATGACTTTTACGTTTAAGTTGTACACTTTAAAGCTTATGAATTCATGTTAGTATGTTGCAACAACGACACGATTGACATCCAACGAATCCCTCAGCGCCAAGTAAGTATGTATGACGTGCAAAGAAAATATTTGAAGTTTTTGAGGTATGCTAAATGTCTTGTGACAAAAAAGTAAATGGGTTTGGAAGTCGGTGAACGTGGCCGAGGACCTCTCCACCCAGTTAAATTATGAACGGGTTAGATCGTGGTTGGAAAACGTTAAATTATGAACGGGGACCAACCAGCCCGTTAAATTATGAACGGGGATCTTATGTATGTGGCAGTGGATACGTCCCTATCAGCCCAGTACTGTGGTTTGTCTGATCAGATATTTATTATGTTATGGGTCACTTGCTTTGAAACATCTTCTACGAAAAATGATGAAGTTAAGTATGTTGAAGTATGAAAGCATGTTTAAAGAAAAGTTTATGTGATGGCACGTCATATTATGTATGCATGTATGTTCAAAGTTTATGCAAAGCTCAAGTTTATGAAAGTTCAAGTTATTATGCAAGTTCAAGTTTCAAAGTATGTATGTTCAAGTTCAAAGAAGTTTATGAGAGTTCAAAGTTATTATGAAAGTTTAAGTTTATTAAGAGTTCAAGTTTATTACGCAAAGTTTAAGTTTCAAGTATATATGTTATATTTTGAAGTTGTATGTGGTTTTATTATGTAATACTCGTTATTCCCAGTTTATACGTGTTGAGTCTTTAGACTCACTAGACTTGATCGATGCAGGTGAGTATGTTGATGAGGAGACAGGAGGTGGCGACCAAGGGGCAGGCTTGGACTGAGCGGAAGGCTAAATCCGAGGACCACTATGTTTATGTTTTATGAAAACTTTAAAATATTATGTTTTTATGTTGGATGTCAGAAGATTTGAAATAAGTACTTTGTTGGAAAATTTTAGTTGGGAATGTTGATTTTAATATTATTAAGTTAAATGACAAGTGACGACCGTATGAAATTTTATGTTTAAGAAAATTTTTAATTTTTCCGCAAATTTTGAATGGTAAAAAGTAAGGTACATTTCAGTTGGTATCAGAGCCGTGTTCTTGTAAAGGGTTATGCCTACTGTCAGTCGCAAGAAGCTCACGAAGTCACACCTCAAGTCTGTAAGTTTTAAAGTTTTAAAGTCTTTTAAGTAGTAAGCATGAAGTTATGATTTCAGCATGTGCATGTTTTAAATACTATCACTTGTATGTTTACATGACATACTTTTTAGAGTGCAGATTTATCTGTTGTTGTGATTCGAGATTGAATCTTTAAAATCTTTATGCATGATACGACATGAAATGGAAAATTATTTAATTTTCTTGCATGCTGGTGTGGTGGACTTGGACATGAGTAATAACTTTGCTTTTGGGAGTCGAGAAAAGTTAGAAATGATTTGTCAATGTTAGAAATGATTTGTCAATATTAATTTTTGGATTAGTAGTACTGATGTTATATTTATGGGTCATAAGTTAAACTTGATAATGATGAATGCTTTTGGGACTTGTAGATTTTATAAGAAATTTCTGATGATTCATGGTTGTTAGCTGAGTTGATTCTTTTAGAACTCCACTAAAGGATTAATGGTTAGGGACTACGACGATCTTTAGAAATATAAAGACGTAGAATTTATTTAGGATGATTGTCTTCCCAGTTGGATTTAAGGATTGAATTGCACGAATTGAAAATTTTAAAAACCTAAGTGCAAAGCAATATTCTAAGGGATTATTTTCGAATTTATCAAATTTTGGGATTAAATTTTTAGTTCAAGAATTTTAAGGTTAATGGGGTTAAGTCGAAAAATTTATGGGTATGAAGATGCAAATTTCAAAGAGTTGTAGGGCCAAAAATATAAATTTTGGGAACTTTAAGGGCCAATTTGCAAAGTCCGAAATTTTTGAGGATTAAATACGAACTTTTGAGGAACACTTGGGATTTTAAATATTAATAGAAATGTAAGACATGTTATGGAAATTGATTTTTGGGTTTAATAAGCTTAAGATTGTCGAACTTTATGTTACGAGAAATTTATAAGATAGAATTAAGAATGCCAACAACTTATGGGTAATTGTGGAATTTTTGAAATTTAGGACAATTGGGTAAATTTTTTTAGGAATTAAGAATTTATGCTACAATTTTAAGAAATTGGGAGAACTGGTTTAGCGTTAAATGAGAATTAAATGGTTTAAATGATATAGATCTCGGGGATTTAAGCTCGAAGAGATCATTAGAACATTGAAGTATTTGGGTTATAATATTATAAGAAATGGTAATTAAGGGAGTTGTAAGATGAATTGATATTTGGCTTGAAAATTAGGCGCTAGTGAATTAATGTTGCGGCAAATTAAGAATTTAGAATGATAGCGATTTGAGGTAAAAGTTGTTCAATTAACTAAGTTATAAGAGTAGACAATGAGTTAGCAAAATTTTTGGGAACTTAAGATTTATGTGTTATAAGTTTTTATCAATGATCTTAACAGCTAGGACTATACTTTTGTTGGAATTTTATTTTTTTCTAGAATTTTGAGTATGGTCGATGGTTAGGTTACTCGATAGATGTATGAAAAGATTTAAGTAGACATTTTGTCTTAAGAATTTTTTTTTTAAGATATGAAGAAACTTGGGAATAAGTGAATGTGTGTTGGAATTATGTATCCAAAACTATTTGGGTTGCGTAAGATTAAATTTCAAACTTATGGTATAGTTGATCATACGAAATTTTGGGTGAAATAAATACAAAAGGGAATTAGTGGTGTTCAACATAAGTTATTAATCAATGAATATTAAGATTTTTATTGAGTAAGAAATCTAAAAGTTTTCCATGGTGGTACGGCAAATCACGATACTTTTTATTAATTAATGTAGATTGTAATACAAAGTAATGGATAAACAACAATTACAAGTAATCCTAAAAATAAAGAAAAAACATGAGAAGGATATTCTCGTATAAATACAAGAATCGTAAATATAATAACTAAAATAATTAAAAATAACTTTGCAAGAGCCATCTTCTTTGTCTTCGAAAAATTTGATGGAGAATAAGTTTTAGAGAAGAAGAGAAAGTTGGAGTGATTGAATGAATTTGTGAGATGATATTTATAGAGGAAAAAAAAAATATAGCCGTTAGTTACCGTTTTATGACCGTTGGTATATGTATGTATTTGTATAATTTTATGGTAAAATATGGTGTATATAATATTAGATATTTTACTCGAAATTAAAGGTTGACAACAATTTTATATTTGGGACGTATTTGTAAATAACTAAGTTACATACGGTGGTATTGTAAGGTAAAGAATTGATTCAAGAGTTGTAGACCAATATTATTATGAGGTAAGAAAAATGTTCAACTTATAATTGTATTGCCTAGGATAGGAGTTGATCAGTAAAAATTTTTTTTTTGGGTGCAAAGAATTCTTAAGATGGACTGCATAAATGCTAATGTAATAGGTCGTTGACATTACAAGTATAGTATAAAGAAGGTAAGATACGATAAGGTTGAACCTCCATTTCTAATATTGAGAACGACAAGAAAAGTCAGAATTCGAGATTTTAGTAAAGTAAACTAAGTTACCATAAGTTGTGAATCGCAAATGAGGTTTTTGGTAGGAAATTTAATTCGGATTGAAGAGACGTAAAGACAACATAAGACTTAAATATTTATCAGAGTAGCGCAGCGGTAGCATGGATTTTTGGAATACTAGAATTAAGAATCTAAACTTTTGGATTACCGAGGATTAGCGAATTTCGGGGACGAAATTCAAATTAAGGGGGATAGATTGTGAAGTCCCGAAAATTTTAAGTCCATATGAACCAAGTGCGTGCAAGTTATTAAATTCCTTATGTTTTATATTAAATGATTTAATGCATGCTTATTTCATTAGATTGTGTTTTAATTCATGATTTAAGAATTTACATTATTTTAATAGTTATATTTAAATAGTTACAAGTTAAAATGTTTTCTTGAGTTTTATGTTTCAGGCGATTATTCGATGCGGGATCGAGGAAAGGAGACCGGGACGATTTTTAGTAAATATTAATGTGGTATTTAATCTTTAAGTTAGGTATGAGACATTTTAAATGAGTTATGGAGTTTTAATATTTTTTTTAAAAAAAAAGCCTAATTTAAATAATTTATTTGAGTTTCATCATTTTTAAAGCCTAAGTTATTTATTTAGCGATTTTTAACATTTTAAAACTTTTAAAGTTTTGCTAGGGTGCACTTTATTTTTTACCAAGGAAATTTATTCGAGATTTTTAGGGATTTATATGTTTAATTAATTTAATAATATAGTTAGTATTTTAAGTAGCTACTTAATTAGTCTTTAATTTTTAATTAGTATTGTTAATGGATATTTAAGCAAAAATCTATTTCCCTAAACTAGTAAACTCACGCACACACATATTGACTTCCACACATACACCTACACACACATTCAATTATTAAAAGAACACATACACCACATATATATATATACACACGTATATCACACACTCCCACACATTTATATTATTTCATTTGACTAAAGGAGAAAGAAGTTTGTTTTAAACTCTTTTTCTAACAATATATATATCTCACACACACGTACAAGTATATACACATACACCTTTCCTTACTCTTCATTTTACTTTTAATTTTTAAGAAAGAAAATTGAGGGTTCTTGAGCACATAGCAGCTGCCTCTCCCTCTGAAATTTCCAACAATATTTCATTAAGTTTATTTCAAGAAAATCGAGTCACGTTCGTCCCGGATCAAGCCTCGCTTCGTCTCCGCTTCGGTATCATCATTACGGTATTTTTAAATATCAAAAGGCACGTATAATCTGTTCTTGCTGCATCGATCCTGTCATATTATGTGTTGAGTTATTTTTAAGCATAAAAATGTATATATGATGTAGAAGTTTGAGCAAGAAATGTATTGAATATGTTTTGAACAAATTTTAGATCCGAAAATTCCTGTTTTGATGTTCATTCGAAAACTGCAATTTTTCGGTACATATTTTGAGAAAACTTTCAACTAAAGAAACTTAGATCTTTTTGATACGTTCTATTTGATATAAAATTCGAGTTATTTGGATTAAAAACAAGTGAGTTATGGTGTTTTTAGTATGACTGCTCAAATTAAATCCGAAAACTCATGTTTTGATGTTCTTTCGAAAACTGCAATTTTTCGGCATATATTTTGAGAAAACTTTCAGCTACAAAAACGTAGATATTTTTGATACGTTCGATTTGATATAAAATTAGAGTTATTTAGATTTAAAACGAGTGAGTTATGATGTTTTTCGTATGACTGCTCAAATCGTGTTTCAAGAAAGTTATGAATTTTAATGTGTTCTTGAAGTTTTTATGTTGCAGGCTTTGTTGGGGATCGATGGGTGATCGTTGCTGCATATAAGAAAGTTAGTAATGATGTTTAGAGTATTTTTGAGGTTTCGATTCATGTCGTTAAGAGCTTGAATTATTAAGAAGTCGTAAGAAATAAACTTTAATATAAATGACAGTATTTTTGGGTCGAATAAATTGTAGGGTGATTATAAAAGTTTAGTTCATTGTTATGGTGTCCTAGAATGGTCTCATAGTGTTGAATCTTGATGCGTTATGTGTTAATTGGGAGAATAGACATGTCATAAAATTTTCATCAAATAATTCGTTGGGCAGACAGACACGGACCCGGAGACGGAGGTTAGCACGGGGTTCGTGCCTTCTCATTTCTTCGATACATATTTAAACGCACAGACACGGACCCCTACACGGACCTAAGGACGGGGTCTGTGCCCCTTCTTTTACATGACACATATGAGGCAGTACCTACACGGACCCGGGGCCTGACCTGGGTACGGGGTCCGTGTAGCTTCAGTTTTTGGGATAAATATTTTATCACTTAAGGTTTGGTTTGAGGTTTTATGCTATGATTTAACATTGATGTTTTACAAGGTCAAGTGGTGAGAAATTATAGAATGTTCTAAGAATTTATTTAGCTTGAGATTAAGCATGACTTTTACGTTTAAGTTGTACACTTTAAAGCTTATGAATTCATGTTAGTATGTTGCAGCAACGACACGATTGACATCCAACGAATCCCTCAGCGCCAAGTAAGTATGTATGACGTGCAAAGAAAATATTTGAAGTTTTTGAGGTATGCTAAATGTCTTGTGACAAAAAAGTGAATGGGTTTGGAAGTCGGTGAACGTGGCCGAGGACCTCTCCACCCCGTTAAATTATGAACGGGTTAGATCGTGGTTGGAAAACGTTAAATTATGAACGGGGACCAACCAGCCCGTTAAATTATGAACGGGGATCTTATGTATGTGGCAGTGGATACGTCCCTGTCAGCCCAGTACTGTGGTTTGTCTGATCAGATATTTATTATGTTATGGGTCACTTGCTTTGAAACATCCTCTACGAAAAATGATGAAGTTAAGTATGTTGAAGTATGAAAGCATGTTTAAAGAAAAGTTTATGTGATGGCACGTCATATTATGTATGCATGTATGTTCAAAGTTTATGCAAAGCTCAAGTTTATGAAAGTTCAAGTTATTATGCAAGTTCAAGTTTCAAAGTATGTATGTTCAAGTTCAAAGAAGTTTATGAGAGTTCAAAGTTATTATGAAAGTTTAAGTTTATTAAGAGTTCAAGTTTATTACGCAAAGTTTAAGTTTCAAGTATATATGTTATATTTTGAAGTTGTATGTGGTTTTATTATGTAATACTCGTTATTCCCAGTTTATACGTGTTGAGTCTTTAGACTCACTAGACTTGATCGATGCAGGTGAGTATGTTGATGAGGAGACAGGAGGTGGCGACCAAGGGGCAGGCTTGGACTGAGCGGAAGGCTAAATCCGAGGACCACTATGTTTATGTTTTATGAAAACTTTAAAATATTATGTTTTTATGTTGGATGTCAGAAGATTTGAAATAAGTACTTTGTTGGAAAATTTTAGTTGAGAATGTTGATTTTAATATTATTAAGTTAAATGACAAGTGATGACCGTATGAAATTTTATGTTTAAGAAAAATTTTAATTTTTCCGCAAATTTTGAATGGTAAAAAGTACGGTACGTTTCATCGGGGCTCCCTCTGGGGTCTTCTCCCATAAATGGGCTCCCTCTGGGGCCTTCTCCCCTCACGATATTCCTATTCTTATCTCAAACCTCATAACCTCATGTCCGTAATAATGGAAACACGATCGTCAGGCTCCCACTGGGACCATCACGCTCACGACATCGCCATTATTAACGAACTAGTCACAATCACTTCACTTCCTTCAACGTATTTCATTAACACAACTTTATAAAAATCATGGATAACATAACATTTTTAGTATTTTTGAAAATAAAGGGTTTTGAGGTGATTTTATACGCCGGGACGTAAATTTTATCGGTGTTGGTTTTTCAAATAAAATACAAGCGTTTTGGCAACCCGGCTAATAAATTCACATTTTTAATTAAAGAAAACTTTGTTATTAATTTAATTAAATCCTAAATAGACTAATGAGCCTAATTTAATGGCTTATTAGGCCTAAGGTCTAGTTAGGGATTAATCTACTATTTAAAGTGTTAATTAAAATCACAAACCCTACTCTAGAAAGAAAAGAATCGGCCACACCTTTTCTTTATTCTGAAAACTCTCTATCCCAACCCTACAACTCACGGCTGTGCACACACCACACTTTTGAAGGAAAAATTTCGGTAGAAAGCTAAGGAAGATGATAGCCGCGGTTCTCGCCCGTTCTTCGCAATCGTAAACAAAATTTCGTGCGTATGTAACACAAAGGCACGCCATAATCTCCTTTTCTCATCTGTTACATCATAGTATTCTTTTATGCATGAAAAGCATGAAAACAAGTGTCACTTTTATGTATTTTCGTTTTTGATCATAATATGAATTGTTAAGCAAAGTTTTTGATTCCTAAATCATGTGTGGGTATTGTTTAAGGGCTGCCATGACATAGGTAAGATTAAGGGAGGGTTTTGCATGTTCTAGAGACACACACACGCACCCCTAACATCACAAAACTCGGCAGGCGCATGAACCAACTAGCGTACTACTGCTGTCAAGAGGGGAGGGATTCGGGTTCTTCAAGTTGCCGGGTCTGGGGCTTGGTTGGCTTGTCCAGGGGCTAGCCAAGGGTACGGGTGAGTCAGGAGGAGAGTCCTAGCCATGCTAGGACTCGGACCGAAGGTCAGGGAGGAGTCCTTGCAAGCAAGGACTCCCACCATCACCCCCCGCCCTCTTCGGCCCCGGGCCTCACATGCCCACCAGCTTCCGCTTGGTTCGTCCCCGAACCACCCCGTACTCGGAGAGGTCGGCTCTGATACCACTTGTAACGCCCCAGATTCGATGACTGTCCTCACTGTATCAAGACGGGTCTTTCCAGCGTGCTTATGTCCTCACTCACACGCACCATGGGAAACTTCCCAGGAGGTCACCCATCCCAAAATTGCCCCAAGTCAAGCACGCTTAACTTTAGAATTTTTATGTGATGAGCTACCGAAAAGAAAATGCACCTTCGTGATATGAGTAGTATCAATCAAATCTTTTAAGCCCTCTTCAACTGTACAGTCCATTACATTGAACAGTCTCGGAATCCCTCTCCTTTCGGTGTAAGAACGGTTCATTCATGTTCCCTCCACCTAGAAGCCTGCAGGAGCCGCTCATTGTCCGTGCCACCTCATGGCACCGGCGATCACCCCCCGCCCTCTTCGGCCCCGGACCTCACACAGAAGACCACCAGGTTGGCTTTCAGATTATGTCACTGAAAGCAACATTTCATATTGTCTATTATCAGAGGATGGTGAGCCATCGAGTTTTCATGAGGCTACTCAAAGCTCAGATGTATCCTTGTGGATGATAGCAATGCAAGAAGAATTGGAGGCATTAGACAGGAATAAATCTTGGGATCTTGTTACACTACCACAAGAGAGGAAAGCCATTGGAAACAGACTTGTCTATAAGATCAAGCGTGATGGCAATAACCTAGTGGAGCAGTATCATGCTAGGTTGGTGGTAAAAGGGTATGCTCAGAAAGAATGCATTGACTTCAATGAGATATTTTATCATGTGGTTCGGCTTACAACAGTCAGAGTAGTGTTGGAATTGTGTGCGGTGTTTGACCTACATCTAGAACAGCTAGATGTGAAAACGGCATTTCTTCATGGAGATCTTGAAGAAGAAATCTATATGCTCCAGCCAGAAGGTTTTGTGGAAAAAGGCAAAGAGAACTTGGTTTGCAGGTTGACAAATCTCTGTACGGTCTCAAACAGGCGCCGAGGTGTTGGTACAAGAGATTTGATTCCTATATCACGAGCCTTGGATACAACAGACTGAGTGCAGACCCTTGTACATATTTCAAGAGGTCTGATGATGATTATATCATTTTGCTGTTGTATGTGGACGACATGTTGGTAGCAGGCCCCAACAAAGATCAGATCTAAGGATTGAAGGCACATTTGGCTAGGGAATTTGATATGAAGGACTTGGAACCAGCAAACAATATTCTAGGGATGCAAGTTCACCGAGACAGAAGCAACAGAAAGATTTGGCTTTCCCAGAAAAATTATTTGAAGAAAGTCTTGCAACGCTTAACGCTTCAACATGCAAAATTGTAAGCCAATATCGATCTCTCTTCCTGTTTACTTCAAGTTATCCTCCAAGATGTGTCCTAGCAGTTAAGCAGAGAGTATGGAGATGTCTCGAGTACCATATGCAGCAGCAGTGGGAAGTTTGATGTTCACTATGATATGTACAAGACCGGACATTGCTCAAGAAATGGGAGCAATTAGTCGGTATATGGCGAATCCTGGACGAGAGTATTGGAGCACTGTTAAGAGAATCCTTAGATACATTAAGGGTACATCGAATGCTGCATTATGTTATGGAGGATCAGATTTTACACTCAGGGGCTATGTCGATTCAGATTATGCAGGTGATCCTGATAAGAGAAAATCTACTACTGGTTATGTGTTTACACTTGCAGGGGGAGCAATAAGATGGGTTTCAAAATTGCAAACAGTTGTGGCGTTATCTACAACGGAGGCAAAATATATGGCAGCTACTTAAGCTTGCAAGGATGCAATATGGATCAATATTGGAGGAGATCAGATACAAACAAGATAATGTTCCTTTGTTTTGTGACAGTCAAAGTGCCTTGCACATTGCAAGGAATCCAATCTTTCATTTCAGGAAAAAACACATTAGAGTCCAATTTCACTTTGTACGGGAAGTAGTAGAAGAAAGAAGCATGGATATGCAGAAGATCCATCGTAGGACAACATAGCTGAATTTTCTGACCAAGCCAGTAAACACTGATAAGTTTGAGTTGTGTACATCCTCAAGTGGTCTAGCAGAAACGTAAGCAGCATGTAATGGCAAGATTGAAATGATGCGTGGAGATGTGTTTGATTCTCAATCAAATCTCCAAGTGAGAGAATGTCGACAGATGTACATTTAATGAGGCAAAGAAATGTGTTTTCTTTGAAATGTATTAAATGAATTATTTGTCACAAGTTACAGCAGGATTTGAAGACTGAAGACTGAATACGCGCTTTATACGCGTATTCACACTAACTCTGATTCATTCTGAAATCATCTATTTTTTGAGTTTTCTCATATCTTATAAACATTTGAGTACTTAGTTCTATATTATTTGTGAGGTGTTTTATTCTCTTGTATTAAGAGAATGTATGTTCTCTTTAAAAATAAAGTGAGTGAGTTGTACACCACAAAATATTATAGTGGAAATTCTTTTCATCTTGTCCGTGGTTTTTACCCCAATAATTTTTAGGAGTTTTCCACATAATTATTGGTATCCAGTTTATTCTTTATTTTCAAATTTTATTATCTCAAATTCCATACGTAGGACCAACATAAATTAGCAACATAAATTACGTAAATAATCAAAATGATATATCATGATCATCATCATTATTAATACCAACTAATCTCAAACCCGTTACAAATATTTAATATTTTTAATGTAAATTTTTTAATTAAATATATTTTTAATATTAAAAATAACACAATGATTAAATTTAAAATTTCAAATTTTAGATAAAAATAAAAAAATATTTTGCCATCTTGAAAAAATTAGAAAATAAATATGATGATGACGTCAAAATATACAAACTTATTAAAATAAATCTTTATAATATTTTTCATTAAATAAAAATACTGCTGTATTTTAACATAACATGATAATATAAGACATTATAAAATATATTGTATTATAGTACAGTATCATATAATTCAACATCGATTTCCTTCGATAGTCCATCACTCTTTATTATACTACAACACAATTTCATGTTCAAACAAGTTGGAAAAAGCAAAACATCCCCACACAATTCCTTTCTCGCTCACTGATAATTCAAAAGCCTGTAATTCACAGCAGCTGGAAACAGCGCCGCCACCAGACACGGCACGAAAAGATCACCGGCAATCGGATTCAGAATCTTGAAAGTCCGCCAACTCCCGACCAGCGACACAAACAGCAGTGCGCAGAGCGCCAATCCAACTCTCACAGCACCGGCGCCTAACACGATCGGGTACCACCCGAGGCTGAGCCCCAGTTGAGCCATGTAGAGATACAGTGCCACTGGGCGGCGGTGGAAGCCGTGGTCGGCCCAGACAAGCCAAGACGAGAGGCCTGACAGCAAGGAGGATGTGAGACACGCGAGGTGGAGCGACCAGAGGGGAGGGATGTAAAAAGGTTTCTCTATGTTGCCGAAGCGATTTGTGGAGCCGAAGAGGTAGATGACGAGGACGGCGAGGGAGATAGGGAAGGCGATGGCTATAGCCAAGGAGCGGAAGCCGCGCCTAGCCATACCTTTTCTCTTCGGTTTACTGGAGCTGAGATCTGAAGGGGGGGTGGCGTCGATGACGTTCGACTCATCTTTCTCTGTAGCTCGATGTTTGAGATCGCTGGAAGCCATTGAAATAGAGTAATGGAGATTAATGGAGAAGAACTGAAACTATATTGCAAACCAAGGATTTCCAGGTGGTGGGGTTTTATTGAGGGAAGGAAGTTTATCCGCAAGATTTTATATTGGAGAGAAGCTTCGTGGCTATGAGAGGTGGCGCGCAATGGCGACAAGGCGGGACACGTGGGTACAACGCTCTCGACCATCTTCTATTTACTTCAATTTTATCTTTTTATAACCTAAACCACCTTAAAAATTTTAAATGACGGATTATAAAACGATATTTTTATAATCGATATCTATGGCAAATGCTGAAAATGTATTTTGTTTTAACCTTAATTTATATTTAATTACATCTAAATAAGAGTGACGAAAATTTGATAAATAATGGTTATAAGAGCATATGTAAAAATACAATGAAACAATACGAAATTAATGTTTTTTTAAATTGATGTCATTAATTTGAAGCTTACTCTTACGATATCATTTTTCTAAATACTTTATTTCAAAAAAAAAAAAATTATCGGATGCTCTCGTTATCCTTGTAATCTTTTGAAGACAAAAATTTGTGTGAGACGGTCTCACGGGTCTTATTCGTGAGACGGATCTCTTATTTGGGCTATCCATGAAAAAGTATTACTTTTTATGCTAAGAGTATTACTTTTTATTGTGAATATGGGTAGGGTTGACCCGTCTCACAGATTAAAATCCGTGAGACGGTCTCACATGAGACCCACTCTCTTTTGAAATACATATGATTTCAAGAAAGAATCATCATTTTAAGTATGCATGCTAGATGATCAAACCATCACTATTCTAAAACGAGGTAAATGGTAGACCCACGGCCACCCACAAAGATTTTTTTTATCTAAATATATAATCCTTCGTATTCATCTTCGTATTTCTCTAATAACTTATCAATATTATATTCAAAATCAATGATATATTTTTATTTTTATACTATATAAATTGATTGATAAAATGTGAATAATATTTTTTTTAAAAATAAAAAAAATTATATATCATATCACATCATCTTTTAAAAGAGTCTAAAAATCGAGATGGTCTTAAAGGAATATTTGTAAATATATGGAAAATAAAAGTAATTTCGAGAATATTTATTTTGGTGTAATATTTGAATTAAATGAGTTGGAGATAAATGTTAAATTTGATGTAGAAATCATGTTATTTTAGTGTTAATTTATATTAAAATAAATTTTAGGAATAGATTGTATAGTTGAAGATTACTCGAAGGAAATCTTTAGCACAACAAACCTCCTAATTTTCTAAGAATGAATCCATGATAATCGAAAGGATGCAGATGTCTGAATGTAACATGAGCCCACAAAATCTGAAACCAACGGCAAGCAAAATCATCCACCTGTTAGATCATGGCTCCACTCCCCAACACCTCCGACAAATTCAAGCTCAGCTCGTCCTCTCTCGTCTTCACGTCAACACCACCGTCGCCCACCGCTTCATCACCGCCTGCCATTCCTTAGACCTCCTCCACTCCAACGCCTTGCCCCTCTACACCAGCAACCTCTCAAGACCGCACACTTTCATCTGCAACACCTTTCTGAAACTGTTCTCTCATTCCACCACTCCTCGTAACGCGCTTAGCCTGTATTCATACATGCACAGGAATTCTATTATTTTCAATAATTACACTTTCCCTTTTGTGCTCAAGGCATTGGCGGACTTGAAGTTGGTGAAAGAAGGAACTTTGGTGCATGCCCAGGTGATCAAGTTGAGTTTTTTGGGTGATATTTATGTTGGGAATGCATTGATGAGTTTATATGCTGCGGTTGGGGAAATGGGTTTGTGCGGGCAAGTATTTGATGAAATGCCACAGATAGACGTTGTGTCGTGGACGGTTATGATTTCTGGATTTAGGGAAGCTGGGAAGTTGGATGACGCTTTGATTGCGTTTGAGAGGATGAAAGGCGAAGGTGTGATGCCTAATCAGGTGACAGTGGTGAATGTTTTGGCTGTGTGTGCTGATTTTGGGGCGCTGGATATGGGAATTTGGTTACATGAATTTGTAAAGAGAAGTAAATGGGAATTGGATGTGATTTTGGGTACTTCTTTGATCGATATGTACATGAAGTGTGGCAAAATCGACAAGGGTTTGTGGGTTTTTGGCCAAATGAATGAGAAGAATGTGTTCACATGGAACACGGTAATTAAAGGGCTAGCTCTGGCTAATAATGGTAAGGAAGCTGTTACATGGTTTTTCAGGATGGAACAAGAACAAGGTCTTAAACCTGATGAGGTCACTTTAATTGCGGTGCTGTGTGCTTGTGTGCATTCGGGTTTTGTACATATGGGGCGGCGGATATTTTCTTCATTGGTTGATGGAAAATATGGGTTTTCACCAGATGTTAGACATTACGCTTGTATGGTAGATGTTTTAGCACGTTCTGGGTGCTTGGAAGAGGCTCATAAAATGATCATTGAGATGCCTTTTGAGTCTACTGTGAGTATTTGGGGAGCTCTACTTTCTGGTTGTAGAGCTCAAACTAACCTGGAACTGAGTGAGATTGCTGCTTGGAAACTTGTGGAGTTGGAGCCTGAGAATAGTGCTTATTATGTTGTGTTGTCTAATTTGTACGCAGCAATGGAAAGATGGAGTGATGTAGAGAAAGTTAGGAACTTGATGAAAGTGAGGGGACCAAAGAAGCGCGTGGGTAGCAGTTCAGTTGAACATGTACACAAGGGAGTCAGTGTTCAGTGGTTGGCCTGACGTGTTTGTTTTCTATGCTGTTTGGGAGAGAGAGAAAACCTTCTTCGGTAAGTCAGCCTTTTGTGTTTCTGGTGTGAAAATATAGCACGATGGAAAATTACTGTGCCCAGAATTTCAACATTCTGATATAATGCATTATTTCTGCATTCACTTGAATAGGATATTGGGACAATAGAATCAGCTTATTGCTGCATCCAGTTTGTCATGTGTAGGCAAGTTTTTTCATAAATTTGATTGAAGGCATGTGAAAGAAATCTGTTACATAGTTGATCTAGTTTAACAGGGAATTTTATGGCATATATGCACCAGGGTGCATGGACCTTGTGTTAGTGCTTGTGCCAGGTTATGAATTTTGATGCCATGGTACAACATTTAGAAAGTGGATGGTAGTCAGCCTAGGAAACATGTGAGTGCATTTTGGTAATAAAAAAATGGCCTTTCTTTTTCTAAAAGCCACACGTTATATGTATAGTTGCTTGGAACTGTTACTCTAGACAGGAATAATGCTTAAATGAATGCACAAGGTAACTATCAAAGATTAAAATCGCAATTTCCATACGATTTTCCTGTTAAGGAATTGTGAAGGAGAAGGGCTCCATGAATGGTGTCCGAAAAATCAAGGTTTACCTGCCTTACAGAAACTAATAGTACTACATCTTGGGGAATGCTGCTGAAAATATTTTCGTCCTTCATGTATTTTGTTGCACTAAACAAAACTCGATATCCATTTCTCAATATGAATCGATATTTTGTCATACATCTCTGATCAGAATATGAAATTATGAATCAAGATCCTTATTCAAATTTCAGAAAAAAGAGCTGTAAGCTAGACATTATATCATGCGCAGATTCTTTCCACGAGATTCTTGTTGAAGGTTTGAAACGGGAAATTGGAAGCAAAACAGAGAGTGATAGGATGAGAAGCCACAACGACTAAACATAAAGAATCAAAGATGAAGACCCTATGACTTACTGGTTGTTTTTCATGCCAACAACCCTTTCCCAAGCGGCCCTTTCCAAGATATCCTCACACCAAGCTCTGACATGAGCACGTGAATCAAAAACTGCTTTCTCGCTTGTCCCCATCAAGTAGCTTAATGTTTGGAGATGATCGAGATCCGCTAGAGTGAAAATTTTTCCTGCCAAGTACTTGGAATGTGCCGATTGTGCTTCATACACGTCAAGAACTTTAGACAGCTGAGATACATATTCTTTAACAACAGCATCATCCGTAAGCTTCCCCATCATCGGCTCAAAGCTGAGTTCCCATGTTAACTTTGATGCTGGAAGATCGTACTTTTGGGCCTCGCCATCTCCTTTGGATTCTGGAAATATCAACGGGGTTCCCTTGTCACTTGTCAGCATAAGTGTATGCAGTATATTTGATTACTTGCCCTTGATTCAGTTTAAAAATTTATGATAAAAATTCAGATGCACTCTGATTGTTGGGGGCTTATATCAGATAATTATTGAAAGATTATACGATGTCCACAATAGAATCCTTCTGTGCTTACAAGTATGTTGGATCATGACACGGTTAGATTTCTTGTGTTTTGTTGGCAAATTAATTGAATTAGGTGGGAGCATTGTTCGTTGAAGATGGTTGACTGACAAAAAATTTGGATCTTATCATCCGGATAAAATTTTACTGAGATGATGCATCATCATTCGGCTCTTTCAAGGTATCTCAAAAAGAAATCTGTTATGCTTTTCTCTCGAACATCTCTTCTTATTTTTTATCTGAGTTTGTTGTTCTATAATATTTGTGAGGTGATTGTTCTCCTATATTTAAAGAGTGTGTTCTTTTTGGAACACAATAAGCAGTTGTATACCATAAAATATCATAGTGAAATTTTTTCATTTTATCTGTGATTTTTTTCTAACAATTTTTACGTGTAAAACACGTAAATCTCGGTTTCCAATTTTATATTTTATTTTTATATTTATATCTGAAGATATCGCACAGAAGACCAATAAGTTATATAAGAGTTTTGATTTAAAATTTCTAAAATTTCGAGTATGCTCTATGGTTGCAGCACTGATCTTCTACATCAGAAAAGAGTTTTTTGATATTTTTTATTAATCAAAATTATTTTGTTCAATCTACTAAATTGTTATAGACATAACGATGGAAAGATAACAAAGTTCAATGAGAACAATTTTATGCTGTGAAAAATAAAAATACAAGCAGTTTTAAGAAAGAAGAATTGTTTGGTGGCTATTGGAGATAGACCTAAAGAAATCACAGACGAAAAGTGGCATGACATGAATGATATATTGTTGTTGGCAATTTATATTTGGTTATAACAGATGAAGTACAATCAAGTATGTTAGAAACTGAATTTCGGAAGTTTGACAAATTGAACGTTTAGTAGATTGAACTAACTGATCAAAAAGACTGATAGAAACTGATCTAAAATACGCAAACTATCGATTGCCTATAACTGAAGATTTGTACGCAGATTTTCAAAGACAACTGGGCTAGCAAACTGAACTACGAAGACAACTGACTGATCAGTTGGAATTGATCAGTTACTACAATCAGTTGTGAGCTTATCAGCTACATCCTATCAGCTGATCTTTCAGCAGTACAAGTCATCAGTTAAGGAAAAAGACGTTCAACCGACAACTATACAAAAGCTGACTGCAACAAATAGTGGGATCACCGAATTTCAGAAAAACTACAGTGTACGACTGTCTGAAGAATATTGACGTGGCAAATAATGGATAGAAAGTTTCAAATCGTATTCAATATTTTCAATAATACCGTTGGAGGCAAAGCCTATAAATAGAAGAGAAGAGCAGCTGAGAAACTCTGTGAATCAACCCGATCGATATACTATTCTATCAACTGAATTGTTA
This sequence comes from Primulina eburnea, assembly GCF_022965805.1. Lineage (NCBI taxonomy): Eukaryota > Viridiplantae > Streptophyta > Magnoliopsida > Lamiales > Gesneriaceae > Primulina > Primulina eburnea. The sequence continues at coordinate 25,937,598 of NC_133109.1, read as the reverse complement.
CTCTGCTGAAATCTTTGCAAATTTCAAAGCTCACGCTTATTTTATACATTCATAGCATTTAAGGCTATATTTCGAGCTTACAAGCACAAACTGTTATTATCACAATACTTGACTCGAAAAGATCATTTGTGCTAAATTATTTCAGTCCAATTGAGTACTGTAAATTGGTTTGTAACTAAGAGTTTCAGTTTGACATTGTTAAGTCCAAAACTGAAGTGGGTCTGTACAACCCTTTGTATCGATCAACTAGAAGAGGTGACGTATGAGCGTTTGAAATCTCCGAACATACATGAAATCTTGTGTCTTCTTATTTCAGTTTTATTCTATCTATTATTCTGTTTATTTCCGCACTTTTATTGTTAAGTGATTGATTTTCGAGTATCGGTTTATCACTAGACTGACTGATAAAAAGAGAAAAGGTTGTGAAAATTGTTAATGTTTATTCAACCCTCTCATTTTTCTAAAAACCGTGTCACCTTTACCCGATCCTATCAACTCGTATCAGAGCAGTTGAATCTTGTTCCTGAATATTCCAATATACAAACTAATTACCATATCTTCATTTAACAAAATTCCAATGTTCTCCAGAGAGGATTTTGATGATTGGAAAATCAGAATGCGGGCTCATCTAGCAGCACAAGACGATGACATGTGGTACGTTATTACATACGGACCCATGAAAATATTAAAGGCAAACACTTCTATTGCCATAACTGATGGGGCACCACCCCACATTGAAAAACCCCGAGATGAATGGACAACTGAAGGCAAGAGAAAAGCCAAGTTGAACAACGTGAATAAAGACATTTTGTACAAAACGCTGAATGAAGTCACTTTCAGCAAAATAAAATGTGCAAAAATGTCAAGGAAATCTGGGAAAAACAGATTCAGCTCTGCGAAGGCAATGAGCAAAACAAGGAGAATAAACTATCTGTTGCTGTTCAAAAATTTGAGAATATCAAGATAAAGATTGGAGAATCCATGCACGAATATGATGAAAGAATCATCAGCATTGTAAACGAACTGAATACACTTGGAAATGTGTATTCAAATAAAGAGGTAGCACTGAAAGTATTCAGAGGTCTTCTCAAGGAAATGAGATGTTAAGACCATGACAATGCGAGAATCAAAGGACCTGAACAAGGTCGAACTTCATGATTTATTTGTTGATTTAAAAGCCTACGAGTTTGAGTTGCAAACCAGAGAAAGGAAACCTTCTAAAACATCTGCTACAACTGCTCTAACTGCTGCCAAACTTGAACCAACTAGTTCATTTGACAAATCTGTTGATCAGTTAAGTAATGACGCTATGTCATTATTTGTCAAAAAGTTTGGAAGATTTATGACAAGAAATCAAGGAAACTTTCAAAGACATTATCAGATAAATAACTCCAAGGAAGAACCTAATGCTTGCTACAAATGTGGCAAAGCTGGTCACTTTATGGCTGACTGTCCTATGCCAAAGAAGGACAGTCGAGGCTCAACTGAAAAGGGAAAGAATATTACGAGTACAAGAGAAGAACCAAGGATGATAAGAAATAATACAGAAATAAACATGAGGTGCTTCTCGCAGAGGAAAGCAAGTCCAAATGGGCAGAATCTAACAGTGATGATTCAGAACCTTAGAGCTTGAGCTGCTTCAGTGATGATGATGAGGAGGTCAAGTGTCTGATGGCTGATGACACAAAACTGGAGTCAACAGGTATTCGACTTTAGTTCAACTGACTTCACACGAGATGAATTTATTTCTACACTTCATGACATGGTCAATGAGTATCACAAGCTTGCCTTATCTTTTGAGAAGGCCAGAGCAAAGCAAACTGATATCAAAGACGATAAAACTGAAACTGATGAATCAGTTGATATGTTGAGTCTTAAACGGGAGATTTCTGAGCTGAATGCTGAAGAAGCAAGAATCAATCTATGATTTAGCAGTTAATGCTTGAAAATTCAAAGCAAACTGAGCTTATTAAGGCATGAAATAAATCATCTGTTGCACTAGTTGAAGTACAAGATAAGCAAAAATTAGTTACCGATAAAACTGGTTTAGGGTTTAGCAACCAAGATGAAACTTTCACCAATGATACTAAGCCAAAATTGAACGTAGGCAAAGGAAAATATATTGACTTTGTAAAATCAGTTGTGGTACAAGAACAACTTGGGCCAAGTAAACCAGCTGTACAACCTATTGAAAATAAGAAAAAGGCTAGAAGTTATGGTATTGGTTATAACCCAAAAATTTCAACTGGCCCACAAAGTGAGTCACCAAAAAAGTTCAGCAATAAATACAGAACTATTCAAATGGCTAATCCAATTACTATATCAGTAAGCCATTTCAGAAAAGATATCGGCTGAACAACCAGTTGAACAAGGCTAAAGCTCATATTGCTTCATCTGCACACTAAACATCAAGTACACACAAGTCGAGAAAAAATATTTTGAACACAACAACTGGAAAGTCAGTTAGACTGGTCCAAGTTTGGGTTCATAAAAGAATAATCAGTTTAGGACCCAAATAGATGTGGGTACCAAGAATATATATTATGTGTGATTGCAGATGACAGGTACAAACAAATAATCAACCTGGTATCTAGACAGTGGATGCTCGCGTCATATGATAGGGGATGCAAATTTGCTATTTTAACTGATCAAATACACTAGTCCAAACATCAGTTTTAGAGACAACTCCAAAGGTAAAACTGCGGGTAAGAGTAAGCTTATCCATGGTAATTTTACTATCAAAGATGTTCTACTAGTTGAGAATTTGAAATATAACTTGATTAGCATCAGTCAGTTATGCGACAATAAATTCTCAGTTCAGTTCTACAAACAAACTTGCTTAGTTAGAGACTCAACCGATGAGGTCATTCTAATTGGCAATCGTTATGGGAACACCTGCAAAGTCAGTTGGAGTGATCAACTTTATGCACCAGTTTGTTTTATAGTTTCCAAATCTTCTAAAAACTGGTTGTGACATAAGAGACTGAACCACCTAAACTTTAAATCTATTTGTTATCTGAGTAACCATGATCTTGTAACTGGTTTGCCCAAAATAGATTTTTCAAAAGATAAAATTTGTTCAACATGTCAGTTTGGTAAGCAAGTAAGATCTTCATTTAAAAACAATGGTTGTAAATCATTTTTCCGATTCTTAGAACTGCTACATATCTTTTTGGTCTTATACCAATCATGAGCATAGGGGGAATGAAATACATCTTAGTAGTAGTCGTGGATGATTTTTCAAGATTTACTTGGGTTATCTTTCTTAACTCCAAAGACCAAACTGTTGCACAACTGATTAAGTTTTTCAAAAGACTATTAAACGAAAAATCAGTTTGGATTGATCGAATAAGATTTGATCGAGAGACTGAATTCATCAATCAAAATCTTTCACAATTTTTAGAAAATATTGGGATCAAGCATGAGCTCTCAGCAGCAAGAACTCCTCAGCAAATGGTGTAGCTGAGAGAAGAAATCAGACCCTTAAAGAAGCTGCTAGAACAATGATTGCTGATTCTAGTATTTATCAGAGGTTTTGGGCAGAAGCAGTAAACACTGCATGTTACACTCAGAACATATCAATGATTAATAAGAATCATGTGAAAACACCGTATGAGATCTGACATGGAGGCAAAAGCGTGTTTTCTTATTTCAAAATATTCGGCTGCAGATGTTTTATTCTTGATAATGGCAAAAATCATTTAAAAGTTTTGATGCTAAATCTGCAGAGGGAATATTTCTTAGTTATTCAACAGTCAGTAAAGCTTACGGAGTTTTTAACAAATGCACTTTGAATGTAGAAGAGTCTATTCATGTTTTATTTGATGAATCTGTGCTAACTTATAAGCCAACTGATCCAGTTGAGCTAGTTGATCGCTCTACAGATATTATTTTGGAGGATGATAATGAAGAAGAGAATAACATTAATCGAAATATCCTTCAAATACCAGAACCAGAAGTGCTGGATCAATCAGTTGAACAAGAAATTGTTACTGATAATCAGTTGGTGGTGCAAAATGATAATACTCAGTTACCAACTGATACAGGAACAATTGAAACTGAAGAAAATATTCAGTTGCCAACCGAAGCAGTTGATGAGATGGATGCAACAAATGATGAGTATTGATGGAAGAAATCACATACACCAGAATTGATAATAGTTAATCCATCCGATCCGGTAAGAACTAGGAATCAATTGTTTAATTTATTTATTCATTCAACTTTCGTTTCCTAATTGAAACCTAAGAAAACTGATGAAGCTTTTGCTGATCCTAATTGGATAAATGCCATGCAAGAAGAGCTAAATCAGTTTACCCATAACAATGTCTGGAACTTAATTCCAAGACTAGTTTCTAAAACCATTATAGGTACAAAGTGGGTATATAGAAACAAACTGAACGAAGATGGTTCAGTTGTGCGCAACAAAGCGAGGCTTGTAGCACAAGTATATAGGAAAGAAGAAGGAATAGATTATGATGAAACTTATGCACCAGTTGCAAGACTGGAAGCAATCAGAATGTTCATTGCTTATGCCTCATTCAAGAACTTTAAAGTCTAGATGGAATTATATCTTGAACAACCACCAGGTTTTGTTAATCACTCTCTTCCTGATCATGTTTATCTGAACAAAGCCTTATATGATCTAAACAAGCTCCAAGAGCTTGGTATGAAACTCTTTCAAAATTCCTGACTGATCATGATTTTACTATTAGATCAGTTGATAAGACTCTATTCAAATTTTTAAAAAATGATCACATTTTACTTGTGCAAATTTATGTTGATATTATTTTTGGGTCAACTAATTCTAAATTATGTGAGAAATTTGCCAAGTTAATGCAGGAAAAATTCGAGATGAGTATGATGGGTGAACTGACATTTTTCCTCGGTCTGCAAGTGAATCAACTGGAAACTTATACTTTTATCAGTCAGACCAAATATACGAAGGAATCTCTTAAGAAATTTTGCATGGAAACATGTTCAGCTGCAAGTACTCCCATGAGTTCATCAATCAAATTAGACAATGATCAAGGGCGAATATCAGTTGAGACGACACTTTATAGAGGTTTAATAGGTTCATTATTGTACCTAAATGCTAGTCGTCCTGATATTGTATTTGTTGTTTGTATGTGTGATAGATTTCAGGCAGATCCTAAGCAATCGCATTTTTCAGCTGCCAAACGCATATTAAATATCTTAAAGACGCACAAAATGTGGGCTTATGGTATTCTAAGGACTCTTCTTTCAATTTAGTTGGATATTCAGATGCAGATTATGCAGGATGTAAGCTAGATCATAAAAGCACCTGTGGATCATGTTAGTTTCTAGGAGACAGACTGATTTCATGGTTCAAAAAGAAGCAAAAATCCATAGCAACTTCCACAACTGAAGCAGAATATCTTGCTCCTCGAAGCTGTTGTGCACAACTGATCTGGATTCAGCAATAACTGAAAGACTATGAAGTCATTGCAAAAGAATCACCAATATTTTGTGATAATACAAGCACGATTGTAATTACATACAATCAATTTCTTCACTCTAGGACCAAGCATATCGATGTCAGGCATCACTTCATCAGAGATCATGCTCTGAAAAAAGCATTAAGGCTGTAATATATATCAACTGAACAACAAGCGGCTGACATCTTCACCAAATCGTTACCAGAGACTAAGTTTTCTCATTTTCACAATATTCTTGGTTTAATTGATATGTCTTAATCATATCAATGATAATGTTGTTATGTCAATGTCAGTTGTTGTTTAATTTTTATTCAGTTAGTCAAATATCAGTTAATAACTATTCAGTTAGCCATTATCAGTTAGTTAACTGTTTGTCAACTGATATCAGTTCATATGTAGATAAGGAAATAGCAATAAATCGAAATAACAATTTCATTGATATAATCTTATCCAGGTTACACGATTCAGTGGCATCTTGCCAAAGAGACAACCAATTAGACAATTCATGACAACTGATATTGAAGAAAAAGAAGAAGACGAAGAGACTCTAGTCAACTGAAGGCCTTTGAATTATTCAGACTTTCTTTTATTAATATGCATTTATTGAGGGGGAATATAGAATATGAACGATTAACTGATAAGACAATAGTCAGTTGGTCTTCAACTGAAATGACTCAGCTTTCAATTGATCACTCTGTTGCTGACCTAACTGATCTTCTCCAATAAGTTAACTAATTAATCTATAAATATTCCATAATAAGTGATGTGACTGCTAATTACGCATTTAATTTATTTCTTTAAATGAATAGTATTTTAAAACGTGGCCCTACGTAGCCTATTTAAATTCTACACACGTTTTCATCACATGTACATACGATTTTATTCATTTTATCTTGAACTGACACGTGTTGAAAAATTTGAACAGTCACATATATATACTTGTCCCCGCCTCATTTCAGTTTTTCTTTACGTGCATTTCAGTCTACAGAGCAAATCATTACACAGAATTTTCTCTCTCACAGATAACTAATCTTTCAGCAATGGCAAATCAAGTTCCGGCATACATGCTGAACGCAATGGCAATGGATTTTGATTCAGTCCTGTCAGTCCAGGACGAGGATATCAAGAATGTGTTTCTCAAACTGGAGGCTGCTGGACTGAAAACATTTCTGGGACTATCTTCCCAAGAAATTTATCCAGGGAAGATTCTCGATCTCTATGCCAATGGATTTATCTATGCTGACGACAATATCAATACCACCGTCAACAATTAGTTGCTGATAATCGAAGAAGACTCCTTCAGCAACATCTTTCAGCAGCCTACTGATGGACTGACAAATATCTCAGAGGTGAAAACATCTGATGTCGAGCTGATGGACGGAAAATCAAGGTTTCCGATCCCAAGAAAGAATTGAAGCCAGATATCTAGTTACTGGCTGACATTGTGACCAAAAGGCTACTCGCCAAAGCAAGATCTTTTACTGCTCTCACACTAGAAAAACTTCAAGTCATGAATACTATCATGGATGAAAAAAGACTGAAATGGAAAGATATCATCTTCAACCTTCTCAAAAACATGTTTCAGTCATCGAAACAATCGAAGGGATTTACAGTGTTGCTCAGCTATTTGCTGAAAAGGAAGGGTTTGGTGGGTGACTCCTCTGAGAGGTCATCCAAGTTCAAGATTTTCAATGTCAAGAGTGTTCAGCTGCCGAAGCTAAAACTGGACATCTCTCCTGAATAGTTCATTGAGGTGAAAAAGGATATTGGGATGCAGGAGGCTCCTCAATCAGTCAAGAAAGCCAAGAAGACAATTCAGAAGAAGACAATCAAACGAAAACTGATTGTCAGTGAAATTGATTCTTAGAAGACTCCTTCTCCTAAAATCTTAAAGAAGCCCAGAACTGTCAAGACGAAACCACTAGTTGTTCTGAGCACCATCACAACTGACAGGCTGATACAATCTGGAGCCGAACAGCCATTCAAGGCTACTCTTTTGAGAGCAGTACCGGTTGAATCATCAACTGAAGATCGGTTACCTCTTCCTGCTGCTCAACACAAGAAGACTATAACCGAATCTAGTGATGAGAAAAAACTTGCTGGAGTTAAAGCTTCACTGATCACTATCTCTGGCCCAACTACTTTTCCATTTTCCAGACCCAAAGGATAGTGATTAGAGAAATGATTGATACAACTGAATCAGGACTGAGTAGTCCTCATGTTTTGACTAACTCAAAGGGCAAGGACAAGTTGACAGAAGAGCCCAGACCTACAAACACAATTCAAACTCATATTGACCTAATCTGGAAAGAGGTCAATGAGTTTTCCGAGACTAAGCTATAGGCTTATGATGAATGAGTTAGGTTTAGGACTGAACTGTTTGCCAGACAACTACAGACGAAATTAGTTTTGAAAAAATTTATTGCCCTGTAAACTATAGTCCTGAAAATGGTAAAAGTTGCTCAGTTGTTCAAGCTTTGCAGAGGAAGAAATACTTCTTTAATCAAGTACATGCAAAGAAGTTAAGACAAATGATTGTTCAGCTACGCCAAAATTATGATCCCACCAGTCCAACTGCCTTTTAATGACAAAACAGTTTATGATCAACTGGACTCGGATCTTATATCACTGCAGATAGGGATTAAACATTGGGAACTTGATCAAGAACTGACTATTCCAGCAGATTCCCACAATTTGTTAGGATCGCTTGATTGGTTGAGATGTGTTTAGAAGGGGATTGAATAAACACTCACGATTTTAGAATCTTTTCGAATGAAGTGTCATTTCTGTGACAAACTGAAACTAGGAATCTTGCCAGTCAATGACAATCAGTTTAACTGGTAACAGTTGCGGAAATAAACTTTCATAAAAGATAGAATAAATAACTGAACTAATAACACACAACGATTTATGGATTTTCGGAGATTGAAATAACTCCTACTTCACCCCTTCTATCACAAGGATAGGATATGCATTAAAAGACTTTGACCGATACCAAACTTGTATAGACCCGATTCAGTTTGGACTTAACACTGCCAAAACTGAAACTCTTAGTTTACTAAATATCTCACAGTTTTTCGACTGAACTTAACAAAACTAATTTAGTTAAGATCAAATAAACAATAAAATGATTTGTGCTTGTAAGCTCGAAAGGTAGCCTCAAATGCTACAAATAAATCAGATAAGTGTGAGCTTTTTTGATTCTTGAGTAAAACCGATAAATTCAGTAGGGTAAAAACAAGCTTGAGAGAATAGATAGATCGTTTGGATTATTTTCTCAACTGCTCTTCTCACCTATTTATAGGCTTCTCTTCAATGGTAACATTAAATATAATTTGAATCTTTATATCCGTTGATTGCCACATCAATATTCCTATGACATTTGTACACTGTAAGCTCTAAAATGTGACGTTCCACTATGAGTTGCAGTCTGCTTTGTACTGTTGTCGGTTGAATGTCCTTTTCAACAACTGATGATGTGTTCAGCTGAATGATCAGCTGAAAGCTCACAAGTGAATATATCAACTGATCAGTTAGTTGTCTTCGTAAGTTCAGTTCATCTGGTTTCAGTTGCCTTTGATAAACTGTACATTAATCTTCAGTTAAGAACTGTCAGTTGATTTATGTAGTTCAGTTACTTCAAGCTACTTGATCAGTTAGTCCAATAAATTAATCACTTAGTTTGTCTAACAATCGAAATTAAGTTTCCAACAATTTCTCCCTTTTTTGATGTTTGACAAAACTTGTAAAGCACGAACTGATTAACTGAACTCAAAAATATTCTTCGAACTCATTGTAGATAAAATAATTCTTCTAATGTACAGATTCGTACAAAGAATAAAAGAATAAAGAATTCCTGCTATAGTCTTCAACCAATAACTGAAGTCAGTTGATCTTCATTTTTTCTTCTTTCCTTTGTCCTCTCCTTTTTGATCTTTTAACTCTTCTATTTCTCCTATTTTCCTCTTTTTGTAAAGCACATCAACTTTCTTGGATAGAATACGAACATCTGCTGCAATATCTGATACAACATTCATCACAATGTTTTGCAGCATATCAATCCTTTTGGTGACCTCTCCAGAAAATCAAAGCGTCTACCGACTAATGCTTGAGTTTGAAAATGAGATCCAGTCGACAGTCTGACTTTCTTGATTTCTTACATCTGGAGAAAGAGAAATGTCACATTCTGATTGATTTGTTGTAGTATGTTCGTGGTAAACTCATTGTTAGAGTTAAGCTTCAATGAGTGTGCAAGCTGAGTTGACTGTATTCCAGAAATGGCATTCATCATACTGACTAGATTTGTCTGAATTTCTTCAAACAGGGCTTCAGTATCTGAAATAACAGGAGACATGGCACCGGAAGTTTCTGGAATCTGCACCCTTTCCTGTTGAGTAAAGACGACCAAAGCACCATTTCTGAAATATTTTCAGTTGTAAGTTCCTGTTGATACTGGGAGGAGAAGAGACGTTAGAAAGAACAAAAGAAGTAGAAGTTTCTTCAGTTTGTTGTTCAGTTGCTTGCACATCTGATTCCAAAACTGGTTCTTCAGTTGGTTGAATAACTGGCTCTTTAGCTGGCACTTCTTCAGTTGTAGCTGAGTGCAGCTGAGCCTCTTCAGTTTGATAAAAAACTGCCTGTTCAGTCATGACAACTGAATGAACCGGCTCTTCAGTTTCTCCAAAAATATCCTTCTCGGCCGGTTCTTCAGAAATAATAGGTTGATCTGCTGGTTCCTCAGTCAAGACAACATCTTCAACTGATTTCAATGTTCCCAGCTGAATATCAGAAGTGACTGATTGATGACCTCATCAAGATTGGCCAATGATAATTCAGCTTCTGAATAAAGCTTCGGATCAGCAGTTGAAGAGGGAGGTGCTGAAAATGATGATGGTTGAGCAACTGAAGTGGAAGGAGCAGTTTCTTGTTGAGAAGATTCAGCAAATTTTTCCTTGGAAGGCTCTTGAACTAATTGTTCAGCTGGCTCTTCTGATGAAAAATATTGGGAGTCTTCTGGAATGATCAATTCTTGATCTATTTCCCAATTTTTGATCTCCATATGCAACGTGAGAAGATCCGAGTCCAGTTGGTCATGCACATCTATGTCATTGTATGCAGTTGGACTGGTAGGATCATAATTCAGTCGCAGTTGAGCAACTATCTTCTGTAGCTTCTTTGCTCTTAGTTGATTGAAGAAATAATTCTTTCGCTCCAGAGCTTGAACAATGGCAGATGCCTTGACTACCTTCATAACAATATTTTTCAAGTCAACAAATTTTTTCAGTTTTGACTTCTTCTGAAGCTGCTTGGCAAAACTTCAGTTCTGAATTTGACCCATTCATTATAAGCCTTGAGCTTTTTTTCTGAAAATTCATTGATCTCTTGCCAAATGAAATCAATGTGCATTTGGATTGCATTGTTTGGTCTGGGCTCTTCTTGCATTTTGTCTTTGCCTTTGGAGTCAGTCAGAGCATGAGGAATGCTCAACCTTGAAGTAGTCGCATCAATTTGTTCTCTGATCACTAACCCCTTTGGTCTGGCAAGAGGTAGAGGGGTGTATCCAGAGATAGTGATCCATGGAACCTTAACTCCAGCAAGCTTCTTCTTTTCACCAGATTCAGTGAACTTTTTCTTTGGTAGAATAGCAGACAGAGGTAACTGATCCTCAGTTGAGGATTCAGTTGGAATAGCTTTCAGAGGGATTTTGATAGGTTGTTGAGCCCCGACTGCATCAATCTTTCAGTTGGGATAGTTCCAACTGCAACAACATATTTTGTCTTCAAGGTTCTTGGCTTCTTGACGACTTTGGGAGATGGAGTCTTTTCTGAGTCAGTTTCACTATCAATCAACTTGCGCTTGATTGTCTTCTTCTGAAGAGTCTTCTTTTTCTGAACTGAATTGGGAGTCTCCTGTGTCCCAATCTCCTTATTTACTTCCAAGAAACTGCTCGGAAGACATGTCCATTTTCTGCTTTGGTGGCTGGACATTCTTAGCATTAAAGATTTTTAGTTTTGATGATTTTTCAGAGTCATCAGTCACCAGTCCTTTAATTTCAGCAAATTGCTAAGCTGCACCGCATAACCCTTTGATTTTTTGGACGATTGAAACAAATTCCTCAGGATGTTGAAAATTATATTCTTCCAGTTCAATCTCCGACCAGCCAGGATAACAGTCATAGCTTGAAATTTCTCAAGAGTAAGTACAGCAAAGGATACAGTCTTTGCTAAAAGCCCTTTAGCTACTATATCTGCCAGCAGTTGCACCTCTGGCTTCAGTTCCTTCTTGGGATCGGAAACTCCTCAACATCAGATGCCTTTACTTCAGAGAGATTAACTAGCCCATCAGTAGGCAGTTAGAATATGTTGCAGAAGAAGTACTCGTCAATGATCAACAGCTGATCATTTACCTTAGTCGCGATACTTCCGGTTGTAGTGACATAGCCGTTGGCATAGAGATCCTGAATCTCTTTAGGATAGATTTCTTGGGAAGATAATCCCAAAATTTTTTTCAGTCCTGCTGCTTCCAGTTTGATGAATATGTTCTTCACAGCTTCATCTGATACAGACATAACTGAGTCAAAGTCGATTGCCATTGCATTCATGACATGAGCTGGGATATGATTTGCCATTTGATTGAATGTTTTTCTGCGAGAACGAAAACTTGAATTTGTTTTTGCTCTGTAATTTGAAGTAAGCGTAAGGAGAGAAAAACTGAATTGGAGCGGGTATAGTACTGATGTAAGTGAATGTTCAAATTATTGGACACGTGTCAGTCCAAGAAAATTGAATTAAAAACGTGTGTACGTGTGGTAAAAACGTGTGTATAGCATTAATGGATTATGTGGGTCAACGTTTCAAAATAATATTAATTGAAAGACAACAATTAATGCTTCGACAAATAGTCACATCATTTAATATATAATATTATTCGATTTATTAGTTAACTTATCGGAGAAGATCAGGTAGATCAGCAACTGAATGACCAGTTGAGAACTTAGTCAGTTCAGTTGAAGACCAACTGACTATTGTCTTCTCAATTAACTTTTCAAATCAATATTCTCCCTCAATAAATGCATATAATTAAAAGTAATGGTAAGAAAAACTCAGTCTGAATAAGTCAAAAGACGTTTCAATTGACTTGAGTCTGTTCATCTTCTTCAATATTAAGCGTATCATGTCTATAAATAAGATAAGAAAAAAAAATGTCCGATAACAACAATTAAGTATGTCTAGTTCAACCATTTCGGATGCCTGCAACAGTACTCATCACTTAGTGACACAAAGGACACTTCCTCAAATGGAAGTTGTGAAGAAAAACATCGAAGAATACGTCTAGATGAAGGTCATGTCTTCTGGGTTAAAGTTCAAGATCTCCAGTCTATTCAACGACATGGTTCAGTTCCCACTACCAAACAGAGAGCTGTAGCAAGAAAGTACTTCAGGCGTTTTAACGTCTGTCACGTTTCACACCTTGTCACTGATATAATTCTGTTGCATGTGCTGCTGTGGAAAGAGCGACATCAGCTTGAGAAGATCTCTACTTCAGAGTCCTACCAAGAACTGCATTGCCATGAACTTATTAATTGGTTAAATGTTTGGCAAGATGCTGTAGGAAGAGAACTGAATGATGTTGTATGGTTCCGATTTTATTCTTAATGAAATCTTAATTTGTATCATTGCTGTTGTCTCTTTGTCTTTCTGTAAAACTTAACTTTCATCAGTTGATAAAGACCGCCCGAGCGCCGAACTTTCTTCCCAAGCGGTCGTTTCTTACCGCTCGGGCGCCACTCTGCGCACAGCTACTGTAAAGATCGCTTCCGAAACTCTTCTTCCCTTTCGATTTAGAAAAAGTGGTAAACATCAAAATTGTAGCCCTATGTCTTTTCCTGAATCTCTCCAAATTTCAGATCATATGGAGACCTGAGTAAAACGTTATATCCATTCTACCAAAATGTGTCAGTGTAGGAACGACGATATACATAACGTACTTCGGGTCACTTTTGACTCATCTTCCTCAACTCTTTGAACAAAACTCAAAATAAGAAAGTTGTAGCCTTGGATCTTAGCTTTCAATATGCAATTGGCCTCATGCCATTTGGATCAATATACCATTCATTATGCTAAAAACCGTAACAGATACCAAAATTTTCATATCGTTTCTGCACCCCAATAACATATTTGGCTCAAACCATCCAAACCATCAATCCAACTCCCAACATTATACCTTCATGACAACAACAACTCCTCAAATATACAACCATCTACTTAACCATACCAAAACCATACAATAAATAACCATGAATACAATGCAATAACCATATTGATGCTATAACATGCAATACCAACCCTTCCATCAACTATACTCATAAACTATATCAATAACCATGATCAATAATAACTTAACCATATATCCATAACACCAAACCATAGAATAACATCATTAACAATAGAAAGCTAAAAGGTTGAGATATTACAATCTCCCCCCCTTATAAAAATTTTGTCTCCGAAATTTGCTTACTTCAAAATAAATCCGGATAACGTTGTCGCATCTCTTTCTCGGGTTCCCATGTAGCCTCTTCAATCACATGATTCCTCCAAAGAACTTTAACAAAGCCAATTTCTTTGTTCCTTAGCACCTTAATTTTGCGGTCAATAATTTGAACCGACACTTCTTCATAGCTCAGATTAGGCAAAAGATCCAATGCTTCGTGTCGAAGAACATGGGATGGATTGGACAAATACTTCCGTAACATTGAAACATGGAAGACATTGTGAACTCGATCCAAATCCGGTGGCAAAGCCAATCGATACGCTCTTTCACCAATCCTATCCAGAACCTCGAAAGGTATAGAGAGGACTCAACTTACCTTTCTTTCCAAACCTCATAACTCCCTTAAGGGGAGCTATCTTAACGAACACATGGTCACCTACATTGAATTCCAAAGGCCTTCGTCGAACATTTCCATAACTTGTCTGTCGAGATTGAGCCGTCTTCATTCTCTGTCTGATCAGTGCGACCACATCAACCATTTGTTGAACCAACTCGGGTCCCAACATCCTCTTTTCTCCTACTTCGTCCCAATATAAAGGTGATCTACACTTCCTACCATATAATGCTTCATATGGTGCCATGCCAATCGATGACGCGCCTTTTATTGTAACGACCCATTACAGGCCCAGTGGACCGCCCATACGGCCCACTGTCCCGATCGACCCAAGGCTATCCCGATCTTGGGGCCCACATGGTGGGACCTTGTCCCTCACGGGATTTCCATAGACGTCGTACAGGTTACTCATAGGATCTCCCCCTCCCTACCAAGGGGTTTCTTTCGCCTCCCCAGGACTCGATCCCATGACCTATAGGATAAGTACATAGATATCAAGAGTCCTGGTACCAATTGAGATAATAGTTAACGTACTGAATACAATAAATTATAAATGACTAACTGACGTCAGTTGACAAATAATTAATGAACTGAATATAATAACTGATAAATGTCCAACTGACATCAGTTGATAAGCATTTAAATAATAAATGACAAATTGAATGAACAGCATTTGAAAAAGCAGCAATAACACCGATTAAGATAAATCAATTAAACCAAGTATATTGCGAAAGTGAGAAAACTTAGTCTCTGGCAATGGTTTGGTGAAGATGTCAAATTGTTGTTCAGTTGACACATATTCCAATCTGATAGATTTTTTCAGAGCAGGATCTCTGATGAAGGGATGTCTGACATCAATGTGCTTGGTCTTTGAGTTAAGAACTGGATTGTAAGTATTATCACAAAATATGGGAGATTCTTTAGCATCAACTCCATAATCTTTCAGTTGTCGATGAATCCAGAGTAGTTGGGCACAGCAGCTTCCAGCAGCAAGGTATTCTGCTTCAGTTGTTGAAGTAGTTATGGATTTGCTTCTTACTGAATCATGAGATCAGTCTGTCTACTAGAAACTGACAAGATCCACCGGTGCTTTTACGATCTAGCTTACATCCTGCATAATTTGCATCAGAATATCCAACTAAATTGAAAGAAGAGTATTTAGCGTACCATAATCCCACATTTTGAGTGCCTTTTAGATATTTTAAAATTCTTTTGGCAACTGTAAAATGCGATTGCTTAGGATTTTCTTGAAATCTAGCACACATGCAAACAGAAAATACAATATCAGGACGACTAGCAGTTAAGTACAATAATGAACCTATTAGACCTCTGTAGACTTTCGTCTCATCTGATATTCTCCCTTGATCATTGTCCAGTTTGACTGATGAACTCATGGGAGTGCTTGCAGCTGGACATGATTCCATGTCAAATTTCTTAAGCAATTCCTTCGTTTATTTGGTCTGAATGATAAAAATACCAGTGTCCAGTTGCTTCACTTGTAGTCCGAGAAAGAATGTCAGTTCATCCATCATACTCATCTCAAATTTGTCCTGCATTAACTTGGCAAATTTCTCACATAATTTGGGGTTATTTGACCCAAATATAATATCATCAATATATATTTGCACAAGTAAAAAGTGATCATTCTTAGAAAATTTGAACAAATTCTTGTCAATTGATCCAACAATAAAATCATGATCAATTAATAATTTTGAAAGTGTCTCATACCAAGCTCTTGGAGCTTGTTTAAAACCATATAAAGCTTTGTTTGAATGATAGACATGATCAGGTAAAGTGTGATTGATAAAACCTTGTGGTTATTCAACATAAACTTCTTCTTGCAACTGACCATTCAAAAATGCACTTTTTACATCCATTTGATAGATTTTGAAGTTCTTGAATGATGCATAGGCAATGAACATTCTGATTGCTTCCCGTCTTGCAAATGGTGCATACGTTTCATCATAGTCAATTCCTTCTTCCTGCCTATATCCTTGTGCTACAAGTGTTGCTTTGTTTCGTGCAACTGAACCATCTTCGTTCAGTTTATTTTTGAATACTCATTTGTACCTATAATAGTTTTACAAACTGGTCTTGGAACTAAGTTCCAGACATTGTTATGGGTAAACTGATTTAGCTCATCTTGCATAGCATTTATCCAGTTAGGATCAGCAAGAGCTTCGTCAGTTTTCTTTGGTTCTAGTTGTGAGTCAAAAGCAGAATGAATGAACAAATTAAGCATTTGATTTCTTGTTCGTGCCGGGTCGGATGTATTACCTATCACCAATTCTGGAGGATGTGATTTCTTCCATCTGAGCTCAGTATTTGTTGCTTCCATATCAGCAATTGCTTCTGTTGGCAGCTGAATGTTTTCAGTTTCAGTTGGAGTTGTATCAGTTGGTAACTGAATATCATCTGTTTGCTCCACCAACTGATTATCAGGAGCAGGTTCATGTTCAACTGATTGATCTAGTATTTCTGGTTCAGGTGTTTGAAGGATATTTCTATTGATATGATTTTCTTTTTCATTTTCATCCTCCAAACTGATATCTGTAAATCGATCAACTAGCTGAACTGTATCAATTGGCTTATCAATTAGTACATTTTCATAAAAAAACAACATGAATAGATTCTTTAACATTTAAAGAACTTTTATTGAAAACTCTATATACTTTGCTAAATGAAGAATATACAAGAAATATTTCCTCTGCAGATTTAGCATCAAAGGACTTTTAAATGATTTTTACTATTATCAAGAATAAAACATCTGCAGCCAAATATCTTGAAACTAGAAACCACACTTTTTCTTCCATGCCTGATCTCATATGGTGTTTTCACATGATTCTTATTAATCATTGATATGTTCTGAGTATAACATGCAGTGTTTACTACTTCAGCCCAAAACCTTTCAGAAATACCAGAATCAACAAGCATTGTTCTAGCAGCTTCTTTAAGGGTCCGATTTCTTCTTTAAGCTGCACCATTTTGCTGAGGTGTTCTAGCTGCTGAGAGCTCGTGCTTGATTCTAGTATTTTCTAAGAATGTTGAAAGATTTTGATTGATGAATTCAGTCCCTCTGTCAGACTTTATTCGATCAATCCCAATTGATTTTCATTTAAAAGTCTTTTGAAGAGCTTAATCAGTTGTGCAGTAGTTTGGTCTTTGGATTTGAGAAAAATAACTCAAGTAAATCTTGAAAAATCATCCACAACTACTAAGGTGTATTTCATTCCCCCTAAACTAATGACTGGTTGGACAAAAAAGATCCATATGTAACAGTTCTAAGCATCGGGAAGATGATTTACAACCTCTATTTTTGAATCAAGATCTTACTTATTTACCAAACTGACATGCTGAACAAACTTTATCTTTTCAAAAATCTATTTTGGGCAAACAAGTTACAAGATCATGGTTACTCAGATAGACAATAGATTTAAAGTTTAAGTGGTTCAACCTCTTATGCCACAACCAGTTTTTAGAAGATTTGGAAGCAATGAAACAAACTGGTGCATAAGATTGTTCAGTCAAACTGCCTTTGTAAGTATTTCCACAACAATTTCCAGTTATGACAACCTCATCAGTTGAGTCTCTAACTGAACAAGTGTCTCTGTCAAACTGAACTGAGAAATTATTGTCGCATAACTGACTGATGCTTATCAATTTATACTTCAATTTCTCAACTAGCAAAACATTTTTAATTGTAAATTTTCCATGGATAAGCTTACCTTTACCTATAGTTTTACCTTTGGAGTTGTCTCCAAAACTGATGTTTGGTCTAGTATATTTGATCAGTTGAGATAGCAAATTTGCATCTCCTGTCATATGCCGCGAACAGCCACTGTGTAGATACCAAGTTGATTCTTGGTTTGTACCTATTACCTGCAATCACACACAGTATATATAATTTTGGTACTCATATTCATTTGGGTCCTAAACAGATTAGTTCTTTAGGAACCCAGACTTGGACCATTCTAACTAACTTCCAGTTTCTGTGTTCTAAATGGTTTTTCTCGAATTCTTGGCAATATGTGTGTGATGTGAGGATGAAACTGTATGATTTTTTTCCTTTTTCAACTCACTATTCTTTTGATATCGTTTCTGAACTGGCTTACAGTTGTAATAATTGTAATAGTCATTCCTTGATTACTGATTTTTGTAACTGAATCGTTTAAGTGACCAGTTTCTTGTATCAGTTGAACTCTCAGAGCTATATCCAATTCCATATCGTTTGCCTTTGTTCTTACTTTCAGTCAATTGAACAGTTTGTTTACTAGGCTCCGAGAATTCATTTACCATAGTTGATTTTACAAAGGTAATGTACTTTCCTTTGTTTTCATTCAACCTTGATTGTGTATAACTTGCAAAATTTTCATCATGAGTGTTAAAGCCTAAACCAGTTTTATCATCAACTGATTTTTGTGAATTCTGCATTTCAGTCAATGTAACTGAAGACTTGTTCCAAGCTTGAATCAGTTCAGTATGTTTTGAAATTTCAGTTTTTAACTGACATATCAAAGCTTGATTTTCGATCATTTCAGCTTTTTACCATGCAATATCCCTTTTTAGACTCAACAGTTCAAATGACTCATCAGTTTCTGTTTTTTTGTCGTTGAGATCAGTTTGCTTACTTCTAACCTTCTCAAATGATCGAGCAAGTTTGTGATACTCATTTATCATGTCATGTAATGTTGTAATGAGTTCCTCAAGAGTGAAATCAGTAGATCTGAAGTCAAATACATGTTCACTTGCTGACTCCAGTTCAGCATCATCTGCCATTAAGCACTTGACTTCCTCCTTATCTTCACTTGAATTGATTGGGCTTTCTAGTTTTGACTCGTCACTGTCAGTTTCTGCCCACTTAGATTTGCTCTCTTCAGCCAAAAGCACTTCATATTTCTTTTTGAATGTTTTCTTGTCATCCTTTGTCCTTCTTCTGTGCTCATAGGGCTTCATTCCCTTTTCAGTTGATCCTCGACTGTCTTCTTTGGCTTAGGACTGTTTGCTATGAAATGACTATATTTTCCACAATTGTAGCAAGCATAAGATTCTTCTTTAGACTGATTTTTCTGATATTGCTTCTGGAAGTTTCCTTGATTCCTCCTAATAAACCTTCCAAATTTCTTGACAAAAAATGACATAGCATCATTTCTCATTTGATCAGCAGATTTGTCAACAGAACCAGTTGGTTCCAGTCTGACAGCAGTTAAAGCAGTTGTGGCAGCCGATGTAGAAGGTTCTCTTATCTGGTTTGTAGTTCAAACTCGTAAGCCTTTAGATCAGCAAACAAGTCAAGAAGTTCGACCTTGTTAAGGTTCTTTGACTCTCTCATTTCCATGGTCTTGACATCCAATTCTTTGGAATGACCTCTGACCACTATCAGTGCCACTTATTTGTTCGAATACACTTTTTCAAGTGCATTCAGCTCATTGATAATACCGCTAATCCTCTCATCATATTTGTGCATGGATTCTCCAGCCTTCATCTTGATGTTGTCAAATTTCTGAACAGCAACTGATAGCTTGTTCTCTTTTGTTTGCTCGTTACCTTCACACAGCTGGATCAGTTTCTTCCATATTTCTTTGTCAGTTTTGCACATCTTGATTTTGCTGGAAGTGATTTTATCCAGCATTTTATATAAGACATCATTAGCCACATTATCTAGGTTTGCTTTCCTTTTATCCTCAGTTGTCATTCCTCTCTGGGATTTTCTATGCGATGAGGTGCCCCATCAGTAATGGCAACTGCTGTATTTGCCTTTAGGATCTTCATGAGACCATCAGTGATGATATACCACATGTCGTCATCTTGTGCAGCTAAATGAGCCTGCATTCTGATTTTCCAGTTGTCAAAGTCTTCTCTGGAAAACATCGGTATTTTATTGAATTAAGACATGTTGATCAGTTTTGTGAATAAGAGTATTATGAGACAAGATTCAACTGTTTTGATACCACTTGTTAGGATCGGTTGATCGGTTGAGATGTGTTTAGAAGGGGGTTGAATAAACAATCACGATTTTAGAATATTTTCGAATGAAGTGTCAGTTCTGTGACAAACTGAAACTAGGAATCTTGTCAGTCAATGACAATCAGTTTAACTGATAACAATTGCGGAAATAAACTGACTGAAAGATGGAATAAATAACTGAAGTAATAACACACAAAGATTTTTGGATGTTCGGAGATTGAAATAACTCCTACGTCACCCCTAATATCACAAGGATAGGATATGCACTAAAAGACTTTGAACGATACAAAACTTGTACAGACCCACTTCAGTTTGTACACTGCCAAAACTGAAACTCTTAGTTTACTAAATAGCTTAGAATTTTTCGACTGAACTTAACAAAACTAATTTAGTTAAGATCAAATAAACAATAAAATGATTTGTGCCTGTAAGCTAGAAAGGTAGCCTCAAATGCTACAAATAAATCAGATAAGTGTGAGCTTTTTGATTCTTGAGTAAGAACGATAAATTCAGCAGGGTAACAACAAGCTTGAGAGAATAGATAGATCGATTGGATTATTTTCTCAACTGCTCTTCTCACCTATTTATAGGCTTCTCTTCAATGGTAACATTAAATATAATTTGAATCTTTATATCCATTGATTGTCACGTCAATATTCCTCTGACATTCGTACACTGTAAAATCTGAAATACGGCGTTCCACTTTGAGTTGCAGTCTACTTTGTACTGTTGTCGGTTGAATGTCCTTTTCAACAAATGATGACGTGTACAGCTGAATGATCAGCTGAAAGCTCACAAGTGAATATATCAACTGATCAGTTAGTTGTCTTCGTAAGTTCAGTTCATCTGGTTTTAGTTGCCTTTGATAAACTGCACATTAATCTTCAGTTAAGCAACTGTCAGTTGATTTATGTAGTTCATTTACTTCAAGCTACTTGATCAGTTAGTCCAATAAATTAATCACTTAGTTTGTCAAACAACCGAAATTAAGTTTCCAAGCACAGTCTTTCATCAGAAGAGCAAGATGAACAATCAGTATAACCGCAAGTGCCATCCAGGAACCAGTTGCTGAATCTTCTGAGCAAGTAACTGCTTCTTCTTCAAAGGATGCACAATCGTAAACTTCTGCTACTCAACAACTGATCAGTTTCCAACTAATCAGTTAGTTGTCTTCGTAAGTTCAATTCATCTGGTTTCAGTTGCCTTTGATAAACTGCGCATTAATCTTCAGTTAAGCAAATGTCAGTTGATTTATGTAGTTCAGTTACTTCAAGCTACTTGATCAGTTAGTCCAATAAATTAATCACTTAGTTTGTCAAACAACCGAAATTAAGTTTCCAGCACAGTCTTTCATCAGAAGAGCAAGATGAACAATCAGTATAACCGCAAGTGCCATCCCAGGAACCAGTTGCTGAATCTTCTGAGCAAGTAACTGCTTCTTCTTCAAAGGATGCACAATCGTCAACTTCTGCTACTCAATCCTCATAATACAGAACTTCAACTATATACTGATGCTTAATTATCATTGGCGAACATCGACGAAGTTATTAAATCAGTTGCTACTGATATTCAGCTGATTACTACAAAAGCAGTTGAAGAACAAATCGCAACTGAAGAACCAGCCTCACAGGCTATTTCTCAACCAACTGAAGAGACAGTTCAGTCGACTGTCACGACTGAACATGCTGTTATCACATAAACTGAAGAGCCAGTTCAGTCATCTACCATGTATGAAAAACTCGTTCTAACAATAAATGAAGAGGCTCAGCTGCACTTGATACAATCTGAAGAGGTGCCAGCTGAAAATTCAACCACATTTTCAGTTGTTCAAACAAGTGAAGAACCAATTTCTGAATCATCTGAGCAACCAATTGAAGAACAGATTACTGTTTCAGCTGATCAACCAACTACAGACCCTTCAAGTTTCACTACTATTTTGAATCTCTCTTCTCCTCCACAACTTCAGCAGGAAGCTATACCAGATGATATTTCAGAAATGGTTAGTCTTGAAACTGAAATAACTGACAGAGACTTGGTGATCTTTAATCAAGAAAACATGGAGCAGGAACCAAAAACCTCTGGAGCCATGTCTCCTGGTATATCAATATCAACTGAATCAATGTTCGAAGAAATTCAGGCCATTCAGACCAACCCCTTGTCAGTGTAATGACTTCCATTTGTGACATCAAGTCAACCCAATTTGTGCATACTATGAAGCTCGACTCTGCAAAGGAGTAAACTATGGGAAGACTACAGCAAATCACAAAGGATGTAACTTCATTATTTTTACAAATGGATGAACTTAGAAAAGACAGAGTGTCAGCTGAAGCACACTTCCAAACTCAAGACTTGTTCTCAAGACGCCTTGACGTTTTGGAAAACACTGTCTCAAAAAGAATGGATTTTCTACAAGAAAATCTGATGAATGTAGTATCAAACCTCTCCTCGGATGTTCGTATGTTATCCAAAAAGGTTTATGCGTTTGACAAAAAAGGGGAAGAAGAAGGAAAAGATCAGCGAGAGAAATCTACAAAGAGACTCAGTCAACCATGAAGATTATTTTAGTCAGTTAGAAGATACCTTTATTCTTTCATTCTTTGTACGAATCTGTACATTGAAAGAGTTGTTAATAAAAAGTTATTTTTATCTACAATGAGTTCAGTCGATCAATTCATATTTTCTAAGTTTTGTCAAACACCAAAAAAAGAGAAATTGTTGGAAACTGAATTTCAGAAGTTTGACAAACTGAGCGTTTATAGATTGAACTAACTTATCAAGAAGACTGATAGAAACTGATCTAAAATACGCAAACTATCGGTTGCCCATAACTGAAGATTAGTACGCATATTTTCAAAGGCAACTGGACTAGCAAACTGAACTACGCATACAACTGACTGATCAGTTGTATTTGATCAGTTACTACAATCAGCTGTGAGCTTATCAGCTACATCCTATCAGCTTATCTTTCAGCATTACACGTCATCAGTTGAGGAAAAGGACGTTCAACCGACAACTATACAAAAGCTGACTACAACAAGTAGTGGGATCGTCGTATTTCAGAAAAGCTGCATTGTACGACTGTCAGAAGAATGTTGACGTGGCAAACAACGGATAGAAAGTTTCAAATCGTATTCAATATTACCGTTGGAGGCAAAGCCTATAAATAGCAGAGAAGAGCAGCTGAGAAACTTTCTGAATCAACCCGATCGATATACTATTCTATCAACTGAGTTGTTACTCTGCTGAAATCTTTGCAAATTTCAAAGCTCATGCTTATTGTATACATTAATAGCATTCAAGGCTATACTTCGAGCTTACAAGCACAAACTATTATTATCATAATACTTGATCTTGAAGAGATCAGTTGTGCTAAATTATTTCAGTCCAATTGAGTACTGTAAACTGGTTCGTAACTAAGAGTTTCAATTTGTCATTGTTAAGTCCAAAACTGAAGTGGTCTGTGCAACTCTTTGTATCGATCAAATTCTTTTAGTGAATATCATATCTTTGTGATAGAAGAGGTGACGTATGAGTGTTTGAAATCTCCGAACATCCATATATTCCTGTGTCTTCTTATTTCAGTTTTTGTCATATCTATCAGTCAATTTTATTCTGCACTTTTATTGTTAACTGATTGATATCGAATTACAAGATTTCTGAGTATCAGTTTATCACTAAACTAATTCATAAAAATAGAAAAAGTTTGTGAAAATTATTAGTGTTTATTCAACTCCTAAACACTCTTTCACATTTACCTGATTCTATCAAAGTATCTTTGAGATAAAACGACCAAAGATATTTATGATATTCTAAAAAAAGTAACAAAGTAAATCATTACACAACAAGATTTTCATAAAGAGAAGATTTTATAATATTCGGATGGTGGAATCCTCGTCGATGACCGAAATATCAAAACACCAAATACTATATTTTCCCCCAACTCAAATTTACGGGTCATAAAATAGAGGAAAATGGATGTGCAGAGCTTCTACTTCAAATTCTACCATATTCATATGATCAATTTATCATCAAATTAACCAACAATATCCTTATGGGCTCTCTAAAATTCGACGTCTTAACTGCGGTTCCCGGATAATAAAGTCGGTGCAAGAATAAGGAAGATAGGCTGGTAACTTCGAAGAAGACAGAGTCTTTACCGATGACAGAGATTTATGGATCGAGAATTAAGTGGGAACTACAGGTGAGGCAGATTAAATCTGGAGATGAAAAATCACTTCAAAAAAGAGTGTACAAGTATCGAGATGGGTTCTAAATGAAATGTGGTCGGTACTTCAGACGGCGGTGAAATACTATTCGTCGAAGCAGCTACAGTTGTAGAAGGCATACACAAATTTTATGGCACATGGATTATGAATTCAGGAGCGACGTTGACATAAAGTCTCAGAGAGAATGGTTCGATCGGTATTAACCAGTCTCGAGAGCATCTATATTCTTGAGAAATGATCATGCCTTGGAAATTGATGGAGTCAGTACCATCAAAATAAAAATGTTTGATGAAATAATTCACACCATACAAGAAGTACGACATGTGAAGGGATGACGAAGAATCTTTTTTCCTTGGGACAATTGGATGATATCGAGTGCAAAACCAGCATCGAGAACATGATCATAAAAATTGTGAAGGTCGCACTTGTAATAATGAAGACAAAAAAGGTTTATGCAAATATGTATGTAATTTTATGGGAAATACACAAAGAAGCAGAACTAGTTGTTGCATCAAATTGGTTTTGGAGAAAATTAACAGTGTTATGACATAGAAAGTTTGAGCATGTTAGAACGAGAGTTAAAAATTCTCTCATAACGGAGGTTGTTGTTGGGGCTTAAAAAAGTCTCTCTACCATGAGTAATGTGTTACCAGTAAATAATACAAATTAAAGCTTGACACTTCCACTTCCAAAAACAAAATTGCTTTGGAGCTGATTCATTCTGACGTTTGGCATACACCAGTTGTATTTCTAAGAGCAGTGAGATACTTTACTTCTTTCATTGATAATTTATCTAGGGGATGTTGAGTGTATCCAATCAAGTAAAAATCAGATGTTTTTTCAATCTTCGAATGATTTCAAATTGCGTATTGAACTTGATTCTGAAAATAAAATGAACTATTTTAGAAATGACAATGGTTGAGAATATACAAGTGAAAAATTTGATGCATTTTGTCAACATGAAGACATCAAAATACAATTCACGACGACTTACACACCTGAACAGAATGGAGTGGCTGAGCATATTAACAAAACCTTGTTGGATAGAACAAGAGTCAAGTTGAGGACTGGGGGCCTAGGCAACTCATTTTGGGAGGAAGCAATCAAAACCACTTGTTATATCATCAATCATTCTTCTTAGTGGTGATTGATATGAAAACTCATATGGATATGTGTACTGGAAAGCTAGTTGATTATTCTCATTTGCCTATTTCGGAAGTCCTTCGTACATTTTGTACAATGATAAAAATAAATCGAAGTTGGATTCAAAATCAAGAAATAGTATCTTCTTGGATTATACTGATGGAATAAAGTGGTTTCGCTTGTGGGATCCTACTGTCTACAAGCTTGTCATCAGTAAAGTAAAGAGAGATAAATTCACATTGAATTCAGAAACCACTATAATTCAAGTGGAAAATAAGACATACAAAGATAAAATTTCTTATGAAATAGTACCGGAGCACGGGGAACAAGAACATATTGAATCTGAGGTTTCAAAAGTGAGGCAATTAACTTGAGAGAGAAGACCACTAAGTTAACTTTTTCAGATTATGTCACTGAAAACAATATTGCATATTGTCTATTAATGGAGGATGTTGAGTAATCGAGTTTTCATGAGCCTACGCAAAGCTCGAATGTATCCATGTGGATGACATCAATGCATGAAGAATCAGAGGCACTAAACAAGAATAAAACTTGAGATCTTGTTACAGTACAATGAGAAAGGAAAGTCGTTGGTAACACATGTTTCTGTAAGATCAAACGTGGTAACAATAATCCAAGTGAAACAGTATCGTGCTAGAGTGATGGTAAAACGGTATGCTCAGAAAGAAGACTTTAATTTCATTGAGATACTTTCTCTCGTGATTTGACTTACAACAGTCAGATTAGTGTTGACATTATGTGCGTTGTTTGACCTACATCTAGAACAGCTAGATGTAAAAACAACATTTTTTCATGGAGATCTTGAAAAAGAAATGTATATGCTCCAGCCAGAAAGTTTCGCAGAAAAAAGCAAAGAGAACTTGGTTTGCAGGTTGAACAAATTCTTATACAGTCTGAAACAGGCGCTGAAATGTTGTTAAGAGAGTTATGATCCTTGGATACAATAGAATTAGTACAAACACTATATGTGCTTACTTGGAAGGATATGAAAGGATCCTTTTTGTCCTCATCGGTACTCATGTTAATCGGAATGAACTCGTAATCGAGCCCTTTATAATAGGTGCACAAAACTTTCATTGTTGCAGTTGATAAGGTAGCGCAGTGAACCTATCGACATTTTTCAAAAAGAATGGATTTGATTATGTGATGATTTTAGTGTACAGATGTTTATTTATAGTAGAAAATTTGAGAAATATTTGTTTATTAGAGCATATCAAATCGGTGTTCAATAGCTAGGATAAAATAAACAAATAAATAAATAAAAATTGGTGAGCAACAGTCTTGGTCCACCCCCACATATCCACTTTTTATTCTAAAAATGTTGTTTTAATTTTTTTTAATTATTCAAACGTTTTATTTTATTTAATAAACAATATTTAGTTGCAAAATTTTTGTAATGGTTGAAATTTCTTTTAAAAAGCAAAAAATTGCAATGGCTACTTAACGAATAATTAACAGTTATTTAAAAAACAAAATCATTTTTTCATCTATCAATATTCATTATCTTCTATAAATTATTTCAAAAATCCAAACATATTATTCTACGTCATAAAGCACTTCAAAAATCTTTTTTCTACTATTTTCATAATATTAATTTATTTTAATTTTTATTTTTATAATCATATTTTTCCAAATCGAAGAAAATAACGATATTTTTTTTAAAAAAAAATTCGTGAATTTTCAAAAAATGCAGGAAGAAAATGTTTTCTCCCTAAAATTCACAAATTCCACCAAATTATTCATATATTCCATATCCATCAAATAATCCATATTAATCTACCAAATTATCCATATAATTCATATCCACCAAAATATTCATCTAATCCACGTGCAATTGGTATGCATTTTACATCTTCGATAAAAAAATGAACCCATTACTCTATCTTTTGTCCGGAAAACTCAATTGTTCAACCGTGAATCATAGTTGAGCTCGCAAATTTGGAGAAGACAGATTCTGGAGCTGAGGGCAGGAGAAAGAGGCCAACCTGGAGAAAGGTTAAAGAAGAGGTATTACCAAGATCGTTTATCACTATCATCGATGACGCAATTATCGGAAATAATCAGAAGACGGATACTGTCTGGGGAAGTGTTGCAAGCTAATACAATGAGAATCGTACTGCGGGTACATTCAATAGAAGTGCAAGTGTCATACGATCGCACTGATATAATACCATAAAAAAGTACATCGCTTCAACGCAAATTACAATAGCCTTCATAGTGCGTATCATACCGACCACAATGATGAAGATATATTGCAGCTTGCGTATGAAAATATCGCGAGGAAAATAACGGCGTCACATTTAACATCGAGAAAGAATCGTAAAAGATCGTCCAATGTTTACTCTACATTCTGTTGATCACCTTGTTGGCACGAAGAAGGCAAGTACCTCGGAGTCGGGAGCAAGCAACACTTCATCCAACCAAGATGCGAGTCTGCTTGTAGTGTATGACAATAAACTTAGACAACATATATACAAAGTTTACTAAGTATAAAAGCATGAAAAAAGTTGAAATTGAAACGAAACAAAAACAACTTAAAGTAGAGGAGATGAAAGCAAAATCTATCATAGCCAAAGTTCAACTGAAAGAATATGCAATCCTTTCGAAGGGAACTTCACAAATGACAAACGAGCAACTTATCGTCCACAAAATCTGTAACGTCCAAAAAATTTGAAGGTCCACGTGAACGACATACATGCAATTTATTAAAGTTTTTTTTTGTATTTTATTAAATTGTTTTAAAGCATTAAATATATGATTTTATTGCTATTGGGCTCAAAATCATTTTTAATCATTTTAAAAGTTAATTAAGGGTCCGTTATAAATTATTATATTATATTAATATAGTGTAATTAACCCTAATCCCCACCCATAAACTCTCGGCCGCCCAACCCTTTCTTCAGCAACATCTCTACGTAAATTCAGCAGCAAGGTTTGTCCTTCAATATTTTTCTCAAGCAAGTTCCTCCACGCTCGTTCGGTTCTTCCTCGACGCGCATCTCTTCGAGCTTTTGGTCGCATGATCATCAAGGCACGCTTGTATCTCGTTTTCTATTCATTCACGCCATAAATATTCTGAAATATATGTATTTTCATGTCCCCCCTTTGATCTTGCTTGTGTATTCATTTTTGTGAAAAGTTTGACATGAAATTCGTTTATTGTTGCATGAAACTCATGTGTTCTTGTATATGTGCAAGGGGCTGCGGGTTTTGTGTTTCTAAGGGTTGTACACGATGGTGAGAGGGTGTCAATAGGATGGAGTCGATGGTTATATGTAGTGACCCGTTCCAGAATCACCTACTAATCAAGAACTAAGCATGCAATTAACTTAATTAATAATAATCAGAGATAACAGCGGAAATATGGCCAACGACAATAGTTATACAACTCAATCGAAATCAGAACAACTCAAAATATATTCGGTACAACCATATCGAATAGAATAGTACTGAAAACTAAACCAACCAGCTACTCACTGACCTCCTCCTGCTCTTCCTGAGCCATCCAACCTGAGGCCTGCCCCGTGGGAATGGGGTGTCCAAGATAAACAAAACCGAGGACGTGAGCGATAAGAACGCCCAGTACAAAAGCATGAGTATACAAGCCTATATGAAATGCACATGCTATGATATGATACCAGGGTAGTCAAGAAACAGGAGTAACAAAGGATCTCAAAATGCTCAGTCTAGAGGCGCCAAGTGGATAGTGCCGCGCGGTACTCCTCTGGGTCACTGCATCCACTACAAGAACAGACGTGGACCTAAAATGTCCCGGATCACCGAAGCCCTCCGGACCCGTCGGCCACTGTGTACTCTCGGTGTCCATGCGTCCACAAGACAAGACAGGGCTGAGCGGCCCCACAAGATATAGCTTATCTCGAAAGAGATACAGCTCAACAGTAAAGGCTATCTCGAAGGAGATACGGCTCAACATGAAATGCAACATGCATCATAAAACGTGACATAATAGCATGCATCATATGACATATATCAATGCACCACATAATCATGCAACACATATAAGGATGTATACTCGACCAGGATATCTCGGATAGTACTTTCGTACCTCTATCACAGCAAGCCTAGCCTTACGCAACACCGCTAATCAGGTCTAGAACAAGCCTACGCATCAAAAGCATACCCAATGAACAATACTACCATGCTCGACTAGCAAAACCAGTACTACCAAAGGTTTAGGGTTTACCTTCGTCCGTCGACAGCCCTTTGATGTCGATTGCCTCGTAACTCAGGCGTCGCTACGCTACCAATCCTGGCAGCTCTTGGCTATCGCTCGACCGACAACTAACCCTAGAAACCTTCCAAACTTCTCAAATATGAGACACAACTCAAGAATTTGTAAAGCAAAATGAGGAAATCCGAGCACTATTTATAGGCTATGTTCGGATCCACCGAACCCACTTCGGAACGTCCGAACTCCTACGTGTCCATCGGCTCTTGACACCTCATGATCGGATCCACCGAACCTACACTTCGGATCATCCGAACCTGCATGTAAACTGACGTGTCGATCAGCTCTTGACACCTCATGATCGGATCCACCGAACCCACTTCGGATCGTCCGAACTCTTCGGTGCTACCGAACCATCTTCGGTCCGTCCGATCATGACCACGGTCAAAATTACACATTAAACCTTCTTAATCACCATTAATCCGTTAATTACCCAATTAGGAATTCGGGCTACTACATTCTCCCCCCCTTAAAAAGATTTCGTCCTCGAAATCAGGCTTAGAGGATGAACAAAACGAAATAACAACATCGTTATTACATCTCAATTGTTGTTAAATACAACTGATATTTCGATTACAACTGAAAACACAAACATATACAAAGCATAACTCAAAAGAGCTCTGGATGCTCCGAACGCATACGACTCTCTAGCTCCCAAGTGGCTTCTTCAGTGCCTCTGCGTTGCCACTGAACTAAGACAAGAGGAATGATCTTATTCCGCAACACCTTGTCTTTGCGATCGAGGATCCGCACTGGTCGTTCCACGTAAGACAAATCCGAATTTAGTTGAACTTCAGAGGGATACAAGATGTGAGACTCATCTGCTACGTACCGTCTCAACAAAGATACGTGGAACACATCATGAATACTTGATAGGTACGGTGGCAGTGCAAGTCTGTAAGCCAAATCTCCCACGCTTTCCAATATTTCAAATGGACCAATAAATCTCGGAGACAGCTTACCCTTGAGACCAAATCTCAAAATCCTGCGAAAAGGCGAAACTCGGAGAAACACTTTCTCACCTGGCTGAAAATAAAGAGGTCGCCGCTTGGTGTTCGCATAACTAGCCTGTCGATCCTGAGCGATCTTAATCCGTTTCTTGATTATTGCAACCTTATCAATAGCCTGCTGGACTAACTCCGGTCCCTCAACATGTCGTTCCCCAACTTCATCCCAAAATAATGGAGTACGACAACGTCGCCCATACAACGCCTCAAATGGTGCCATACCAATACTACGATGATAGCTGTTGTTGTACGCGAACTCTATCAAAGGCAAATGATCCTGCCAAGCGGTTCCGAAATCCATCACACAAGCTCGCATCATATCCTCAAGTGTACGGATAGTCCTCTCCGTCTGACCGTAGGTCTCTGGATGATAAGCTGTACTTAAACTTAGGGACGTACCCAATACCGCCTGGAAACTACCCCAAAATCGTGAGGTAAAACGAGGATCTCTGTCACTGACAATACTAACTGGCACCCCATGCAAACGTACAATCTCTTGAATGTACAATCGAGCCATACGATCGAAAGTGAAATCACGGTTATATGGCAGAAAATGAGCAGTCTTGGTGAGTCGATCCACCACTACCCAAATAGCATCACTATTCCTCGACGACAATGGTAAGTGAGTAATGAAGTCCATCGCGATATGCTCCCACTTCCATTCGGGAATAGGTAAGTTCAACAATAATCCTCCCGGTCGACGGTGCTCTGCCTTAACCTGCTGACAAACAAGACACTTGGAAACAAACTGATAAACGCTGCGCTTCATCCCTTTCCACCAAAATCGTGTCCTCAAATCTTTATACATCTTGTTGCTTCCCGGATGGACACTCAACTTGCTTCGATGAGCCTGAGCCAAGATTTCTTCCCTCAAAGTATCATCCTCTGGTACCACAACCCGATTAGACAAACACAGAAGACCATTAGACTGATAATGGAAATTGCTATCTCCACCAACCAATCGGGCTAATCTCTGAGTCTTGAGATCAGACATCTGTGCATCTCGAATCCGAGCGAACAAAGCTGGCTCAGATAAAATGGTAGCAACACGAATGCTCTCCATACCTTTCCGATGTTTGAAATAAAATCCCAATGAACAACAATCCTGGATAGTACTAATCATAGCACTAGTCTGAAGTGCAGAGGCTCTCACCTTGCGACTAAGAGCATCGGCTGTGAGATTCGCAGAACCTGGATGGTATTTGATCTCGCAGTCATAATCTTTAAGTAGATCCATCCAACGACGTTGTCTCATGTTCAACTCAGCCTGAGTGAACAGATACTTCAGACTCTTATGATCAGTAAAAATTTCAAACTTAACCCCGTACAAGTAATGACGCCAGATCTTCAGCGCGAACACAATAGCAGCTAATTCTAGATCATGAATAGGATACTTTTCCTCGTGAGGTTTCAACTGTCTGGAAGCATAAGCGATCACATGACCATTCTGCGTCAACACACACCCTAAGCCTTGAAAAGAGGCATCGGTGTAAACACTGAAACCATCAGATCCTGACGGTAACGCCAAAACAGGTGCAGAAGTCAGAAGTCGACGAAGCTCTCTGAAACTATCTTCGCACTCAGATGACCACTCAAATGGAACATCCTTCCGAGTAAGTTGCGTCAATGGTCTAGCTACCTGAGAGAAATTCACGATGAAGCGACGATAATACCCTGCCAGACCTAGAAAACTACGGATCTCAGCCACCGTCGTAGGACGTGACCAATTCAGCACTGCCTCAATCTTGCTGGGATCCACAGAAATTCCTTCCTTGGAAATCACATGACCAAGGAATACTACACGATCAATCCAGAACTCGCACTTACTCAGCTTAGCATACAATTGCTTCTCGCGAAGAATCTGCAACACAATCCTCAAGTGCTGGATATGTTCTTCCACACTGTGAGAATAAATCAAGATATCATCGATGAAAACCACAACAAACTGATCCAGAAAATCACGAAAGACTCGGTTCATTAGATCCATGAACACCGCTGGCGCATTCGTCAATCCGAATGGCATAACTAGAAACTCGTAATGCCCATATCGAGTACGAAATGCAGTCTTGGAAATATCATCATCTCTGACTCTCATCTGATGATAACCTGATCGCAAGTCAATCTTGGAGTAAACAGAGGTACCCTGAAGCTGATCAAACAAATCATCGATACGAGGTAATGGATACTTGTTTTTGATCGTCACACGATTCAGTTGGCGATAATCAATGCACAATCGCATCGATCCATCCTTTTTCTTGACAAACAAGACTGGAGCTCCCCAAGGTGAAACACTCGGGCGAATATAACCTTTATCAAGAAGATCCTGCAATTGCTGCTTCAATTCTCTCATCTCTGACGGAGCAAGACGATAGGGGGCACGAGAAATCGGTGCAGTCCCTGGCATTAACTCAATGCCAAATTCCACCTCTCTAACCAGAGGAAAACCAGGAATCTCGTCTGGAAAAACATCAGGAAATTCACAAACCACTGGAATATCATCTATACCAACACTACCTGTGGAGGAATCAATCGCATAGATGAGGTAGCCTTCCCCGCCCGCCTCTAAAGCACGACAGGCTTTCAGAGCAGATACCACTGGCATCGGAGGTCGCGCTCCCTCACCATAGAAAAACCAACTAGAGCTCTCAGTCGTACGAAACTGAACAAGCTTCTGGTAACAATCCACGGTAGCTCGGTAGGTAGTCAATAGGTCTATACCTAGAATACAATCAAAATCTTCCATCTCCAGGATCATAAGATTCGCAATCAATTCGTTACCCTCAAAAGCTAAGGGACAACCCATCACTAGACGCTTTGCTAACACCGAATGACCCATCGGGGTAGAAACGGAAATAATGACGTCTAGAGAAACATACGGTAACTTATGGCGCTTAACAAATCGTGCAGAAATGAATGAATGTGATGCTCCGGTATCAATAAGAACAAAAGCAGGAATACCGCATAAACGAAAAGTACCTGCTATGACTCTCTCTGTCTCATCTGCAGCCTGATCCTGGTTCAGCGCAAAAACCTGACCTTGGGCACGAGGTCGAAGATTTGAACTACCCACTGCCTGACCCTGCCTCCTCTGCTGAACAGTCGCCTGAGATCCGGAACCAGATCCTGCTCCACCTCGCAACTGAGGACAATTCTTCTTGAGATGACCCATCTCTCCGCACTGAAAACAAGCTCCCGCGGCTGATCGGCATTGTTCCGATGGATGGTTCTTCCCACAATGCACACAAGAAACCTTCTTCTTACCAAAGCGGAAAACACCGCTAGACCGTGACCAGATCCAGAAGAAGAAGAACCAGATTTCTTGAAAGACTGAGATCGAGGGCTCAAAGTACTCGGAGGTCTAGAAGAAAGAATAGCCCTACCACGCTGGAGACTGATCTCTGCCTGGCGACACCGGTTCACTAACCCATCATAAGAAGTAGGATTATCACAGACAGTGACTCGATCAAAAATCTCCTGGTTAAGACCCTGGAGGAAATGGTCCTACTTGGCCTCAGAACTGCCACTGATATGAGGGGCAAAGGGTAACAACTCGAAGAACTTCTGCTGATATTCATCAACAGACATACTCCCCTGCTTAAGATTCAGGAGCTCAATCGTCTTTGCCTGGCGAAGGGCTGGAGGAAAATACAGCTGCATGAAAGCTGCACGGAAATCGGCCCAGGTCACCCTACCCTGAGAATGGACTATCGGCGCAGAAGTCGATCGCCACCACTTGCGCGCACGGCCCTCGAGAAGAAAACTAAGAGTCTCCATCCTCTGCTCCTCGGTGCACTGGAATGCACGGAAACAACTCTCCATGCGCTCTAACCAATCCTCAACATCATCGGGAGTCTCACCGCCGACTAAAGGCTTAGGCCCCATCTGAATGAAACGGTGCAAATCAAAACGCCTAGGACCATCCCGACGATGACGATGTTCACGATGACGCCTACGATCGTCCTGGTCACCCCAACGACCTACACTTCCCTGACTACTCTCATCACCAAAGTGGTCAGTCATCGCTACAAGATAGAATGGGGAAAATGGTAAAATGGTCAACGAAAATCCCAAAACAGAATCTATATCCCAAAATCGTAAGCATGCTCTGATACCATAAATGTAGTGACCCGTTCCAGAATCACCTACTAATCAAGAACTAAGCATGCAATTAACTTAATTAATAATAATCAGAGATAACAGCGGAAATATGGCCAACGACAATAGTTATACAACCCAATCGAAATCAGAACAACTCAAAATATATTCGGTACAACCATATCGAATAGAATAGTACTGAAAACTAAACCAACCAGCTACTCACTGACCTCCTCCTGCTCTTCCTGAGCCATCCAACCTGAGGCCTGCCCCGTGGGAATGGGGTGTCCAAGATAAACAAAACCGAGGACGTGAGCGATAAGAACGCCCAGTACAAAAGCATGAGTATACAAGCCTATATGAAATGCACATGCTATGATATGATACCAGGGTAGTCAAGAAACAGGAGTAACAAAGGATCTCAAAATGCTCAGTCTAGAGGCGCCAAGTGGATAGTGCCGCGCGGTACTCCTCTGGGTCACTGCATCCACTACAAGAACAGACGTGGACCTAAAATGTCCCGGATCACCGAAGCCCTCCGGACCCGTCGGCCACTGTGTACTCTCGGTGTCCATGCGTCCACAAGACAAGACAGGGCTGAGCGGCTCCACAAGATATAGCTTATCTCGAAAGAGATACAGCTCAACAGTAAAGGCTATCTCGAAGGAGATACGGCTCAACATGAAATGCAACATGCATCATAAAACGTGACATAATAGCATGCATCATATGACATATATCAATGCACCACATAATCATGCAACACATATAAGGATGTATACTCGACCAGGATATCTCGGATAGTACTTTCGTACCTCTATCACAGCAAGCCTAGCCTTACGCAACACCGCTAATCAGGTCTAGAACAAGCCTACGCATCAAAAGCATACCCAATGAACAATACTACCATGCTCGACTAGCAAAACCAGTACTACCAAAGGTTTAGGGTTTACCTTCGTCCGTCGACAGCCCTTTGATGTCGATTGCCTCGTAACTCAGGCGTCGCTACGCTACCAATCCTGGCAGCTCTTGGCTATCGCTCGACCGACAACTAACCCTAGAAACCTTCCAAACTTCTCAAATATGAGACACAACTCAAGAATTTGCAAAGCAAAATGAGGAAATCCGAGCACTATTTATAGGCTATGTTCGGATCCACCGAACCCACTTCGGAACGTCCGAACTCCTACGTGTCCATCGGCTCTTGACACCTCATGATCGGATCCACCGAACCTACACTTCGGATCATCCGAACCTGCATGTAAACTGACGTGTCGATCAGCTCTTGACACCTCATGATCGGATCCACCGAACCCACTTCGGATCGTCCGAACTCTTCGGTGCTACCGAACCATCTTCGGTCCGTCCGATCATGACCACGGTCAAAATTACACATTAAACCTTCTTAATCACCATTAATCCGTTAATTACCCAATTAGGAATTCGGGCTACTACATTATATGTGTTAAGTCGATGGTCGATCGGTTTTTTTTGTTGAAGTTTGTCGCAAAACCCGTCACCCTCGGTTATTTTGAATTCTACGACTTATAGGTTAGTTTTTTGGAAATGTATTCTGCATATGATTTGTAGCACTCTCTGTTATCTTCGATTCGATAGCAAATTCCTTATTTTCTGATAAGAAACGAGGGAGATATGATTTTATCGTAAAACCGCGCAAGATGTGAAATTACTGTGTTACAAAACCTGTCACCCTCGTTTATTTTGAATTCTGCGACTTATCGGTTGGTTTTCTGGATATTTCCAGCAATCTTTGGGCTTGTTTCGTGGGTCATAAATGGTCTGGAATGGGTTGTTTATAGGCTGGTCATTTAGGTTTAAGTCACGGTTTAAGTTGGAAAAATTTTGGTTAAGTTTCGGGTTGATCGAGCTAAAACCGGGATTCCAGTCCAAGTTTTAAAACAAATCGGTTAAGTTTTGAAATGAGCTCAGGTTTAAGTCTAAGAAACACTTTTAAATATGTTTTTGGGATGTTTTAACGAGTTTGGTAAGCTTCAGGTCAAATTTTAGATGTCTAGGGGTAAAATGGTCATTTTGGGTTTCCAGGGACAAAATGGTACCCGCAGTGAGATTTTGGTCCTGGAAGCGCCCTGAGCATATTTTATCATGTTTTTTTAAATGTTTATGATTTTTAATTAAATTATGATCAATACGGTGCATGTATGGTTTTAAGGAAAAAGTTATGTATATGCATGTTTTTATTAAGTGGTGAATATACATGTAACGCCCCAGATTCGACGACTGTCTTCACTGTACCAAGACAATTATTTCCAGCGTGCTTATGTCCTCACTCACACGCACCCGAGGAAACTTCCCAGGAGGTCACCCATCCAAAAATTGCCTCAAGTTAAGCACGCTTAACTTTGGAGTTCTTATGTGATGAGCTACCGAAAAGAAGATGCATCTTCATGATATGAGTAGTACAAATCAAATCTTTTAAGCCCTCTTCAATTGTACAGTCCATTACATTGAACAGTCTCGGAATCCCTCTCATTCCCGTGTGGGTCGGTTAATTCATGTTCCCTCCACCTAGAAGCCTGTCAGGAGCCGCTCATTGTCCGTGCAACTTATGGCACCGGCGATCACCCCCCGCCCTCTTCGGCCCCGGGCCTCACATGCCCACCAGCTTCCTCTTGGTTCGTCCCCTAACCACACCGTACTACGAGAGGTCGGCTCTGATACCACTTGTAACGCCCCAGATTCGACGACTGTCCTCACTGTACCAAGACAATTCTTTCCAGCGTGCTTATGTCCTCACTCACACGCACCCGAGGAAACTTCCCAGGAGGTCACCCATCCCAAAATTGCCCAAAGTTAAGCACACTTAACTTTGGAGTTCTTATGTGATGAGCTACCGAAAAGAAGATGCACCTTCGTGATATGAGTAGTACAAATCAAATCTTTTAAGCCCTCTTCAACAGTACAGTCAATTACATTGAACAGTCTCGGAATCCCTCTCATTCCCGTGTGGGTCGGTTCATTCATGTTCCCTCCACCTAGAAGCCTGTCAGGAGCCGCTCATTGTCCGTGCAACTTATGACACTGGCGATCACCCCCCGTCCTCTTCGGCCCCGGGCCTCACAATACTGATGTTTTTTAAGGATGAGAATTGGTTGTGACTGTCGATGTATATGTATAAGATGACATGAGATATGATGAGCTGATGCCAAGGCTCAGTGGACGGGTAATCCTGTCGCTGATGTCCCCGCCGCCAGGTACCGTGGTTATACGTAAATGGATCCATCGAATAGAGCTGATATGAAAGTCACAACTAATGAACTGAATTCAATTGAAAGAAATGTATACGTATATGATGACACGAGATGACATGTTTTGACACGATATGATTCTACACGACACGTTTGAAAGCAGACCGGTTACGGTGGCCGGAAGCACAACGGAAGTCAAAAATTTTAAATTTTAAGCATGGAATTTTCGGCCACCCCTTGTTCTTGTGCAATATTTACAAAATAACACCATACATAGGATGTTAAGAGATTTTACCTATCAATCACAAGGATTGATGTATGGCTCCAACTTTTGTTATCAAACAACAAAGCTCTTGAAAGGAATGACAATCTACAAGCTTCCTCCTCCTTGAGTCTTTCCTTCAAATTAGGCCCACCACCAACTAGGTAGATCCCCTCATATTTTGCACTAGAAAAATATGAGGATTTTTCAAAGAGAAGTGTGATGTTCCTCAACAAATTGAAGAACAAAAATGGGAGAAAAATTGGGAGAGAAAGTGCTTGCATGTTTCGGCCATGAGGGATGAGAATGAGGAGGGAAAATTGAGTCTTGGGGTTGCAAAAAGGTTAGATACAAAAGCTGCATGTCATGCAATATTTTATTCAAAAGTAATGCAAACCCCTTCACCTCCCAAGCATGCAAACCCTAGTGGGCTTGCAACCTTTTGCAAAGCCCATGGACTTTTAATTGTCTCAAACACTTTTGAGCCCAATTAGACTTTACTTGATTTTACTCAAGCCCACTAGTTAAATAATTATTTTCAATTGGGCTCTACAAGGCCCAATGTTATTTAATTAATCCAACACTTGAATTAATTTAATTATTTGGACTCTACTAGGCCCACTAGTGTTTAATTAATTCAACTCTTGAATTAATTTAATTTAGTCCATAATAATGTTTATGAAAATCACAATTTTCAAATACATTATTCACTTGGCCAAATTTTAATCTAGGAACACTTCCTTAAATTAAAATTTATATTTCTCTCATAGAAGTCATACTTCTATTTTTCTTTACGCTTATAAACACATTTATAAGCCGTTCAACACATTGAACCATTTTCTCCTTTATAGAAGTCATACTTCTAATTTTCCTTACGCTTATAAACTCCTTTATAAGCCGTTCAACACATTGAACTATTTTTACTTCTCATCGGGATTTACAAAGCTAGTACTTATGTGGCCCTCAATGGTTCATTGATACAACTAGCCGTGGGTTCACATCTCTATGTGATTCGGACTAAACATGTCCTTATTCGAGCATACCCCAAGTGCTCCATTCTTACTTATCAACTCCTTGATAGTAAGAACGTCAGAACTCAAGTCTGATAGTACCCAACCAATCACGTTAAACGCCTAGCAGCATCGCTTACGTGATTCCCTAGGTATCACATGATAGTGCCTGCAAGAACCATTCAATTATGGTTAGCGTACAGTACGGTCCCTTCAACTCATATATCCCGACCGATTCGACAACTATTGGTTTATCGAGAGTTGTCAATGAATCGATACTATGTGTCATGTTGTGGTTGCATCGATGGTGTAATCTATGAAACCCCTTTCATAATTACCACCATACTCTGATCAGAGATTTCAACCCACACATACATGAAAAACACATAGGATATCCATACCCGTAGGTAAGCGGTGAATCCCCGGCTACAATGCATCGACTCCTATGTGTTTCGACAGAACACCCAACCTTGCCACCTGATGACCCCATGAGAGTCGGTAAACAAGTCAAAGTGTAATTCTAGCACATAGAGTCTCAATGTTGTCCCGGGTCATAAGGACTAATTCTGTACAACCATAAACCAGGACTTTTCCACTCGATAAGTGAGAACCACTTGGAAAGTCCTTTTATGGAGGGTTGTTCAGTGCACTCTATAAGGAGCACCTATCTGCATGTTCGGACATCACAATGTCCCCTACCAATGAAACATGGTACTCACATCGCAGATACTAGTCTCTAACTCGAGCGGCCTATATCCTTCTTAGTGGCGGCTGAATTGACTAGGAACCGTTTAGAATATACAGTATTACAAATATGAGTTTCATGATACTCATCATATGAGCATCTCATATTCTTTCTACTATTTGTATATTCAAGGGCTTTATCTATGCAACTAGCATGGGTATACAGATAAAGATTTGCAAAAATAATAATTTCAAATATTATTAAAATAAAGATTGCTTATACATAGAGTTTCATTGTGAACACTCTGCCAACACTTGGCTCGACGGGCACCTACTCTAACAACGTTTATGTTCATGCTTTTAAAGTTCATGAAAGATATGTTGAATATGATATTTTTCACTGCTGTGTGCTATGTATAGGTATTTGTTATTTATGGTACAGGTGTGTTGAGTCTTTAGACTCACTAGGCATGTGTGATGCAGGTGAGCTTGATGGTGAGGGGACTGGAGGTTCCGAACTCTGAGTAGGCAGATCTGGTGAGGTGACACGACCCGATGACCACATCGTTTCCGCATTATGATTTATGAGATTTGAGAGGAGATGAACATTATTATACGTTTTTTTAAGATTTTATTCGTTTATGTTTGTGTAAAAGTTTGGATGAGTGTGGTTATTCTAAACTGCACTATTTTTATTGTCAAATATTTAAGGTCATTTTTAAATGTTATATTTTTTGTATAGCGCATGTATGCAAAATGTTTAAGCATAATTTCAAAAATATGAGCTTTTAAAAAAAATATTAGCAGCATTTTAAATTAGTAGATGTTTTAAAATCTATGTCAATAG
Organism: Primulina eburnea; assembly: GCF_022965805.1. Classification (NCBI taxonomy): domain Eukaryota; kingdom Viridiplantae; phylum Streptophyta; class Magnoliopsida; order Lamiales; family Gesneriaceae; genus Primulina; species Primulina eburnea. The sequence goes on along the minus strand of NC_133109.1, from coordinate 25,896,523 downwards.
ATTAGGGGAGATGAAATATGTAATATTCAGTTACTATAATTTTCAATCATTGAAATTTTCAATTGATCTAATTTTCATTTCAATTAATGTAATTCTTTGTCAGTTAATTGAAAAATTATAGTAATTGAAACTCTAAAAATATTATTTTGATGATATAAAACTTGTTATTGTGTTTCTAACATATTTACTGAAGTGTGAAGTTGTTAACTTTAGATGAAAACTGAAACACGAATTTTACAAACTGAAAATCTGGCTAGCTGCAATGTTTCGATGATATATCCCATATTGAAGAAGCAAATGACCAGCCGCCAAAACGAATAAAAAAACTCAATTTAGGACAAATCATATTCACGTCAGTTGGGTTAAATCAAATGTTATCTAAGCAAACTGATGGAAGGAAGGTTGATCAGTTTGGTTGTTCAACAAAGATTAGTTAAGTATGACAAGTTGCAGTATTTTGGTCAGCGCGATCAGCTCGGTTATCCAATTATAATGCTTCAGTATGTTCAAATCATTTTTACAAGTGAAAGTCTGAATCAGAGTTTAAGATGTTGATAAATGACGATGAAAATACGAGTTTTACCCGGATTGAAATCAGAAAGACTAATTTCGACAAACCTTATCAATTTGGTTCAATCGAGCAAACGAACCGAATTGAATGACCATAAGAACCAAATTGAATGACCAAAGGAATGGCAAACAAAGGAAATTCAAAAAGGTTTTGGTATAGAATTAATGTGAATTAATGTTGCAGTATATCTTTTCAAGTTTTTGTCTAGTACTTTTATCTTCACATAGCTTATCAGGTAAGGGATGAAGACTATCGTTAAGTTTTTATTGTTTTCGACTTTAAGTTTTGTTTAGCCGTACATAGGGTGGGGGATTGGTTGATGAATTCTTGGTCATGAGTTCCATTTTGATGGCTGGAGTAATTAACCATGTTTTCCCCTTTATTTTTGTGGTAGTGATTCCACGATTTTAGTTAAACTAATGAAGTTAAGGTGTCATATTATGATAAATATCAGTAGATAATGTATCAAATCCATATTTTTGAGTTCGTATAATTGGTGATGACCATTGTTTAGACTATTGATTAAATGAAATTTATAATATCTGTCATATTTTGTCAGACAGATCTCTTATTAGAGTCATCCATGAAAAAATATTACTTTTTATACTAAGAGTCGGTAGAGTTGATCGTCTCATAGTCACATGATACTTATTCTATTATTTGTAGTTGATTAAATTATTGCACATTTATCATATATATATATATATATATATATATATATATATATATTTTAAAAATGACAATATTAAAAGGGCAACTTGTGTATCAGTACCCATTTTTTATAAACTTTGGTTTTGGTACCCAAATTCCTAAAATACCCTTCCTATCCCTTTTTAAATAATTGAGTTTTCTTTTTAAAATAACGGCCCATCATGCTTCCGTAAAATAAATTAAATCTTATACCTCTTTGACCGGAGTGCCACCGGGTTATATCCACCGTATTTTACAGACTGCTCCTCACAGTCTAACCACGCGATCGCAACCTATGGTTACTGACGTAGATTCCTTCAGCAGCACTTGGCACAACCTTAATTCGTTTCCTACCTTAAGGTGTACAGTATAAGATGAAATTTTGAAAATAATACATGAGAGGGGCTAGAGCAAAAGATCTCTTTTATTCAAACACAAACATTTATATATTACATAGTAACCTCCTGTAGAGGAGGAGAAACTTGTTTTAGCTACTTATTGTAGCTGAATTCTTTACACACATAAAACTTGAAAGAAAAATATTACAACCTTGTATGAAAGAAATGGAGAAAATATTTGATGATCTTCACTTCCTTCTTCCTGCCTTATTTATAGAAGGCTTTTTCGGATTTGAAACTCGGATTTCAAATCTTCATTAGCCTTTACAGCTTGCTTGGGGACCATGTAGTGGTTGAAGGGTCCCTGTCTAGATTATTAATCTGGACATCAACTTCTCATCCTCTTTTATCTCTTTTAGGTACCATTGACGATGAGTTTCCAGGATATCGGCAGTAATTTCGTCTTTTTTATACTCTTTAAAATGATTTACTAACTATTTAAGAGCTTCTGCCTCTTTCCTCTTGTATGTTATCCTTCTTTTCAAAACTTTCAAATATACTCGATACATTTTTAAGTTTTGATTCTCGTATGTTAACTGGTTTTCATTCTGTCCTTATTTATGGATGAATTTTTCGGGACCAGTTAAATTTTTATTGGATTCCTTTTAGATTGGTATCCAATGCTTGCTGAGTCATCCACCATTTGTTATTGGTGGTCCATTTGTCTTTTACCACTAATTAGTGGTTGTCTTGGTTCTATCACTCACATGATAGTGGTCCTGCTTTTTGTAATGGAGGGTCACATGTCCCTTTTAAGTTTGTCGAGGAATCTTTGGTTTTTTGTATCCTCGAGGAAAATGTGCATGTGGTCCTTCTTTACTTGTCCTTGCTTCGGTAAAATGTTTCCGATCAGATCTTGGTTTGAAACCTTTACCGAACTCTGGTTCTTTCTGAATTTGGCATTCAGGACAGATGTTCTCCGACCATCTTCCTATGTGTGCCATATTGCAGAACTTTCGGCGAGTCTCTTTGCTTGCCGGTAGCTTGCTGTTCCACAAAAGATTTCTTTTCTTCTCAAATAGATCTTCTGCAAAACTTGTTGTTTTTCCTGTCATGGTATTTAACAGGAATGATCCGTTCACTGAATGATTGTAGAATTTGAACGGAAACTTAACTTTGTCCATCTCAGTGAGACAGACCCAAATACCCCAAGCTCTTCTGGTAGAAATATCATCTTCGTTAATCGAAGACACCAGGGGTGTTTCTTCTGCCGGAGGGTCCTTGATGAATTTCTGGACGTTTAAATCTGGCCTCCTTAGCTTGATGAAATGAAAGGCTTCATGTGTGCCTTTCCCTGCTGGTTCTGGTGCTGCACTGAAAAAATACAACTCCAGAATATCTCCTCTGGACAAATAATCATTATTCGCCCAAGTTTCGTGAACAGCTTCCTGGATCCATTTTGGTAAACCTGAAATCTCCGGAAAGCTGGGTGACGTAGTATAAACTGAGGCAAGAGCCCCAAATTCATACCAAGCTTTAACCTCCTTGGGATATGAATTAGGTTTCATCCATACCCTTGGATATTTTCCTGAAACATCAACCCTATTTGTAGCTGGGTTAATGCCAATACGTGTTTTTAATTTCTCCCATTTCTGCTGATAATCCTGAATTGGAGAAATTACATCTTCATTAGTACCAACCTTAGCTTTGCCTTTGTCAATACGAGGCCTAAGGTTGATCTCTCCCTCTTCAGTCCCCGAGGTGAAGGGTTGACTTGAGGACTCAAGATAAGGATCAGGAGTCTCAATTTTTGTTTCAGCCGACTCATCTCGTGATGATCCCGACTTAACACTTGTGCAAGGGGTATTTGAATCCCCTGCTCCAGGTATAGAGCCCTGTACTCGAAAACTCTCCATTTGAGAAACCAGTGGTCTCTCAATGCCCTGGAGGATAGGCCTTTGCATTACAGACCATAACTGAGTATATGCCTGTAAACATCCTGTAATTCGATCAGAGACAATTCTCTTATCAGCTTGTTGTAGCCTTCCCGCAACTTCTGCGTTAACAGCTAACTTGTTGAACTCGGTTTGAAGCATTTCAAGGTGTTCCCTTAAATGCCTCTGCATCTTGATAATAGCATCAATGTCAATGCTATCCATCTCTTGTTAAAAAATCTGCAAGAATATTTTCATGAGATTTTATTATCATAATATCAAAAATATAATTTTGACACAAAGCTTGCCATCGTAATAATCTAGCCTTCTCAGGTTTAGACTCAATTTTATTCCTTAAAAAGGCTTTAACTTGAGTGTTATCAACTTTCAAAGTGAATTTCTTTGCAAGTAAAAATAACGGCCATTTTTCAAAAGCCCTCTTTACTGCATAAAATTCTTTTTCGTTGATATGCCATCTTATGGCTTCTGCATCTGAGAATAACCCACTACAATATCTGCATGGTTGTTCTCCATCTGGTGTGAGCTTTGTTAATACTGCAGCCCACCAATGATCACTGGCATCGGTATACAATACCAGATCATCCTCGTCTTGAGGAATAGCCATCTTTGGAAGGTTTTTGCAAACCTTCTTTAAATGGATAAGTCCTTTTGTGTGTTCGTCTGTCCATATAAATCTAGCATCTTTTTTCAACAATGGACTGAACACTTTCCTGTGTTTTGCTAGGTTTTTTATAAACATCCCAGCAAAATTAACAACTCCTAAGAAACTTTGAAGTTGCTTCTTGTCTTTGAGACTTTCTGGAAAATTCTGCACTTTTTCGACTATGTGTTCTTGCAGAATTATTCCTGACTCATCGATTTCAATTCCGAGGAATTCAATCTTTCTTGTAGCAATGACTGCTTTCTTTTCAGATAAAACCAGTCCTTCTTTCTTGCAAACTTTAGAGAAAATCTCCAAATGTTTAACATGTTCATTCATATCTTTGGATGCTATTAAAACATCGTCGATGTAAACAAACATAAATTTGAAATAATCTTTGAAAAGATTATCCATCTTTCTTTGAAATATTTGGGGTGAGTTAGCCAATCCCATTGGTAATACTTCCCAAATATAATGTCCTTGAGGTGTGGAGAAAGCTGTGAATTTCTTGCTTTCTTCCTGCATCCGTATTTGATAGAATCCAGACTTGCAATCAAATTTAGAGAATATCTTGGCATTGCGAATGCAACTAATCAAGTGTTCTCTACCCATCAAACTCCAGAATCTTATTAATTTCTTGATAATTAATAACCAATCTGGGTTTTCCTCGTTTAATCTCACCATGATTTCTTACCAGAAAACCTGGACTGCTATATGGTGACATACCTGCTTTGATTAATCCAAGGTCCAAATGTTCCTTGATTATAATCTGCATATCCCTCTGATCAATGATGTTCATTGGGATGGGTTTACAACGGACAAATTCATACTCTTTGCCTTCCTTAATCTTAAGGCAAGCTCTGAGTTGATTTCTGTCCCACCATGCCAAGGGATCTTCATTGTAATTTTCTTTGATCCTTTTCTTGACATCTTCCAGTGATACCTTTGATTCAAACTCTACTTCATTTGTATGTAGAGTTATCTTAAGGCATTCTATATCTTCTGGTTGGAGTTCCTTATCTGCTCTTAACTGGAGCATTGTTTCTCCAAACCGTCTTGAATCCTTCATTTTTGGGTTCAGAAGTTTTCCTGAATCACCACGCTTGCTGCGAAACTGGATTGGCAATTTTCTGTAAAATGCCTCCCTAAGTCTCTGGACTATGATTTTGTGAGCACATGGTGTTGTGAACACTAATCTTCTAGTCTCATTTTCTTGTGTATAGGACTTGAACATTTGTAGGAAATTATTTCCTAACAATATGTCAGCTCCTGTATCATGAAAATAAATTGGTGGTGTCTTTACCTTGTACCAAGGTGTTTGTCCAGCACCGCCAATCATGATTTCAGTCATCTTAATTCCTTTACATAAGATTAAGATTCTTCTGGAAAAATCTCTTCCAGCAATCTTGGGTAACTCTTCTTCCAAATTATTTGGAAAAACTCCTCGTTTTGCTGTACATATTCCAGCACCTGAGTCAATATATGCAGCAAAGTATTCTGCCTTATATTGTTCATACAACATTCCTACTGGAATGTATATGGAGAATGGACTTGTGGTCATTGGATTTTCCACATTTTATTATCTGCCATAAACTCCATTTCATACTCTAGACGTTTCCAAGGTTTATGTTCCTCGAGAAACTCTAGTCCAAGAATCAGTCGATCTGATTCTTTTCCTGAAATTCCTTGAATATGAACCTCCAATTCTCCGATATTAATCAGTCCTTGGTAAGTTCCTATCATCGGTTGTTCCAAATAGTATATTGAATTACAAGGAAATTGATTCCTTTGCTTTGTAATGTCAAATACTATTTCTACTTCCTTCCATCCTTCTGGGCATCTAAGTTTTCCTATTGTAGAAAAACTTTTCAGCTCCTGTTGGGTTTCTATGACAGGCCTTTTATCCCATCTGTAACTTGTAATTCTATCTCCTTGAAAAGATAGTCTTCTTGATTCCAATCTAAGACTTTGATTCCTCTGTAGAATCGGTTTGTCTTGGATCTGGATATCTGTTTCCTGTATTAAAGGAAACTCAACTCTTTCTGGATAAATTGCCTGAGCAACCTTTCCGAATATTTCAGGGATTTCAATAAACTCGTTTCTAATAAACAATTCAGAATGATGTGTATTAGATAGAGCATATGAAATTTGATAGGTAATAGAATATGGCCTATTACCTTCTTTCATCAGCCTTTTTTCCTTGAAGTTCTGATGTAGTGTCAAGGCTCGGCTGAAATCTCGATCTGCCAGGTTGTAGGCTATCCTTGGATAGATTACCCCTACAATTTTTCCTGCACAGAGGTTTCCTGAGATTGTTCCCAGTACTGAATCTTGTAGATTCCCCATTCTTTTATCGCAAATAGCAATATCGATAGGTGAATCTATTCCTTCTTTGAAAGTAGCCTTTATCATAATTTGGATTGCTCCGATATGAATCCAGGACATAGTCCTTGCTACTTCTATCTTGAGTTTTTGTAATTCCTCCTTAATTTCTTCGGAAGGAATTAACTGCATCTCCATTCTATTTCCTGTAAGTTCCATCGGGATTGCCATTTTCCCTTCTTGAAACTTTATAGATTAGGTGATGCTTTCTGTTTCTTAGGCCAAGACTTCCTAAGAACTTTTCTACCTGTCCTGCAGAGAAACCTTGGTATCTCTGTAGACTTGGATTTTCTCTCATGATTCTTTGAACCATGTTATGAGATATTGTTGTCTGGCTAAAAAACCCGGACAGATCTTCATGTGTTTCGTGTCGAAACACCTCGTCTTCAGTCAGATTCCGATTCTGTTCCATCAGATTCTTCCTGACTTAAGACTTCTTCTTCTTCATATATACTCTCATCTGAGGCAATGTCCTCAAATCGGTATACTTGAATGAGATCTTGGTAATAAACTGCCTCTTCTATATCCGGAGTAGGATCGAAGCGTTTAATGCCTCTTTTCTCATTTTCTGGACAGTTGGTCGAGATATGACCTCTTGCTCCACATGTCCAGCAATTACAATCCTTGAAACTTTCATTAGCTCGCGTATGAGCTCTTCTGAAAGTTTTCTTTGTAGGTGTTCTTCCTGTGCTTCGAGATGAACTCGATGCCTGGGACGATATCCTACTTCTTGATGGTCCGCTTCTCTGTCCAGATTTATAAGATCTGGCTTTCTGTCTGGACCAAACAGATCTTGGTTTCCAAGAACTTCTTCCACTTCGTGCATAGGGATGAGTCCTAAAACTTCTCCTTTTATGCTTCTGTGGTTTACTTCCAATAATAGTTGGAAGATCATTTTCCTTACAACACAAAGGAGTTCTTTTATTGATACCCCTTAGGCGTTTGTAATTCTTTTGTAATGCTGCCATATGACACCATTCTGCCAATTTTCCTTTAAGGAAAGAGGCTCTTCTTGCCAATGTATCTGGATTACCAGGTACGTATTCCCTCATGAGCATTTCTCTCCAAGGACTTGGCATTTTTGCGAAGAAAAGCTGCATAGCTATATCTTCTTCGACTCCTGAATTCCATCTATATTTGGTGAATAACATAATGTATTCATCTACCAAACATATATCATGTAATTCAAGACTATACAGAGCTTGAGTATATTTTTTCTTCTTCTCCGTATCTTGACTATTGAAATAGTCTACCCCTATAAAGTGTGCTTTGAATAGGGTAGCCATCTTTCCAGCGATCTCACTAAGAGATTCCCCAACTAGGACTGACTCTTTCATGTCTGCTGAAGTCATGTCCCAAGCAATTTTTACTGATCCCATAAGACTCATTTCCAAAAGTTTAATGAATCCTTCTTTGTTGAGATCAAGTGTTCCTGCTGCAATCCTCATAGCAGATGTCCAATCGTCTATGAGATCTTCTCTGTTTTTGAAGTCCAATACATCAAGGTTAAGCATAACCCCGTAAGGATGTATAGGATCTAAAACAGTTTTTCCATAGGGTGTTTGGTGCAAAGGAATTTGTGCTCTCCTTGCCCTTGTTCCTGCTGGGTGTGATCCTCCACCAGTATGGAAATCAGTCTGAGATTCTCTCATATTTACATTATGAGATCCCATACTTTCCCTTGGTGGTTCCTGAGAAGATGACCAGGTTATTGCAGGTAGTGTTTCACCTACTGCTGTATTCATCTTTAGATCTACTACTTTGAGATTTGCGAAAGACTCCGCAAGTTCTTGTAGATCTTCCAAACCAATCCTTTCTAGAGTTGTCATCAGATCAATTTCTTTTCTGAGACAGACTTGATTAGATTGATCATCTTTTCTTCTTCAGTTAAAGGTTTTGACACCACTCTGGACTTCCCTTGTTGATGTAACAAAGGTTCGGTACCAAAGGATGGTGGTAACCAACCTCCTGAAGATCTTCTACTAGAACTTGGTTGTTGTTCTAGTTTCTGTATTCTTGTTTGAATATCCTTTAAGATCTCAAGAATTTCTTCTTGTTTCTCTAGGACCTTTTCAACCCTTTGAGGTACATAATATAGCACATTGCCATAATTTTGTACCGTTTTCTGTATTTCTCTAAGATCCAGAGAGAGCTTAGAGGAGTCTGGTACTATTTCCAGAAATTTATTATTCTGAATCATAAATTCTTACCTAAGGGTGCTGTTGCTTCCCTTCATAGATCGTCTGTCTATACAGATCCGTTGTTCTCTGAAGAATTTCTTCTGAGTAGATTTTGAAGTATGTTTTTACGGTTCTTTAGACCTTGTAAACGCATACCTTTCGTTCCGAGTTCAGTGAAGCATGTACTTCGCTGTAATTCTTGTTCTAATTGAATTATTTCCAGGGAGATAACTTCAATTTCGAACTGGATGGTAGTCCCTGGCATATTTAACAGATCATTGAAGATCTGGTCTTTTCGGCCTGTAAGAGTCTACCTTTTGTGTATGCAAGGTTTTGCAAACACTGCTGTCTTTCATCAGGAGATAAATTTCCTGATTCAATGAGTTGTTTCAGATGCTTTATAGAACATCTGAATAGCTCTATTCGGAAACTAATGTTTCTGGAATAGAGATTGAAATGATTTCGGGGATACCTAAATCCTTTCATTTCTTGATATATGACATATACCGTCATATGTCTGATGTTTCCATCAGATCTATACCATAACTTGGTGGTCACCATTGGAACATACCTTTGTTCTCCTGTTTCTGATATCTAACAATAGTTAGATTTACTTGTGTATTTTCCAAAATATTGGAATAGTTCTTGTAAATTATTCTTCTCGAACTAAAGTTCGGATTCATAATTTTTTCGAAATTCTCCTTCTCATACATTTAGTTACTAGTAATAATAAAATTTTTGTGTTTGAAATAAATTAACCATGCTCTGATACCATTTTCGACGAGGATCAATTAAACTTAAATAGGGTAAAAGGGCAAATTTGGCAATTTAGAAGAAAATTTCTCTTTCTATGTACTAAAACCCAATTCCATTTTTAAAATGTACTGAATCTCAATTAACCCATATTAAAATGCCTGATCTAATCTGACCTGATATTGTCTCGATTAAGTAATGGGTGGGCCACATTTATGATGATTGAAACAACCACCAAATTAAGTTTTGCTACCTGCCCGCTGGTTGAGTTGCACATTTCTTAGCCCTCCGCTATATTATAGAGGAAACTGAAGTACATTTGTAATTGTCTCATCTATTACTATACTGACAAGTTTGATACTCTATAAATTTGGCAATTTTTCTTTCACCCCTCACAATTTTATAATATCATTTTAACCCTTTAGCCACTGTAAAAAAATCCAACTAATTCAAACATAAATTTTACAAAGAAGATAGAGAGGACAAGCATGCAACGGGTGTATCAAAGACATTAATAATCTATAATATACATTAGTGCTAAAATAATATTTGTGTGAACTTTTAGAGATTATTTTATTAAAATAAAAAAAATTCAGAAAATATTTTTATACCAGTTTTTCATGTTAGAGGTGGTATAATAATCATTTCAAAAACATAGATAAAGATAAAAACTCGTTGATTAGATTGAGGGTGTTTTAGGTAAAAACATATATAAAAATAAGAAATTGCTATAAGATGAGTATTGTTTTAGGCAATCTTAAATTACTCTATAACCTCATTTGGTTCTTAAAAACAGCATGAAAGCTTTAAAAATTACAAACAAATGGCATTGTGGTGAGGTATGATCAGTCGGGTGGATTCGGGTTAATGAATGACATGATATTTTTTTGAGATCAACCTGAACCCACCTGAAAAAATGCAGAGGATTGAATTCGGATTCGATTTATTTTGACCCAAAAATACACCCGAGCCTGATATTTTTCACGACGACATGTGTTGAATTGAGAGATCGAGTTCATTTTTGTCATCCATGGTAGCGTGAACTTTTTATTGTGAATATGGATATGATTGACCCGTCTCACAGATTAAGATCTGTGAGACAGGTCATAATCTATGAGACGGGTCAACCATATCCATATTCATAATAAAAAGTAATACTATTAACTTAAAAATTAATAATTTTTCATGGATGATCAAAATAAGAGATCCGTCTCACAAATACGATCTGTGAGATCGTCTCACACAAATTTTTTTTCCGTGCCAAAAGACGGCAATGTCCCATGAAACCATCATTTTCACACCCACCAAGCATACTTTCCTGAACTGTCGGTCAAAATTTATATATATATATATATAATTTCATTCCCAGTTCCAAACATCAAACCCAGTAGGGTTGCTTACCACATTTTTGTTACTCAAAACAGTTCGGCGTGCGGTGGGGAGGCAATGTCTATCACCAATCTACAGATCGAGTCTTGCGAGTTTCCATCGTTGGTGAAGCCGCCGGGATCCACCAAGACGTTCTTCCTCGGCGGCGCAGGTGAGTAGTGCTTGTTATTTCATGAATTTTTCATGTTAATTGTCATAAGATTGGCGATGAATGGGTTCAGGGGCGAGAGGGTTGGAAATCGAGGGGAAGTTCATCAAGGTCACCGCTATCGGTGTGTACCTCGAGAAAAATGCCGTTACTGCGCTCGCCGACAAGTGGAAGGGCAAGAACGCCCAAGAGTTGACGGATTCTCTCGAATTTTTTATGGACATCGTGACTGGTGATCTTCGCCCCTTTTTTCTTGATCTCAAACGATGTGCTGTTACTTGTTCTCCGTCTCTCACGTCTGCATATTTTATAGGTCCCTTCGAGAAATTCACGCAGGTGAGGATGATCTTGCCATTAACTGGTCAGAAGTACTCCGAGAAGGTGGTAGAGAACTGCGTTGCATACTGGAAATCAATCGGAACCTTCAGCGACGCAGAGTCTGAAGCAACCAGCAAGTTTCAGGAGATTTTCAAGAACGAAAGCTTCCCACCTGGGGCATCCATCTGCTTCACCCAATCACCTCGAGGATCACTGTGGGTAAGTGCGTACTGGGCAGAAACAAGATAGATTATGTGTGTCTTGCAACAAATTAATGTCTTAATAGGCTGCAATTGTCCCCTTGTAGATCAGTTTCTCCAAAGACGGTAGTTTACCTGAGAAAGAGAATGCGGTGATAGAAAACAAACAACTGTCGGAAGCGGTGTTGGAAACGATCATTGGCAAGCATGGCGTTTCTCCCGAGGCAAAGCAGAGTTTGGGCGCAAGGATATCGGAGGTGTTGAAAGCATCTTCAGTCGAATAGGCTCGATACCAGGCAATGTTGTTGTAATAAATAAGATTCTTAGTGGTGTCTCCTCTGTGTTGTGTTTTTAAGGAGACTGGTTAATCTTATCATCGGTCGGTGGATTTGATATCCTTAAAGCAATTTCAAGTCTTGTAGTCTCACAATGAAATGGCCATTCAAACGTGAGACAGAAATTCCATTTGTTTGAAATAGTACCTTAGCAAGTTCTACAGAGCATACCAGATAAAAGACATTGCTTTAGTATTGAAGTAGAGATCTACAATTCATCGAAATATAATGTTCATCATTTATAGAATTTGAGTTCATATTTGAAGCAATTTCTCACTCAATGTAGATGATTATAAAATTCGTCTGAAAGCAATATCCTATTTTATTACGAAGAACTTTTTAAGCATGTTTCATACAAAAAGCGCACACTATGTAGTAGTTGTGGAAACAAGAAAAGTAAAAATTAGACGAATCAACTTGTCAATCAAATTGTATTGTTGCGATTTTTTTTTGCTTCACATAAACTAAACACAATTACGAGATATTTAGCATTTTCTGTGTAGCGTATCGTGCTTTTAAACTACTTTAAAATTTGCGAAAAAATGAAAAAAAATTCTTAATTGAATAGAAACCTTCAATTGCGATAACAATTAACTGATCATTCAAATATTTGCAAATAAAGATTACAAATAAAGTTTGCTAAAAACACATGTTTAAATATCGTAAACAATAACGTGAAATCAGAGTATTTGAATCAGCCTCCTGCTCAGTCCAAGTCGACTCATTGGGCCCCACCCCTCGTCTCCTCAAAGTCATCATCACCTGCATCGATCAAGTCTACTGAATCTAAAGACTCAACACGTATAAACTGGATATAACAAGTGACACGTAATAAAACCACATGCATCTTTAAAGTCGAGCGTACATACTTGAAACTCGAACGTAATAGCATAAACATACTTGAAACTTGAACGTAGTAGCATAAACACAGGCGTGCCATCATCATAAAATTTTTCATAAAAATGCTTGCTTCATACATACTTGAACATACATAAACTTCATCATTTTGCGTAGAGCTATGTTTCAAAGCAAGTGACTCATACATAAATGTGCCTGATCAGAGTAAACCACAGTACTGGGCTGACGGGGAAAATCCACTGCCACATACATAAGATCTCCGGTCATGCTTTATCGGGTGGATTGGTCATTGGTCATGCTTTACCGTTTTCCAATCTTAATCTAAACCCGGTCATGCTTTATCGGGGTGGAGAGATCCTCGGCCACGTTCACCGGCTGCCAAACCCGTTCATAATTTGGTTACAAGACATTTAGCATACCTCAAAAACTTAAAATATTTTCTTTTGCACGTCGAACATACTTACGTGGCGTTGAGGAATTCATTGGATCTCACTTGGGGCCACTGTTGCACACACTAACATGAGTTCGAACACCTATCTTGCATAACTTAGACGTATAGTCACGCCCACACCCAAAAATGACAAAACGTTCTAAATCTCTCGGGACTTGACCTCGTTTAATCATCGTACTAAATCATAACATCAAACCCCAAAACAATCCCTAATTTTTTTTTAAAGGGCAGGACCTCGTGTAAGGGTCCGTGTGGGGTTCGTGTAGGTGCTGGAAATTCACATTTTGAAGGAAAAAGTGCACGGACCCCGTGCCAGGGTCCGGGGCATGGGTCCGGCTACAGGTCTGTGTACCTACTGGAATCGTGAACCAACGAAAATTCATTACACTTTTGGCTTAATTCTCCAAACTCGATCTACATATCGAGACTCTTCCTAGAGTGCTATGGCATTGTATAAACCTATACAAACGCCCCGAAAAAAACGACGTCCAATCTACAATGCAATACAACTCATGAACATGAAATTTGACACCAAATCAATTCCTACGACTTCTAATTCAACCAAGTGCCTAATGACACGAAACGAAATACCAACAATCATCCCAACATGCTTCTCGATATACTTAAATGCAGCGACGATCACCTGTCGATCCCCAACGTAGCCTGCAACAATAAAACTTCAAAACACATCAAGTAAGCATTTTCAGAAAAATGCAGTTTGAGCAGTTCCACGAAAACGATCATAAATCTCTCATTTCTTATCCAAATATTTCGAATTTACTGTCAAATTGAAGGTATCAAAAAGTTCTACGTTCTATATGTTGAAAGTTTTCCAGAAAATCACAGTGAAAAGTCGCAGTATTTAAAATGACAACAAATTCCAAGTTTTTAGATCCAAAAGCGTTTCAAAACCGATCCAACAAGTTTTTGCTCAAATTTTTCACAACATACATGGATTTTTACACATAAACATAAAAAAAATACTATGATGAGCATGGTTCACCGGAGCGGCCGGGTCTTAGCCGGAACGGCCGTTCTGGAACGGGAACGGCCCCTAGCGCGTCAAAGTTCCAGTACAAAACGTTGAGTGTAGTGTCACGCCGTTTTGTGTCGTGAAATCGGCGATATCTCGGCCGGAACGGAACGGCCGGTGCGAATGGAACGGTTCGGCTGTTCAAAATGAATTTGGATGAGCTTATGGATGAAGAAGACTTGGACGCACAGAAGAAATTTGAAAACTAATGAGTTGGCCTGTGGGGACAAGACTAGTAAAAGTTAAAACAATGGACCGAGAGTGCCAAGAGTAAGAAAAGAGGAGTAAGAAAAGAGTGTCAGACAACTTGCAAAAGAATCAATAATTTGTATCAATAATTTCAAGTCTATCTTCCTATTTCATATTAAGAAATTGTAAAAATCATCTCTCTATTTAAAAACCTCTCTTGTTGCTGCGTTTCTCCTTTGTACACAAATATTTGTAATCTGGATTTGGAAGCTTTTATTTGGATTTGGAAGCTAATTATCGACAAAGTTTAACTAAGGTGATATTTATTTTGAAGTATTTACGTTAATAATACTAATGTTATATATGTTCCACTAATAAATGTAGTTGATTATGATTAAAAAAAAAAGAAATTTTGTTAATTAATGTATTGTGGCCTTGTCGTATACTTAGTTAATTATGTATAATTCACTTAGTTAATCATTAGTTTTATTAAAAAGTATTTAAATTTACGTTGATAAATTATCTGTAAAATTATAGAATAAATATTTTTGGTTGATATTGTCAATTTAGAGAGTGAAAAAATGAAGTGGGTTGTGAATTTGTAAATTTAAGTATTTTGTAGAATGGCTCCAAAACCCGATATTGGTTGGGAGTTCGGTGATATGGTAGGTGATAATCGAAAGAGAGTAAAATGCAAATTTTGTGAAAATGTTGTAACCAGAGGAGTTACGATATTAAAAGAGCATATTGCACACGTTACTGGAAATGTCGAAACATGTTATAAAGCTCCCAAGGAAATATCTTTGATGTTACGAAAACATCTCCAAGATTCGAAGGCAAAACGAAATTTATTGAAAAAGAAAAAAGAAAAAGTATTAGAATCAATACAACAAAGTATACATGGATTGGAAAGTGATAGTAGCAGTGAAGATGCTTCAGAAGATATTGAGACTCGAGAATTGCGAAAAGTCATGAAGGAAAGCCGTAAAACAAGCGTTTTTGAGGAGGAAATGCGTAACCGACACGGTCTAGGTAAACAATATATAAACAATATTATTAATTCGTGTGTACATACATTATTAATTTATTTCGCATGTCTAATCTTAAATTTTATAATTGTAGGATTTCCTGGTGCTAGTTCATCTTTTGGCCTAAATCCTGGTTTAAAAAGAGATATGCCTCGCAGCTTTAGTGTATAAGATGGATCTCAATTACCATCAAAAGGGATTGACTCATTTATGTTTCCCTCAAAACGTAAGAGTATAAAAAATTGGTTTGCTGTTGAAAAAGTCAAAGAAGTTGGGAAAGATGTTTCAAAATGGTTTATATACAATGCTATTCCATTCAATGCAGCAGATAGTGGACCATATTATCAATCCATGATTAATACCATTGCAGAGGCTGGAACTAGAATAAAAGGTCCCTCAGGACGCCAAATTGGTGGGGTTTATTTACAAGATGAGGTGGATGAGATAAATAATTATCTAAATACATTAAAATCTAAATGGCCCAAGTACGGGTGTACAGTTATGTGTGATGGTTGGAGCACGCGCAACAAGCATCCGATCATCAATTTTATGATTTATTGTCATCGTAATATGGTATTTCATAGTTCAGTTGATTGCTCCAACAAAACAAAGACAGCTAATTTCATTTTATCTCTATTGAATAAAGTGATTGACGAGATTGGAGAAGAAAATGTTGTGCAAGTTGTTACTGATATAGTGAAGGTGCAAATAAGGCTGCAGGTGCAAAATTGATGATGGAAAGACCACATTTGTTTTGGTCTGCTTGTGCAGCACATTGTCTTGACCTCATTTTGGAAGATGTTGGTAAGATGGAAAAGGTAAAAAAGTGTATTGAAAAAGCCAAACAAATCACAAGTTTCATATACAACAGTGATAAACTTGTGAATTTGATGAAAACATTTACCAATGATCGTGAATTGTTAAGACCAGAAATAACCCGCTTTGCTACAGAATTTATTTCTATTGAAAGTCTTGTTCGGCATACTTCAGATTTGAAGAGATTGTGCACTTCTGCGGAGTGGGAAGAAATCAATAATACCAGCAGAAGAAGAAAAATAGCCGAAAAAATTGTTAATATTATCATGGATGCAAGATTTTGGAAGAGAGCTCGTGATGTTTGTGCTACAATGGAACCGCTTGTAAAAGTTTTGAAACTTGTTGATCAAGACAAAAAGCCAACAATGTCAATTATCTATGAAGCAATGGATCAGGCAAAATTGGAAATAAAAGAAAATACTAAAGATTGGCAATCATATTGGGATGTCATCGATAATCATTGGTACAATCAATTACACCAACATTTGCATGCTGCAGGTAACAATATAACTTATTTAAAGCATATAGTCAAAGTCATTTATATATTTTTCATTCTAATTTGTGATTATGTAAATGTTATTTCAGCATATTTTCTAAATCCATTACTTCAGTATTCTGGAACTTGTGTTTATACTGATGAGGTCAAACGAGGATTAAAGGTTGTAATAAAGAGATTTGAACCAGACTTAAGTGCGCTAGCTTCGGCGATGAGTGAGGTAGAATTTTTTTTCTTATTTTTCCTACTATATATTTGAAATATAAACCATAATGATTTTTTCTTATTCTTTCTTGTAGATTAAATTATTCACTGATCAGACAGGTGAATTTGGATCACCACTCGCAAAAATGGCTGTGAAAAAATCTCTCCCAGGTTTAGTATTTTTCAAAAGAATTTATAATTTACAAAATGTATATAAAACTATTTTTTTTGTATCAGCTGAATGGTGGAATGACTATGGTGATGATGCTCCACACCTTAGAAAAATTGCAATCAAAATTCTAAGCCAAACATGCTCATCTTCGGGATGCGAGAAAAATTGGAGTACATGGTCTCTTGTACACACAAAGCTTCGTAATCGTTTGGCTGTAGAGAAGCTGCACAAATTAGTTTATGTTCATTACAACATGCGGCTCAGGGTACGAAATTTGACATGTAGAAAAGAAAAAGATGACTATTACAGTCCGATAGACCTCAATCACATTTTTCATGATGATGATATCTTAAGCGAGTGGATAAGGGATAATGAACCGTCGGTGTTACAAGATGACGATTTGGCATGGCTAGATGAAGGAATTCAAGAATTACATTCCGATGAACACAACACAACTACTAACGGTCAGAGTCATGCAAAAAGAATAAAAATGTTCAGAAGTCAACAAAATCAAAAGAAATAAGAATTCTATCTAGAGATGATGGAGAAGATAGTGAAGATAGTGATGATTCAGATGATGGAAATGATCAACAAGGACTTGGAAAGCATCATAGATCACAAGATACAACGCATGATCAAAGTCGTCACTACGACCATCATATCGAAGGTATGCATGGGCAGAAGGTGATGAAAATTATTATGCAACACAAGATACTGATCATGGTTATCGCCCTGGGATTGAGGAACAACGTCGCTTCTTGGAAAGTTTGTCAGAATTCTCTAGTGCTAGTGATAAAGAACATTCATCTGGATCTTCTCGACCATATATGGGTGTCGAAGAACATATAAGATGCCTCGGATTGGGGGGAAACCGGAAAATTCAAATGAGAGATAATTATGGATCGATGAGTTATAATTTGGACTCTCAACATGTTGGGTATGATCCGATTGGAAATCAATCATCTGGATATGGATATTATGGTAATTATAGTGCTAGACATGATTCTTTTGATACATCAGCATCCGATACAAGTGGAATTAGACATCGTGGATTTGATTATGGATCGTCTCATTATATCGGTGATAGATACAATGAATCTGAGAGTTATTTTGATGGTGCTCGCAATAGATTTCCTAATAATTCATCATCTATAAGGAGCGGTTTTAAACGTCGTGGTCCTGAGTATGGATCTTCGAGTACGGCTGCTAGTTCTAGTGGATATCGTGGATTCGGGTATTACATTCGACGTGACGAAACACTTTTACAGAGTCATTCATCTCATTCCAATGACCACTCATCCACCCAGTCAAATCAATATCCCTATGGACAACTTGGTGATAATTTATATCGATATCCACACGTTAGAAATCAATTTGATCAACTGGATACTCAGGGAGAAAATATTGATGATTTAGCTCCTCCCCGTCACTCCTCATGGTATTAGCTCTGGTAAGGTGTAATTTTTACGATATATTTTTTAATGTGCTAGTATTGTAAAATAATTTGTATTGAAGTATTAATTTTTAATGATTTTATATATTTTAATATAATGTAATTTATATATTTCTACAAAATTGATATAGGTCGTTTTTACGTGTTTTGTTGCATTAGTTTAGTGTATGTTTTCATCATTATTGTGTGTGTTTTATGCATATTATGTCATTTTAGTATTAGCATTTGCATTTGATCATAGCTCACTTCAATTCTAAAATTTACAGGTAAAATACGTAACAAGCCTTAATTGACTATATTATTTTAGTTGAACTTTTTTGTGAAAGTTTTGCTCGATCACAAATTTTACTAACATTTTGAATTAATTTTTTTTGTAAGTCCGCGCCGCGACCGTTCCGTGATGAAATATTGGAACTGGAACGGTGGTCGCCGCGACGAGTTCCGCGACAGTTCCGACGAACCATGATGATGAGAACGATTTATAAACGAAAGAATATACATGTCTTTTGATATTTAAAACTCACGATACGGCGATATCAAAGCGGAAACGGTGCGATGGTTGATCCCGGACGATTTGTAGCTCGATTTTCCTTGAGGAAGTGCACGAGAATTACTGAACTTTAAGAAGAGGATGGGGTGGCTGCTGATAACTTCTAAGAACTCTAAGTTTCTTAGAAAGACGATGAAAAGAAATGAAATGTGTGTGTGTGCATATGGCCGAGAGTGTGTGTGTGAAAACATGTTTGTGTGTGTGAGTTTGAGTGTTAACGTGTTTGTGTTTAATTAGGAGGAAGTTATTGCTCAATTAACTAATTAAAATGATAATTAAAAATTTAATCCACACTAACCTCAGCAAATCCCTTAATTAAAAAAAAAATATACACTTGCTAGACTTTAAAGGTTTTAAATTCCTAAAATCACCAAATAAATAAGTTTGGAATTTAAATGCTAAAAAAACTAAATAAATCATTTAAAATGCCCATTCTTAACTTAAAATAAAATATCACATTTTAAAATTGCCAAAATCATCGCCGGTCTCTTTTCCTCGATCCCGCATCGAATAATCGCCTGAAACATGAAAATCAAGAAAGCATTTAACGTGCATCACATAAACATAAATAATTTAAAATGATGCAATTAAATAGATCATGCATCGCTAAAAATAATTTTAAACTTAAATGAACAATTCGACAATTTAATAAATGCATTGGTTTTACGTGTACTGAATTTGGGCTCTACATTCTGAAAATGTAATAATAAACTACATTGAGCTCATGATGTTGTAAGTGAAACCTCAAATGATGAGTTTCATGTTCAGTGAAGTCTTCAAGATAATACTTCTCCGCAATAGTAAATTTTTGTCAATGTTGAAACATTTAGAATTATTTTTAGTGTTCAAACCAGAGCTAAGAATTAAAATTTCTACTGTCTCATAACTGAATCTACAGTTTAATTTTTCCAACTGAAAATCTATTGCAACAACAATATATATCATAATAAAACTGATGTTCAATTGTGATGATATTTTTTTGTCTGCATGATCGAGTATAATGCTTATAATGAGAATTCATCTCTGGTATCAATATACAATCTTGTGTAAAATGATTTGACATACGAAAGAAAAAAAATAGCAAACCATCATTTTCAATATCAGGATAAATATTTTAGTCATAGAGACCAAATCCATTGGTCTTATGATATCAAGAGATTTTTTTGCAAGGCACAACAAAACAAATTTGTTATCCCTATAAGTTTACACATCAAATTCAAAATAAAAATGAAATCAAAAGATTCATCACTATCAGGGAACCAACAGCTTCCCCCACTCATCAAATTAGAGGAACCATCAATGATAATGTTTTCAAGAACATTAATAGTTACATCATTCATAACTATCAAGCTGCCAATAGAACAAAATGGTAGCTCCAACGAGTGGTTAATGCTCGATGCAAAGTACCAATATGATTAGCTCTTCGCCCAATCTCACGTTTATCAGCAACAACAGAATGTGGAATATCTTTAACTTGAGCATATTGTAACTCGGCATTTATCTTGTAAAAAGATGTAACAAAATTAACAATAGTCATCAGATTTGACAAGAAAATCCATATCTATTTTTTCAGTCACTATAAATAATGCTAGATGGAGTAGATGAGCAAAGCAACACACATAATATACATAGAGGTAATCTTTAAGAAACAAAGCTTGCAATCCATTAAAAATATAGCATATATTATTAGCACCATCATACACTTGACCTTGCATATCTTGAATTTCTAGATCATATCTAGTGAAGGCATCACATGAACATGCACAATTTGGAAAAAACGCTTCTGCAAGAAACCATGAACATCAACAAATATCAAAATTATAGTTATTTATTCTTCATTAGATACATTATTCGCTTCATCCACCAAAATACAAAACTTTGAATCTCAAACTTCATCATGGATTTTATTTCTGACTATGTTAACGCAAGATTTCTTTTTGAACTTTCTAGTGAGGTATATTTTTCATTTATCGGAGCCTTATTTAAGATAATATCACCAAGACTAGTATTCTTTTTTTTTTAAATACCAATACTACTATTCTGTTTTCCAAAAAGTTGTAACATTTCAATGAAAATATTATGATTTTGGGAATATGAAAATTCATCAAGATCTCTCAATCCGCATGGCCAATGAACGCTTTCAATTGTTGTTGCAAGTCTTAATCGATTTTTTTGAACATGTTCAGAAGATTATTGATCTATAACTTTATCTATTTATCGAGTTACACTCATCAAATAAACAATAAATTTTGAAGATTTGTTATGCGCCGAGTTAGAACTTTTCATGTGAGACAAAAAGACACACTGAGCTCCATCATTAATGTGTTTCCAATTTCTAAAACCTTCATCTATAAATTCAGATTTTTGTGTTTCACTTAATTCAAAAAGATAGAACGGAAAAAAATATATTGCATCCTTCGAAGGAGAGTACTTTAACCACAGAAACTTTTTAAACCATATATATTGAAATCTACAATATTGCTTTCCTGATTCAGACCGTAGGTATTGTTAGGAATATTTCTTGTCAGATGTAGGGTTATATAAGAACAGTAGTGTAACGTTATGAACTTGTGTTATATTATAATTAAGTGTTGTATAAAATGTTAAAACATTTATGACAACATACAACAGAATATTAAAATTTATAACACAGATTAACTTTAAATAAATAGATGGACAAGATTAAATATGCACAAGTATAAATACTTGTGTGATGCCTCAGAGAAAAACTTAATCACTAGAAAACCAAATCGTTTACAAAAACCAATCACTAGTGATTATGATAGTTGAGAAAATAAATATCTTTCAGAAACAAATAACTAGAATAAACAGTCAAGAAAGCAAACAAAAATGTGATGCCAAACAGGAGAAAAAAAACAAACTTTAGCCAACTTCCACACTGATGTTGTCTGTAGATGTCTCCAACATTCAAGGCAACACGCGATATCTGCACACTTCAAAACTTCACGTCTTTTGAAGAATATTTTGCTCTGAAATTCCACAAAGCACGAGCGTGAGTGAATGATTGATCGATAGTGCGTTCGTCATTACTATCCTCGCTTCTCTTATTTATCACATTCCTCACACTAAAATCTATAAGATAAGGAAGGTAAAAATTTGATCAGAAATAAACTCTTGTTTTAAACATTGTTACCATATCATGATAATACTTGCTTACTTATCTCATTATGTAGAAAGGAAAAATATCATTAAATATTATCAAATCAACAAGGAAAGATAATATCAGAGAAATTATTTAAGAAAAGAAATTGTATCAATTAAATAAAAAAAAATTTCCCTTCAATTTCTCTTTTTTTTGTCTTTCTGGACAAAATCAAATCAAACTCAATATCTGAGTTAAACTTCAGTTAACTCCCTCTTAATAAGGTAGCACAGATGTTGTTAGTTGTGATGGCAACATGTGAGACAACATCTGCAGAATATCAGTTCATTAACAGAAAGTAGAATTTCATAAGGGAAAGCAAAACATTGATAACATAGGGGAACTAACAAACTAACTAAAAGAGCAAGACAATAAAATTGATCAAGGAAACAAAGAAAATCTATCAGAGCTGTTGGGGGCAAAATGATGTGAACATTTCATTATTCTTCAGTTCCTTCATCCGCATATTCATCACTAATTTTTCCACCGGCAGCATATTTGGTTCTTGAGCGTCCAGCTTGAGTTTGTTCTCCCCCTTTTTGTTTAGAATGAACACCTACTTCTAAAAATAGCCAGTAGTTTACAGCCATATTTTCATAATAGGCAAAGTCAGTCTGAGCCTGAGCAATCTTGGCCAGAGCATGATCAATTTGTGCTTTCACCTCTGGGACAGTGAGTAGTATAAAATCAGTGGCATGTGGAGGAGCATATATGCCTGGGAAGTATCAGGTGCTGCATGAGTGTAATGCCCAAGATTTTATATCGTGTTAAATTACGATTATTAATTTTGATCGGGACGATTATGAAAGGGCTAACCGAGACACGAAATGAGATCGCGTGTGAAAATTGATGTGCGAGGACAGTAGCATCGGCGCACATGCGCGACTATATGCACGCACATGCGTGAGAGGTCCAGAAAGGTTCACGCACATGCGCGACTTGGATTCGCGCACCTGCGCGAGGGTACCCGAGACTTGGAAAATTTGAGCAAAGGCCTCGTGCATATGCGCCAAGATGTGTCGCGCATATGCGTGAGCCACCGTGTAGACACGCGCCGAGACATTATGTCTCGCGCATATGTGCCGAGATAGGTCGCGCATATGCGCGAGACGTGCAGCACAAAGGCATGGGCCACGTTTTGGGAAACATGCACGGCTACAACTTCGGTACTGTGTTCCTATCAACGCAGGCTACAACTGGACGTAAGTTTTACTACGTTTTGACATGTTTTGAAATTATGATGTTGTTGGAATTGAATACACGTCATATATGTTGTTCTTGACATGTTAGACAGCGTAGAATCCAAGTCAGATTAAGAAACGAACTGAATATGGAATTGTTATGAATTTCAGAATGAAATTGACTAGAATTGATATCAGATTTGTACGGTGGTTGATTGTAAATTATTGGAATTAGTAGATACTGGTTTGGTATCACAGATATCGCAGGATTGTACTGTTGTACCGTCAGAATTTGATAAAATAGAGATGTCGTGATTTGTTAGAATATTGATACAGTATATTGATATTGTCATTGCCAGATTAAACAGTGACAGACTTTGAATCAAGACTTTGATTGTATCATAGTGACAGCATGAAAGGTATAAATAAATGTTGATTCGGGATTGCACAACTCGAGTTAGGTTTGACTTGAGTTTCCCAAAATCACATATTTTATTTTATTGCATTGATATTTGCAGATTATCAGATTGATATGTTCAGTCTATTGAATTATAGCAGAGCAAGTGTTTGAGTCCAGGGCAGATCAGCCTAGCTAGGGCAGAACCGCCGAGTCTTTGTCAGAACCGCGAAGACTCTAGACTTACGGTGTATCGATGAGCTTAGATGTAGATCGACGTCTATTGTAGACATTCGATACATCATACCAAAGTCTAAATTAGATCGGGATCCCTAGATTAGAAATGAGTCCTAGATTTTGGTACAGATTTTTATCTATTCATGTAGTCAGATTGGATACATGTTTTTATGATTGTTTATGCTTTTATATATGTTTTATATGATTGCATTAATACATTGTTTATACTGGGATATTTGTATCTCACCGGAGTTATCCGGCTGTTGTCTTGTCTGTATGTGTGCATGGCAACAAGTGGGACAGGTTCAGGGTCACAGAGGTGAAGAAAGATCGAGATTAGAGTGGTGATTCCGGACTTGCATATAAATAGGTTTTGATTACTTGATTGTAGTAGTTGAACCTAGTTTTGAATTAGATGCATGTTATACAGGATTTGTATTATTATACTGGTTTGTATAATAGAATGATTCCATTACCTTCCGCATTTTAAAAAAAAATAATTTAGACCCTGTTTATTCTAATTGATTAAATTAGTCCCAATGACGATTAAGAAATCAGTATCGATGGTTAGAACAGGACATCGATCGGAGTATCAGGTACGTGATAACATTTTGTATGTGAATAATCGTCTGGTGGTGCCAAATGTTTCAGATTTAAGACGACAGATATTGTCAGAAGCGCACAACAGTCGATTCAGCATTCATCCTGGTGGCAGGAAGATGTATAATGATTTGAAAATACAGTTCTGGTGGAAACAAATGAAGACTGACATCGCCGAATTTGTTTCCAAATGTCTGAATTGCCAGCAGGTAAAGGCAGAAAGAAAGAAACCAGGAGGATTATTACAGAGTTTGTCCATTCCTTAATGGAAATGAGATCATATTTCCATGGATTTTGTGACGCAGCTACCGCGTTCCTCCCGAGGTGGTGATGCGATTTGGGTCGTGATTGACAGATTGACCAAATCTGCATGTTTTATTTCGTACAAGATGACGTACAGATTTGACCAGATGGCAGAGATATATGTCAGAGAAGTGGTCAGATTACATGGAGTGCCGAAGTCAATTGTATCAGACCGTGATCCTCGACTTACTTCGCACTTCTGGCAGAGTTTGCAGCAGGCACTCGGTACGAAGTTACATCTGAATACTGCATATCATCCACAGACCGACGGACAGTCAGAGCGGACTATCTAGACACTGGAAGATATGCTGAGAGCAGTAGTACTTTATTTTAGCACTAATTGGCAAGATGCATTGCCGCTTTGTGAGTTTTCGTACAACAACAGCTATCAGACAAGTATTGAGATGACACCATTTGAAGCGTTGTACGGAAAGAAGTGTCGATCCCCTCTCTATTGGGATGATATCTCTGAAGTGCCTGAGATTGGACCTGACATGATCAGAGATATGACAGAAAAAGTGAAGCTAATTCGAAAGAAAATGAAGGCAGCACAAGACAGACAGGACAAATATGCCAATGTTCGACGTAGACCGTTGGTATTTGAGGTAGGAGACCGAGTATTCTTAAAGATTTCACCTTTCAGAGGAGTTGTCAGATTTGGCAAGAAAGGAAAACTGTCTCCACGATACATTGGGCCTTACGAGATTCTCGAGAAGATAGGAGATCGTGCCTATCGACTCGCTTTACCGCCTTCATTATCCGGGATACATGATGTCTTTCATGTATCGTTATTAAGGAAATACCTTCCGGATGCTTCACATGCTATTCAACCAGACGAGGCCGAACTGGATGAGACGTTGAGCTATGTAGAAAAACCGATTCAGATTATTGATCTTAAAGAAAAACAGCTCGGAACGAAGACTATTCCACTAGTAAAAGTTCAATGGACTCGTCATGGTACTGAAGAAGCAACCTGGGAAACTGAATCAGATATGAGACAAGAGTTCCCAGAATTATTTCGATAATGTAAATTTTCGTAGACAGTTTTGTATATATACCCTTATTGATACGATTAATGGCTTGTGATTTCTAGGACGAAATCGTATCTTAGGGGGGGAGAAATATAATGCCCAAGATTTTATATCGTGTTAAATTATGATTATTAATTTTAATCGGGACGATTATAAAAGGGGTAACCGAGACACGAAATGAGATCGCGTGTGAAAATTGATGTGCGAGGACAGTAGCATCGGCGCACATGCGCGACTATATGCGCGCACATGCGCGAGAGGTCCAGAAAGGTTCGCGCACATGCGCGACTTGGATTCGCGCACATGCGCGAGGGTACCCGAGACTTGGCAAATTTGAGCAAAGGCCTCGCACATATGCGTCAAGATGTGTCGCGCATATGCGCGAGCCACCGTGTAGACACGCGCTGATACATTATGTCTCGCGCATATGCGCCGAGATAGGTCGCGCATATGCGCGAGATGTGAAGCACAAAGGCATGGGCCACGTTTTGGGAAACATGCACGGTATATATATATATATATATATATATATATATATATATATATATATATATATATATATATATATGAGGAAAAAGAAGAAATCGAGACCCCTTTTCCAATTTGATTTTAGAATTCGATTCGTGAGAAATCCGTCCGTTAGATTTCAAATCCGACTTCGGTACTGTGTTACTATCAATGCAGGCTACAACTGGACGTAAGTTTTACTACGTTTTGACATGTTTTGAAATTATGATGTTGTTGGAATTGAATACACGTCATATATGTTGTTCTTGACATGTTAGACAGCGTAGAATCGAAGTCAGATTAAGAAACGGACTGAATATGGAATTGTTATGAATTTCATAATGAAATTGACTAGAATTGATATCAGATTTGTAATGTGGTTGATTGTAAATTATTGGAATTAGTAGATACTGGTTTGGTATCACAGATATCGCAGGATTATACTGTTGTACCATCAGAATTTGATAAAACAAAGATGTCATGATTTGATTAGAATATTGATACAGTATATTGATATTGTCATTGCCAGATTAAACAGTGACAGACTTTGAATCAAGACTTTGATTGTATCAGAGTGATAGCAAGAAAAGTATAAATAAATGTTGATTCGGGATTGCACAACTCGAGTTAGGTTTGACTTGAGTTTCCCAAAATCACATACTTTATTTTATTGCATGGATATTTGCAGATTATCAGATTGATATGTTTATTCTATTGAATTATAGCAGAGCAAGAGTTTGAGTCTAGGGTAGATCAGCCTAGCTAGGGCAGAACCGCCGAGTCTTTGTCAGAACCGCGAAGACTCTAGACTTACGATGTATCGATGAGCTTAGATGTAGATCGACGTCTATTGTAGACATTCGATACAGTATACCAAAGTCTAAATTAGATCGGGATCCCTAGATTAGAAATGAGTCCTAGATTTTGGTACAGATTTTTATCGATTCATGTAGTCAGATTGGATACATGTTTTTATGATTGTTTATGCTTTTATATATGTTTTATATGATTGCATTAATACATTGTTTATACTGGGATATTTGTATCTCACCGGAGTTATCCGGCTGTTGTCTTGTCTGTATGTGTGCATGGCAACAGGTGGGACAGGTTCAGGGTCACAGAGGTGAAGAAAGATCGAGATTAGAGTGGTGATTCCGGACTTGGACATAAATAGGTTTTGATTACTTGATTGTAGTAGTTGAACCTAGTTTTGAATTAGATGCATGTTATACAGGATTTGTATTATTATACTGGTTTGTATAATAGAATGATTCCATTACCTTCCGCATTTTAAAAAAAAATTAGACCCTGTTTATTTTAATTGATTAAATTAGTCCGAATGACGATTAAGAAGATGATTAGCGTCCGGGTCCCCACAATGAGCATTGTGAGAGTCGGACCAAGGAAGATCAACCTTCATATTTCCCTTGAAAAAGGCAGGGACAATCTTCAGTTTGATATATTTATTTCTTTCCAGCATGTTTTGATATTTTTGTGTGGTAGAAATCAATATATGCTTGATAATATATGTTGTTGAGATGATGGGGCACATATATTTGACACTGGATCGAAAAACGAATATGATATGTGATTTTGTTCATTTTCCAGCATGTCTTGAGTTTGGAATATTTAGATTTCAGCATTAGTTGAATAGGATTATGCATAGTTGCAAGATTATCATGTGTCGTAATTAGGATTATGAGCTACTGTTATTGATTATTGGTGTTTGAGTTGACCGGTATCACGAGATTACGCCGTTATGCCGTTGAGATGTACCGAGATTGAATATTGATCCGTATGTATATTTCCTTAAGTTAGAGCTTGATATGGTACATTTTATACTTGTCATTTCAGATTTGTACTGATAGATTGGATATCGAGATTTCAAGCCTTCGACTTGTTCAAACCGAGACTACGACAAGAAAAGTATAATTCAATGTTGATTCGGGAAGACACAACTCGAATTAGATCCAATTTGAGTTTCCCAAAATCACATACTAGATTGTTTATAATTTGATATGGTTATGCCTTTTCTATGGAGTTATAGCAATGCACATGAGATAGTTGAGTCGTTGGCAGATATGCCAAGATACCGGATGTTCGGTGGTGTCGATGTACGTAGGAGAAAATCGAATCTTATCGTAGATATTTGATACAGAGAGGGCCGAAGTCCGGGAATAATACGTACCGCCACCCCAATTGGGAGAGTAGGCGGGAGATTGTTATGTCTTATTCACATCGAGATCCCTAGACTTAGATATGAGTTGAGTCAAAGAATAAATTCAAAGAGTTTTATCTGTATTCACTAATGTGTCATAAATACTGATTCATGTGTTATGATTTTGTATTTAATTGCATGACATGCATGTATACATGTTTTATACTGGGATTTGTTCTCACCGGAGTATCCGATTGTTGTTGTGTCTGTATGTGTGCATGACAACTGGTGGGACAGGATCAGGGTCAAGGAGAGCGTGACTGAGACTGGATAGCGTGGTGATTTCGGGCGTAGAAGAGGAACTAGTGGTTTTACATTTGATATGTAGCTGTTTTTTTAAAAACGCTAGTTTGTATGACTGTAATGGAATAAGACATGTACTTACTTTTGAGGAAATAAAATAGACATATAATTTGTGTATGATTTATATACAATAGTTATAATGTTTAAAAGAAAAATTTTTTGACCCATTTTCTAGCAAAGATCCACTTAATCCCAAATATAGTTGAGTTAGAGCCCGGGTCCCCACAACAGGTGGTATCAGAGCAGTAGGTTCTGTAGACTGGAATAGAAGCGAATGAGCGGGGTAGATCGAGTCGTCTTCCTTGCTTTGATGATGCTAGCATGTTATTAATTTTATATTGATTTACATATGTTCTATATGAAAGCATTTTTCTTGCGGTAATACATGTTTACCTGCTTATCCGGTTGATTGCGACATGTATTAAGAATAAAATGAATCAGACCTGATTCTGGATCAGAGGAGGACTGAGACAGATTGTATAGATTGTGTACTAATCCGTTTGATAATCAGATAAGCCTCCTCGAAGAGCAGCAATGCTTGTGCGTCCGGTACCAGAACAGGCAGTACTTCTAATGATCCGATGGATGTTACTGCAACACCGATGGAGATGCTACTGAAACGATTTCAATCCTTCAAACCGCCGACATTGAAAGGTACTGAGAGCGCTATTTATTGCGAGAGCTGGTTATATGACATCGAGATGTTATTTTAGTCCCTTGACTATACCGATGAGCGTCGAGTGAAGTTAATTGGCCATCAACTGCATGAAGTCGCAAAGAATTGGTGGTTTACCACAAAGAGAGCGTTGGAGCATAGTGGCACAGAGATCACTTGGAAGGTCTTTAAAGCAGAGTTCTATCAACGTTTCTTCCCTGTGTCCTACAAAAAGGATAAAGGTGCCGAGTTCGCCAATCTAAGACAGGGACAGCTGAACATCGAAGACTATGTGGCAAAGTTTTCGACATTGCTCTGATTTGCTCCTCACGTTGCAGAGAATGACGAGGCCGTTGCAAATCAGTTTATCAATGGCTTGAATCCTGATATTTTTACCTTGATGAATACCGGCAGACCGAACAACTTTGCAGATGCCTTGAACCGAGCCAAGGGAGCGGAAGCGGGCCTGATTAAGCAACGAGGACTTTCATATGCTGCTCCGATTCCAAGACCACCACAGCCCTCTTTTCAACCACCTCCCAGATTCGAGAGTGGTGGTAGTAGCAGTGGCAAGAAAGATCAACTGAAAGCCCGAGGGAAACAGTTCAAGAAATCGGGTAGCAGTTCATCAAGCTCCAGTGGGTCTCGACAGAGGGGTCCTGGCCAGAGTTCAAATTTTACGGGGGTGTATTGCAGTAATTGTGGAGGCATAAATCCTACAGATCAATGTCAGGGAGTGGTTGGGCGATGCAATATCTGTAGACAACAGGGACATTTCGCCAGAGTGTCCACAGAGAGGGTCACAGCGATCTCAGGGTGAAGGATCATCTGCATCAGTACCTCAACCTGAGAGGCAAGCATCATCTGTCAATTTCTTCCAGGCGCCACCTGCACAGTCAGTCGAGGCTAGGAGGGAGCCAGACTGTGAGCCAACCTCCTAGACAGCAGGCTCGAGTATTTGCACTAACAGAAGAACAGGCCCAAGATGCACCAGATGATGTGATCGCAGGTAACTGTTTTCTTTGCGGTTATCCTGCTTGTGTATAGATACGGGTGCATCTCATACATTCATTTCTGAGCACTTTGCATTGATGCATTCTTTGCCTGTTGAATCATTATCTGCTGTAGTATCTATTTCTTCTCCTTTGGGGAGTGGTTTGATATCAGTGACATCGGTTAGACATTGCAGGCTACAGTTTGAGGGTAATGAGATTGAGTTAGACTGTGTTGTGCTTGGGTTGTCTGATTTTGACTGTATTGTCAGTATCGATATGTTAACCAAGTACAGAACCACTGTAGATTGTTTTCAGAAAATTGTCAGATTCAAACCAGAAATGGCTGATGAGTGGAAATTCTATGGTAAGGGTTCCAGAGCTCGGATTCCCTTGATATCTATGTTGTCTATGAGTCGATTGTTGCAGAAAGGAGCAGAGTGGTTCCTTGTATATTCAATAGATCTACTGAAATCGAGCCCATCGTTGGCAGATCTGCCAGTAGTGCGTGAATTTGCTGATGTATTCCCCGATGAAATTCCAGGGTTACCTCCAACCCGAGAGGTAGATTTCAGGATTGACCTCATACTAGGTACCATTCCTATATCCAGAGCTCCCTATAGAATGGCACCCATTGAGCTGAAAGAATTGAAAGAACAGCTCGAAGAATTACTGGCCAAGGGTTACATCAGATCGAGTGTATCTCCTTGGGGTGCTCCAGTACTGTTTGTCCGGAAGAAAGATGGTTCGATGAGACTTTGCATCGATTATCGACAACTGAATAAGGCAACGGTAAAGAACAAATACCCATTGCCTCGTATCGACGATTTATTTGATCAGTTGCAGGGTTCTTCTGTATTTCCAAGATCGATCTGAGATCTAGATATCACCAGCTGAGGGTCAGAGATTCTGATATACCGAAGACAACGTTTAGAACCAGGTATGGACATTATGAATTTATTGTCATGCCATTTGGTTTAACGAATGCTCCAGCTGTATTTATGGGCCTGATGAACCGTATCTTCAAGAAGTACCTTGAAAATTTTGTGATTATATTCATTGATGACATTCTGATATATTCAAAGAATAGGATTGATCATGTTAATCATTTGAGGACTCTGTGGAAAACTTTGAGAGCAGAAAAATTGTACGCCAAACTGTTGAAGTGTGAGTTCTGGCTGAAGCAAGTTGTGTTTCTGGGGCATATCGTATCGGGAGAGGGTATTGCTGTTGACTCTAGAAAAGTTGAGGGTGTGATCAGTTGGCCTAGACCGATATCAGTGCCAGAGATACGCAGTTTCATGGGTCTGGCAGGCTATTACCGGCGATTTATCAAAGATTTTTCCAGTATCGCAAAGCCAATTATGCAGCTAACTCAGAAGAATGCTCCATTTATTTGGTCAGAGGCTTGTGAGTCCAGTTTACTGGAGTTGAAGAAAAGGTTAACCAGTGCTCCAGTGTTGACTATCCCTTCGGTACTGGTGATTTCGTTGTATACTATGATGCATCTCAGAGAGGGCTAGGATGTGTTCTGATGCAGCGAGGACATGTAATTGCATATGCCTCTAGACAGTTGAAGCCACACGAGACTCGTTACCCAATTCATGATCTTGAATTGGAGGCCATTGTATTCGCACTAAAGATTTGGCGACACTATGTTTATGGCGAGAAATTTTAAATCTATTCTGATCATAAGAGCTTGAAATACCAGTTTTCGCAGTCAGAGTTGAATATGAGACAACGTAGATGGCTCGATTTATTGAAGGATTTCGATTGTGAAATCAAGTACTATCCTGGGAAGTCTAATGGAGCAGCAGATGCCTTGAGTCGAAAGGTATGTGCTCTATCCTTATCGACGATAGGAGTTTCGAATTTGATTGAAGATTGTTGTTCGTCTGGATTAGCATTTGACACAGATAGTAGACCATTGCGACTTGCTACGATTCAAATAGAACCGGAATTGATTGTTCGCATTAAAGAAGCACAGAAAAATGATTCGAATGTTCAGAATTCGGTTGAGATGGGTAGATCATGACATCATTCAGATTATCAAGTACATGATTATGTTTTGTATGTGAATAACCGTCTTGTAGTGCCAGATATCTCAGATGTAAAACAACAGATATTGTCAGAAGCGCACTGTAGTCGTTTCAGTGTTCATCCTGGTGGCAGAAAGATGTACAATGATCTGAAGAAACAGTTTTGGTGGAAAAAGATGAAATCAGACATTGCAGAGTTTGTGTCTAAGTGTTTGAATTGCCAACAGGTGAAGGCCGAGAGGAAGAAACCGGAAGGTTTACTTCAGAGTTTATCTATTTCCGAATGGAAATGGGATCACATTTCCATGGATTTTTTTACGAAGTTACCACGATCATCCCGGGGATGTGATGCGATTTGGGTCGTGATTGACAGATTGATCAAATCAGCATGCTTTATTCCGTACATAATGACGTACCGACATGATCAGATGGAAGAGATATACGTCAGAGAGGTGGTCAGATTGCATGGTGTGCCGAAATCTATCGTATCAGATCGTGATCCCCGATTCACTTCACATTTCTGGCACAGTTTACAGCAGGCTTTAGGTACGACATTGCACCTGAGTACTGCATATCATCCTCAGACCGATGGAAAGTCAAAGCGGACTATCCAGACACCGGAGGATATGCTGAGAGTTGTAGTGCTAGATTTTGGCACTAGTTGGCAAGATTCACTACCACTTTGTGAATTCTCGTACAACAACAGCTATCAAACAAGCATCAAGATGGAACCGTTTGAAGCATTAAATGGCAAGAAGTGCAGATCTCCTCTGTATTGGGATGATATATCTGAAATACCAGAACTTGGGCCTCATATGATCCGAGAAATGACTGAGAAAGTGAAACTAATTAAGACAAGAATGAAGACAGCTCAGGATAGACAAGCCAAGTATGATGTTAGACGTAGACCGTTAGTGTTTGAACGAGGAGAAGGAGTATTTTTGAAGATTTCTCCTTTCAGAGGTATTGTCAGATTTGGTAAACGTGGGAAACTGTCTCCTAGATACATCGGTCCATATGAGATTCTGGAGAAGATAGGTGATCGTGCCTATCGACTTGCTATTCCGCCTTCTCTATCCGGAATATATGATGTTTTTCATGTATCAATGTTGCGGAAATATATTCCTGATGATTCGCATATTATTCATCCAGATGAGGCAGAACTAGACAACACTTTGAGTTATATTGAAAAACCGATTCAGATTCTTGATCGGAAGGACAAACAACTCAGGACGAAGACTATTCCGTTGGTGAAGATTCAGTGGAGTCGTCATGGCATTGAAGAAGCTACCTGGGAGACAGAGTCAGATATGAGACAAAGATTCCCAGAGTTATCTCACTGATGTAAGTCTTCAATATAGCCTTTTCTGTTATACCTTCTTATTGATATGATTTAATTGCCTGTGATTTCGAGGACGAAATCATATCTTAGGGGGGGAGAAATGTAAGGCCCAAGAATGTGATTATTGTAATCTGAAATGAATTGTGGATAATTGATGCACTTATAGACAGAACGGGTCAGACCGGGAAAGCCGGAAAGAAAATAAAAATTATGTGCGAGGATAAGACATCGCGCATATGCGCGACCCCGTCGGGCGCATATGCGCGAGGCAGGCAGAGCACCTCGCGCATATGCGTGACATGAATCCGCGCATGTGCGCGAGGGTACCCGAGAGTTGTGAAGAATGGACAAAGGCCTCGCGCATATGCGCCAAGTAAGGGCGCGCATATGTGCGAGTCACCGTGATGCTAAACGCCGAGACATTATGTCTCGCGCATCTGCGCGAGACGTGTTTAGCAAAGGATGAGCCACTTGCCCCTTGCATGCATTGATATATAAAGAATTGAATCCTCATTTCCTTCATTCAGACTTCCAGGAGACAGAACCGAGGGCCTTAGAATCTCTCAAGTTTCATCATAGCTTAGATTTTGAATTGTGAAAGATCTAGCCGTCCGATTATCGATCCGAGTTGAGATTCTCACTCCTCTCGACAAGAGCTTCGAAAGGGTATATATATTTATTTCTTTCCAGCATGTTTTGATATTTATGTGTGGGAGAAATCAATATATGCTTGATAATATATGTTGTTGAGATGATGGGGCACATATATTTGACACCGGATCGAAGAACGGATATGATATGTGATTTTGTACATTTTCCAGCATGTCTTGAGTTTGGAATATGCAGATTCAGCATTAGTTGAATAGGATTATGCAGAGTTGCAAGATTATCATGTGTCGTAAGGAGGATTATGAGCTACTGTTATTGATTATTGATGTTTGAGTTGACCGGTATCACGAGATTACTCCGTTATGCCGTTGAGATGTCCCGAGATTGAATATTGATCCGTATGTATATTTCCTTAAGTTAGAGCTTGATATGGTACATTTTATACTTGTCATTTCAGATTTGTACTGACAGATTGGATATCGAGATTTCAAGACTTTGACTTGTTCAAACCGAGACTATGAGAAGAAAGTTATAATTCAATGTTGATTCGGGAAGACACAACTCGAATTAGATCCAATTTGAGTTTCCAAAAATCACATACTAGATTGTTTATAATTTGATATAGTTATGCCTTGTCTATGGAGTTATAGCAATGCACATGAGATAGTTGAGTCGTTGGCAGATATGCCAAGATACCGGATGTTCGGTGGTGTCGATGTACGTAGGATAAAATCGACTTCTATTGTAGATATTCGATACAGAGACGGCCGAAGTCCGGGAATAAGACGTACTGCCACCCCGATTGGGAGAGTAGGTGGGAGATTGTTACGTCTTATTCACACCGGGATCCCTAGACTTAGATATGAGTTGAGTCAAAGAATAAGAGTCGAAGAGTTTTATCTGTATTCACTAATGTGTCATAAATACTGATTCATGTGTTATGATTTTGTATTTAATTGCATGACATGCATGTATACATGTTTTATACTGGGATTTGTTCTCACCGGAGTATCCGGCTGTTGTTGTGTCTGTATGTGTGCATGACAACAGGTGGGACAGGATCAGGGTCAAGAAGAGCGTGACTGAGACTGGATAGCGTGGTGATTTCGGGCGTAGAAGAGGAACTAGTGGTTTTACATTTAATCTGTAGCTGTTTTTTTTTAAACGCTAGTTTGTATGACTGTAATGGAATAAGACATGTACTTACTTTTGAGGAAATAAAATAGAGATATCATTTGTGTATGATCTATATACAATAGTTATAATGTTTAAAATAAAAATTTTCTGGCCCATTTTCTAGCAAAGATCCACTTAATCCCAAAGATAGTTGAGTTAGAGCCCGGGTCCCCACATATGAGGTGGAACCGGGTTCCAAACATCATTTCGAATAAATTTTTCAAGTTCATCATGCATTGCGTTAATCCAAAATTCATATTTTAAAGCTTCACCAACATTTTTGGGTTCAAATTGAGATGCAAAACATGAAAATCTGACCTGTGATACATGGTGCTCATGCACACCAGTCCAACCATCTTCTGGTAATCGAATTTCTCTCTCTTTCCGGTTTGGACTTCTCCATGCACACTTCCAATTATTTGAGATGATGGATGATTTTTCTGGATTTTAGTTGGAATGTTTTGTCCATCATCTACTACATCATCATCACTTTGTTGTTCATCCTCAGGTTCAATGACTTCAGTGTCTCGTGTTGTGTTAGGTGTTGCAACATCTGGAGCAACATCCATATTTTCCAGTGAGGTAGAAATTTCCAGCAAATCATATACATCATCCTCGACAGTTTTCTTTTCAGATATGCATGATCATTAAAAACAACATTAATAAATTCCATAATAGTCCTAGTTCTAAGATTAAACATTCGATAAGCACGACTATTAGTGACATATCCGAATAATAAACACTTGTCACTTTTTGAATCAAATTTTGCAAGTTGATCCCTGTCATTCAAAACATAGCACACAAAACCAAAAATATGAAAATATTTAAGGTTAGGCTTCTTTCCTATAATTATCTCATACGATGTCATAGTCGAACCACTTCTCAAATACACCTTTAATCAAAAACATCACAATTATGTTTATCAAATTTGACATGTAAATTATTATCGCATAATTGGCTTATACTTATCAAATTTGAATTTAATCCTTCAACATGAAGCACATTGTGAAGTTTTCGTAGTCCTTCGACATTCAATGTTCTTTTTCCAACAATCCTTCCTTTAGCTCCTCCTCCATAGGTTACTCTACCACCTTTTTCATCAACATAATCAGTGAGATATTCTCGTGATCCTATCATATGGCCTGAGCTTCCACTATCAAAATCCCAATAATCTGCAGTGTTAGTTTAGGAGGTTTAGACAACATTACAGTGAGTTTATACCTTTTGTACCCAAATTTCTCTTACTGTAGGTCGATTGTTAGAGGTGTTGCGGAAAGTGTTGGACAATATTCAGGGCAACATCTGGCTCGACTGTTGGTTCATGCAGTCATTCCTGAGTTTAAGGCAGTAGGGCCTGATGTGTCCAGGCTTAAAACAGTAACGACATACATACCTATGTTTTCTTTTCTTAGGAACAGGTGCGGCAGGTTGTCTTTTTTGAGGCATGCTTTTCATCGATGTAGATTGTGACTATGAGGACGTATCAGCTTTTCCTTTCACAAAGACCGTTGATTTTGAAACCTATTTCATACACACTGTCTTTGAAACCTAAGTCTTTGCTGGTAGACTGGGAAATTTAGACGGTTGTGCATCCTTCTTCTTATCTCTGATTCTCTTAAAATAATCCCCGAATTTCGTCGTGATATAGGCGATGGATTCCTCACAAAGGTCTGAATCATTAACTTCTTGGGATATTTGAAGGAGTTCATTGTAGGAGTCATTCGAGACTTGGAATGCAATAGTCTGTCCCTTGTTTTTTTTCTGCATGTCCATGTTTAATTCGAAGGTGCGAAGTGAACTAATCAACTCTTCCAGTGCCATTAGAGTTGTATCCTTTGCTTCATCAATTGCACAGATTTTTATGTGAAACCTCTCGGGCAGGGATCAGAGAACTTTGCTGACCAGCCTTTCATTCGAGGTGGGATCACCTAGACTGAATGCATCATTCACAATTTCTCTGAGACGTCGATCGTAGTCTGTTATAGTTTTGATTTCTTCCATTCACAAATTCTCGAACCTTGAGGTGAGCATTCTCAACTTCGTCCTCTTCACACTTTCCGAGCCTTCACAATTTCTTTGAAGGTTTCCCATGCATCCTTGGCAGAAGGCAGTTCGTAATCAAGCTGAACATGTTCATGTCAACTGAAGAGAAGATCGCATTCAGTGCTTTTGAGTTGTAGCTCGAAACCTGCACTTCATCAGTAGTCCAATCACTTTCTGGTTTTATCAGGCTGTCACCATCTTCTTCTACCCTCTTTGGTGGAGTCCATCCATTGATGACACGCTGTTATGCTCGTTCATGTATGGATTTTATGTATTACCTGATTTTGACCTTCCATAGGCTGTAGTTGGTTCCATCTAGGATTGGTGGCCAAAGTGCCGCGTTTGCAAGGGATGTATCCATTTGTTAGGAATATTGCTTGTCAGATGTAAGGTTATATATCAAAAACAAAAACCAGAATAACCACTTAGTATGTCAATAGGAGGCTCTGATACCACTTGTTAGGAATATTGTTTATCAGATGTAAGGTTATATAAGAACAGTAGTGTAGCATTATGAATTTGTGTTATATCAGAATTAAGTGTTGTGTCAAATGTTACAACATTTATGAAAACATGCAGCGGAATATTAAAATTATAACACATATTAACTTTAAATAAATAGATGGACAAGATTAAATATGCACAAGTATTTGATGCCTCAGAGAAAAACTTAATCACTATAAAACCAAATCGTTTACAAAAACCAATCACTAGTGATTACGACTAAAATCAATTTCCTCAACACGTTGAGAAAATAAATAGCTTTCTAAAAAAAATAACTAGAATAAACATAGTCAAGAAAGCAAACAAAAACATGATGCCAAACAGGAGAAACAAAAAACGATCTTCATCCAACTTCGACACTGATGTTGTCTGTAGATGTCTCCAACATTCAAGGAAACACGCGGTATATGCACACTTTAAAAATTCACCCCTCTTGAAGAATGTTTTCCTCTGAAATTCCACAAAGCACGAGCGTGAGTGTATGATTTATCGACATCACGTTTGTCATTACTATCCTCGCTTCTCTTATTTATCTTATTCCTCGCCCTGAAATCTATAAGATAAGGAAGGTAACAATTTGATCAGAAAATAAACTCTTCTTTTAAACCATGTTACCATATCATGATAATACTTGCATACTTATCTCATTCTCTAGAGAGGAAAAATCTCATTAAATATTATCAAATCAACAAGGAAAGATAATATAGAGAAATTATTTAAGATAAGAAATTATAACAATTAATTAAATAAAATATTTTTCCCTTAAGGTATTTCGGAAATTTAGATTGATATGACCTCATTTGATATAAGCTTGTCTAATTTCATCACGATGATTAACATGATACCACCACATCAAAATATGCAATCCATGATCCGTCAATGGAAGTTTCATCAAACTCAAATCTTTGAGATTTAGGAGGATTCATGCTCCTCGTTAGGAATGGATGCACGAGTCTCGGTCCTCTCGGATAATGAAAGATTATCAATTTTTGGCTTAAAAATGATAAATTATTGTTTCTTCTTTTTCTGTCTCTATTTCACCTTAAAATAACTATATATAAACAGAAATATTAAATTGAGATTAGAAAAAAATAACATAAAGTGCATAGATAAATTTAACATGAATAATGTGAAAAAGTTCGATAAATGAATCCATCAATAACATCCTCGTTCATTCATTGAACAAACGACTCTTGAAAGGGAAATTTGCAGCTCAAAACTTAATGCTAAACGACAAACATTTCCCCTCATTTGTGTAGAAAATTACCTGAAGAATCTTGTTGTGAAGTTCTGAAACGTCTGCCCTTTTTATTGCTTTAAAAGTACTAGATTTTTTTTTTATAAACACTCAATTTTTCGGCCATGTACCTTTACCTCATGAAAATATTTTAATAAAATATTTTACCCCTTTGAAATAAAACATCATCCATCTAACATTTTTAAAATTAAGTGCGCTAGCCATAAAATGAAATCGTCAACTGTTTTACCAACCAAAAAGCAATAAGTTTGAAAAATATAGCCCATACTGAACCTCTAAAAAATCTTTCATAAAGCATAAATAAATAGTGTTAAAATCTTTAACATAAATCATGAATCATAAATCATAATTGCGGAAAAAGTAGAAGCGCTAGTCCTTGGGTTGTGTGCGCCTTCAGCCCAGTCAAATCATCCGTCAAGGCCTCCCTCAACCTCACCTGCATCCATCACACCTAGTGAGTCTAAAGACTCAACACACCATAATCTTTATAACAAATAATAC
Organism: Primulina eburnea; assembly: GCF_022965805.1. NCBI lineage: Eukaryota > Viridiplantae > Streptophyta > Magnoliopsida > Lamiales > Gesneriaceae > Primulina > Primulina eburnea. The sequence goes on along the minus strand of NC_133109.1, from coordinate 25,856,315 downwards.
GTAATACAGTCAACATATAACAATGAAAAATACTTGTACTTAAAATATCGTTTTCATGAAGATGCATAAATTTCAAACATGAACATTTTCATAAACCTTATTATGATGCGTGAACCTTAAATAGAAAAAATTTCATAATGATGCATTAACTTTAAGTATAAAAGTTTTCATGACATACATAACATAAACCTTAACATTTTCTTTCTTTTTCCTCAACAACATTAATATAAAACCTTTAACATGATCATAAACATTTTCCTTTTCCTTTGTTGAATTCAGATCGCTAATTGTGACTTTCCTCATCATGACATAAACCTCAAAAGTCGATGGATCCATCTACATGTAACCACAGTACTGGGCGGCGGGGACATCAGCGACACTCTCACCGGTCAACTGAGCCTTGGCATATCCTTTTTCGAATAGAAATACGATCGTCAGGGTTCCCTCTGGGGCCTTTTCCCCTCACGATATTCTCATTCTTACCGTTACCACATAACCGTTACCACATATTCGTAATGATGGAAACACGATCGTCGGGCTCCCACTGGGACCGTCACCCTCACGATATCTCCAACATTAATGAATTAGTCACAATTACTTCACTTCCTTCAACGTTAACATTCTCATCACTTTATAAAATCGTGCATAACATATATTTTTATTTTTGAAACCAAGCATGCAACATGTCTTCCTTAAATTCTAAAAATTCCTTAGACATTTAAAAATCATAATTTAACCATGAACATTACATAAAAATTTAAAAATAATCATAATATCATAAAAACAGCATTTAGATCACACGACGTTTACTAATTTGGTGTAAAAAGACCGTTTTACCCCTGGACTTGACATTTTACGATTTTGGCTTTTTTCTTGATTTCTTGACTCTAACATAATCCAAAGAATTATTTAAACTTACATGAATTTTTCCAAAATTTTATTTAGCTTAAATATTATACTTTTTCATTTATCTTTAATTAATTGTTTTGACGGTGTTTTAATCCCGAAAAATCTCAAACTTTAATATAAAAATCCTAAATTAAAAATTTAGTCTTTTTATATTATGTTAGCCCTTATGAACCATGACTCGACCCCGGTGAGCCTTTGTTCAATTTTAACTAGTTAAAAACCCTAACTTGACACCTAAACTTCGACCCCGAGCCAACTTTCGATTTTCCCGAGTTACCCCCAAACCATGTCGATCCAAAACTTGACCAACATCCTAAATTAACCTACTGGAGCATAAGTTCACCAAGACACCATCCCAAAGCCCAAAAACGAGCCACCCCAAGTTACCTTTATTCTGGCCGAGAATCCTTAAGGTGGTAGGACTCCCCCTTTTGTTTCCAGGACCTAACCAGCGAGCCCAGGCCCCAAACCACTCACCCTCACACCTTCCTAAGACTCTAAAGACTCGTCCAAGCCCAGCTCCTGAGCCCTGGACCGAGCCCCTACTCCCTTACCACTCGCACGAAGCCTGCACAGAATTGTGCAACTTCTCGGGTGGGAGTACTTGCTTGCAAGGACTCCTCCATGCCCTTCCAGACCGAGTCCTAGCATGGATAGGACTCTCCCCCTGACCCATGACAGAGCCTGGTCGAGCCCTAGCCCAATCCAAGACCAAACCAACCCCTTAACCATGAACCCGATCGCCCCAACCCTTTGACAGCAAGTTCACGTGTTTCCTGGTTCTACTGCTTTCTGTCGTGGTTTAGGTGAGTGTGAGGGGCTTTAATTCACATAAATTTTTTTCTTAAACATAACTAGACATCATGGCAGCTCCTTATCATGCAAAGAACAAGTTACATGAATCAAAAGTCATCTTTCCTCATGCATACATGCAATATTCCGAAAATTCTGAAAAATATTTCATGTTCTTCATGCATACAATAATTCAGACCACAATATAACATGATGGATGAGAAAAGGAGATGTACGGCGTGCCTTTGCGTTATATACGCTCGAATAAACGTTGACGACGAAGAACGGGACGAAACCTAGGCTTGTATCCTTAGCTCCCCTTCGAAATTTCCTTGAATGTGATATGTATGAATGCTGCCGTGTGTTTGTGAGATTTGGGTTTTCAGATTTTTAAAGAGTGTGGCCGTGAGAATGAGTGGTTAGTGTAGGGTTTTAGGTGTTTTATATTTATTAATTACACTAATTAAATTACTAACTAGGCCTTAGGCCTATCAAGCCTTTAAATTAAGCCCATTAGTTTTAATTAGGATTTAATAAAATATCAACAAGGTTTTTGTTTAATTAAATTTGTGAATTTATTTGCCGGGTTGCCAAAAAACTCGTATTTTAGTTGAAAACCCAACACCGATAAAATTTATGTCCCGGCGTATAAAATCACCTCAAAACCCTTTATTTTTTCTAAATAAGAAAACCAACAATCATATTTTAAATAATTAAAAAATAATTATTTAATAAAACATTTTACAATCACAGCTATAGCTTTTGGTAAAGCGGCAAGCACTCGGTTCTACAATTAGTATCAGAGCCAAGGTCATGGGTTTGATTCTCATTGATTGCAAGTAGAGCAATTATTGAGGGAAATATTGTTGGGTGAAATAATTGCTCATGGTTGGTAGAGTGATCGCACCGTGGTACTTGAGCTGTTGTGTAGTTTAAAAAATTTTAGTTGCACCATTACCACTAGCTATAGATTTTGATAAAACGGCAAGCACTCGGTCCTACACGAGAATCAATCAAAAAATAACCGAGAAAATAAAAAACCGAGTGTTAAAAAGTACCTGAACATCTTAAAGAACACCCACAAGAGGCTGCAAGACCTAGCCAGAGGAAGAGCTGAACATGGAAAACGATAGAAATGCGGAAAGAAGATATTTTGTTCGATATTATAATTGTTGTATAAATACTTCTTTTTTAAGCACAATTTTTTTAATTGGTTGAGATATACTATATATATGTATACATACATACATATATATATATATGTATATATATATATATATATATATATATATATATATTCAAATTAGGCTACCAGACTAATTACATATCTAGCTAAAATTAATATATAAAAATAAATTTTTTTTGGCCACCCGAGCTATGGACCAGATGACCTCAAGTCTGCCTCTGCCATTGTCTATGCACCGTTTAACCTACAATTGGCCGTTAGTAAAACATGAATTTGAAACAAATTGAGTAGACAACTCCAATGCTTTCATCTAAATGCCAAATCAATAAACAAAAATAGGCATTACCTTCTGAAAGGAATTTTATTCCTTGACTTATTTTCTATTTTTATCTTTGATATTTTGCCTTTCTAGACATGAAAATAATCTTGAATTCAATATGTGATACAAGAATATATTTGATATGATATTATAATATCTCTATGATATGAAATCACAATATTTTTAAGATATTATTCTTGTTTTAAAAAGAGTTTTTTTCTAATAAAATTCTTTGGCTTCCAGGTTAAGAAAAAACGAAAGGAAGAGAGGCGACAGAGACTATTGAGCGTACAGCTTTTTCGGAGACGAATTTTTACTGAGAATCCCTTTGACATCGCAGCAATCTCGTGCCCTTAAAGAAGTGTTGCTGTGAAGTGCAAATAACATCTGAAGACAACACCTATTCACTGTTTTTATTAGTGTGTTAATATTTGAAGACTTTTCATTCCTCAGTCGATGCATCCTATGTATTTTGGTTATACACTTTGTTAGTGGTTTAGGATGAAATTTGTTACTCGCCTTTATAAGGGAGTTGTTTGATTCTTTCACTAGTATTGATTTTTGTAAACTTACAAGTTTTTCTAGTGAACTTTTTTGCCCTGAGGCACCGCACAAGTATTTGATACTCGTGCATAATTTATATCTCCTCTCTCGTATTAGTATAATTCGAGTTGTGTGTTAATTTCCCAAACTGTAACTTCCGCTGCATGTTGTTGTGGGTGTTACAACACCCTCGCACAACACCTACATACTGATTCACACAACATTCACCCTCGTCACTCTCACACTGTGGGAACAGAACTTTCAATTGGTATCAGAGCCTCCACTTGACGCTACTAAGTGAGATCCTGTTTTGTTTTGTTTTCACAGAAAAAATGGAAGCATCTACAAACACTGTGTTTAGACCTCCCGTGTTAGACGGATCAAATTATGTATTGTGGAAAGTAAAGATGAGGGTCTTTATAAAATCTATTAAAGAAAGAGCTTGGTTGCGTGTACTTGATGGTTGGAGCCCACCAAAGATCGAGGATACTGATGGAGACACTCGGCTCAAACCTGAAAGTACATGGACAATCGATGAAGTGCAAACTTCAAATTTTAATTCCAAGGCTCTCAATGCTATATTTTCATCTGTTGACACAAGGATGTTTAACTTAATCACCAATTGTGTCTGTGTCAAAGAAGCTTGAGATATACTTCAGAAACATTGTGAAGGATCCGAGAGCGTGCGTAAAACTAGGCTAAGGATGGTGACATCAAAATTTGAAAGCTTGAGGATGGAGGACAAGGAGTCTATTCTTGAGTATGATAGCCGTTTGAGACAACTTTCTAATGAAGCTCACAGTCTTGGAGATCTCATGCCCAATGAAAGACTGGTGAACAAAGTTTTAAGATCTCTCCCTGAGAGATTTAATGTCAAAGTGTGTGCAATTGAAGAATCTAAAGACACTTCAAAAATCAATCTGGATGAATTAATGAGTTCTCTCAGAACCTTTGAGATGAACCTCGATTTACAAAGGAAGGATAAAGGGAATACAATAGCCCTTGAAGCCTCAACAGAATCTCATGATGAAATCCTTCAAATATCTAAAGAGGTGAATGAGTCTGATTTAGGTGAAGAATCGATCTCTCTAATTACTAAGAAGTTTGGTGACTACCTAAAGACTATGAGAGAGAAGAAGATAATTGGACAAACATCAGTGTTACCCAATATCACCACTTCTGCAAAAGCTCAAAAGTTTACTCCTGTGAAAGGACAATTTCGAACAAGGAATGAACTGCAAATCCAATCAACTGCTAGAAATCTGGATTCAGTGAAATGTAGAGAGTGTTCTGGATTTGGACATTATGCCAATGAGTGTGCCAATCGACTTCGAAGAAACAAAGGCATGACTGTCACTTTGAGTGATGAAGAGTCTGATGATGATCAAGAATCAAATGAATCTGAAAAACACATATCATTGTCTGCTGTGATCAAGGAAAAATGTTTAATGCAAAGTCAATCCTTTGGGTGTTGCCACAGGTGTTGCAATACCTGGTCGCAACATCTCTTCAAATTCCTTATGTCTTAATTCTACAACACTTGGTGAATCAAGTCAGTCTGAAACCCAAGAAGTAGATGATGATGAAATTACCCTGGAAAGTGTGCAGAAAATGTATGAAGAATTGTATGAAGACTGGATCAAAAGAAATAAAGTGAATGCAATTCTCTCCAAAGAAAACACTGAGCTGAAGTCACAAGTATCACGACTTGAAGTAATCTTAAGTAAGAAAGATCTGGAATTATGCAAATTCAAGGAGGAGCTTGGGGATGCAACTCAGATTCTTGCGAAGCTTAATTCAAGTTCATCTAAACTTGACTCACTCTTGATGATTGGAAAGAATGACAAAGCTGGACTTGGCTATACGAATCACCAGTTTGAAATTGGAGAGTCTTCCAACACTGAAAGAAAACCAACTGTCTTTGTCAAAGGGAGCGCTGAAATCTCGAATACTTCACACACTGAAAAAGGTGTTTCATCAAAAAGGCAAATAACTACCAAGAAGTCCAAGTCCATGAAACGCCACTTTATCTGCCACTATTGTTTTAGACCTGGACATATCAAACCCTACTGTTTTAAATTGAGAGATGACTACAAGAGATGAGAATTTGAACAGGTGTTACCTCAGGTATTGTACAACACCCGGCGCAACACTGTCAATAGAAAACCGTCGGTAAAAAGGGTTTGGGTGCCAAAAGCCAATATTCAATGTTCTATTATCTATACTTCACTAAAGACTAACATTGCAGGAATATGGTACTTTGACAGTGGCTGTTCACGCCACATGACAGGTTCTAAAGATCATTTGATTGACTATGTTGAACTACATAATGGTCATGTGACGTATGGTGGAGGTGCGAAAGGAATAATAGCTGGCAAAGGAACCTTGAATGTTGATGGATTGCCTAGTCTACACAATGTGATTTATGTCGAAGGGCTTAACTCAAACTTAATAAGCATAAGTCAACTTTGTGATGACGGTTTACATGTTAAGTTTGATAAAGACATTTGTGAAGTTTTTGATAATGCTAATACTTGTATTTTGACAGGTACAAGGTCTGCTGACAATTGCTATCAACTTGGAGAAGACCTGATGTGCAATCATTCAAAGGTGAGTGAGCTAAACTTGTGGCATCAAAAATTGGGACATGCAAACTTCAAGACATTAAAGAACATTAGTAAGTACGATGCTGTGAGAGGTATGCCTAATTTATCTTCTGGAACTCCTTATGTTTGTGAAGCATGTCAAAAGAGTAAGCAAACACGTGTTCCCCATCAAATGTTGCAACACTTTGGGACAACACGGTGTCTTGAATCTCTTGCACATGGATCTTATGGGTCCAATGGAAGTAGAAAGCCTTGGAGGTAAGAAGTATTCATGTGTTTGTGTGGATGATTTCTCTCGCTTTACGTGGATAAGTTTCCTTAGAGAAAAATCCGACACATTTGCTGTTTTTAAGAAACTACATGCCAAGATTACTAATCTACTATGATTTGAGGGTCGGTAAGATTAGGACCGACCATGGTAAAGAATTTGAAAACTCACACTTTATATCATTCTATGAAAAGAGAGGATAACTCATGAATTTTCGGCCCCTAAGACTCCTCAACAAAATGGAATAGCTGAAAGGAAGAATAGGACACTGCAAGAAATGGCAAGGGTCATGTTGAGTTCAAAGAATATTTCAAAACGATTTTGGGCCGAGGCCTTAAACACAGCCTCTCATATTTCAAATCGCGTGTACTTAAGGAGTGGTTCTACTATGACATCCTATGAAATTATAATGGGAAAGAGGCCAAACCTGAAGTACTTCCATGTTTTTCGGTGTGTGTGTTATGTTTTGAATGACCGATACCATCTTGCAAAATTTGACTCTAAAAGTGACAAGTGTTTATTACCTTGGTTATTCATCCAATAGTCGTGCATATCATGTGTATAATCTCAGAACTAGAACGACTATGGAATCTATTAACGTTGTTTTCAATTATCTTGCAGATCTAACTGGAAAAACAATCGAGGATGATATTTATGGGCTATTGAACGTAAGTGAGACACTGCCTAACCCAGATGTTGCATCCGATGTTGTAACACCTGAGTCAACACCTGCACTAGCAGAATCAAATGATGAACCAGGAGAGTATACTGTAAATGATGATGATGTAACCAATGAAGGGTTTGATATTCTCAGTAAGATTCAGAAAAATCATCCATCATCTCAAATCATTGGAGAAGCATTTGGAGGAATGCAAACTAGAAGAAAGAGAAGGTAGATTATCAGAAAATGATGGGTCTAGTATGCATGACTTCCGTATACTCTCAAGTAAGCCATTCATGTTTTGTTTCACTCATTGAACCCAAAAATATAATGAAGCCTTAAAAGATGAATTTTGGGTTGATGTGATGCATGAGGAACTTGAACAATTTGTTAGGAATATGTGTGAGATTTGGTTCTCAGACCTGATAATGTGAATGTTATTGGAACCAAATGGATCTTTAAAAACAAAACTGATGAATCTGGAATTGTTGTGAGAAATAAAGCAAGGTTAGTTGCTCAAGGGTATACTCAAATTGAAGGAATTGATTTCGACGAGACATTTGCCCCTGTTGCTCGGATTGAGTCAGTCCGACTTTTACTTGCCATTGCTTGTCACATGGACATAAAACTATATCAAATGGATGTGAAAAGTGCATTTTTGAACGGCATTTTGAATGAAGAAGCTTATGTAAGCCAACCTAAAGGGTTTGAAGATCCACACCACCCGAACCATGTCTACAAATTGAAGAAAGCACTTTATGGACTTAAACAAGCTCCAAGAGCATGGTATGGTAGGCTTATTGAATATCTGCTTGACTTAGGCTTCAAACGAGGTGAGGTTGATAAAACCCTTTTTATTCAAAAATTGAAGTATGATATTCTTGTGTGTCAAATTTATGTGGATGACATCATTTTTTGTGCTTCTTCTCAAAAGCATGTTGATGAATTTGTTAAATGCATGTCTACCACATTTGAAATGAGCATGGTAGGAGAATTAAGTTTCTTTCTTGGATTGCAAATTAAACAAATGCATGATGGTATCTTTCTGTGTCAATCCAAGTATGCCAAGAATTTGGTGAAGAAATTTTCTACCGAGAACACTAAACACATGAAAACACCGATGGGGTCGACTGAAAAGTTGTCCAAAGACGATGTTGTTGCAGGTGTTGACAACACCTAGTATCGCAGCATCATAAGCAGTCTTCTTTACTTAAGTGCAAGTCGTCCCGACATCATGTTTAGTGTATGTTTGTGTGCCAGGTACCAGGCTAATCCTAAAGTCACTCATTTAAAAGCTGTCAAAAGAATTCTGAGATATATAGCCGGGACAATTAACCGTAGGTTTGTGGTACACCAAAGAAACAAACACAAATATAGTGGGGTTTAGTGATGCTGACTGGGCTGGAAATCTAGATGATAGGAAGAGTACCACTGGAGGATGTTTTTATCTAGGTAACAATTTGGTGTCATGGTATAGCAAAAAGCAAAATTGTGTATCTCTGTCCACTGCTGAATCTGAATATGTTGCAGCTGCTAGTTGTTGTTCACAACTTTTGTGGATGAATCAAATGATTAAAGATTATGGATTCAACAGTGACACCCTAGTAGTATAATGTGACAACTCAAGTGCAATTGATATTTCAAAAAATCCAGTACAACACTCTCGAACAAAACACATTGACATTGGACATAATTTTATTCGAGATTTAGTTGAGAAGGGTATGATTCGGATGGAATTTGTTGGAACTGATAACCAACTGGCTGATATTTTTACAAAACCATTGGATTTTGAGAGATTTTCCAATCTTAGTAAGTCTCTCAGCTTGTGTGCACAATGATCACTCAAGGATGTTGTCCTGGTGTTCCCTTGTGTGCACAATGATCACTCAAGGATGTTGTCATGGGTGTTCCAACATCTGTGGACAACACTCAGCATGCATGTGCATGTTATTTTTAGGATGCTAGTCATATTGCATTCATTCTGTTTTGTGTGAATCCTTACAAGTGTAGGCTACTAAATGGTGAACTCTTAGTTGAGAATCAAACTTTCTATCAAAATTTTCTAAGGTATGGAGTGTGTTCAATCTAAGTCATTAAACTGTTGAGTATGTTCGTGTACCACATGATCTTGTCCAATGTAGAAAATGACTTTGAAAATTCTTGAGCTATAAGGTGAAAAATAGAAAAGAGGAGAAAACTTGAACAAAAACTGTTTAGAGGAAAAGGGAAAAAGCTACCTAGAGGAGTCCAATGAAGACCGTTCTTCTAGTGTGGGAGCTACCACTTCTAAGTCAAAATACATATGGAAAAAGCTACCTAGAGGAGTCCTATGAAGACCGTTCTTCTAGAGTGGGAGCTACCATGTCTGAATTAAAAATGTTCAAGAAAGTTTGAGTCCAACTTGTGAGTGTTTCTAAGAGGAGTTGTCAACACCTAAGTACAGACTGATCACAGTTTTATCACATTCGTGTGTATTTCATTTTTGATCATATTTTAGGCATAAATTTAAGTCATTCATACTACTGTTATGTGAATGTATCATGTCTAGTGGACTATCAGTTTTTAATTCATGAAATACGAAGAAAACCCTATCCGACTTAATTTTGAATTTCTTAATTTCTAAATGTTTGTGGGGTTAATTCGACGTGGCGTTTTATCCTGCCTGATTTCTGGAAATAATGATGACACTGCTTCAGAAAGTTACCGTTGGGTGAGAGTAAAAATCGATGTGGAAAGGGGACTGTCGTTACGGCTTAACAAAATGTTACCGTTGGTGGGCTGTGCTTAAATAATTGTGAATGGATAAAGAATAACATTATGTTTAGTATTTTCCCTCACATTCTAGAGCATTTTCCTGCCCTCATTTTTTTTCGCGTAAAAATATCTCTGTTCTTCGCGATTTTCTGTGTGCTTGAAACCGATCTACTTCTTTTGTTCTTGATTTCGCATATGGCTGGATTTGATCCTCATGACATTAGGAGTGAAATAGCTGCGAGCATGAGCAGAAAATCTCTGAGACAACACCCACAGCCGAAACCAGTGTTGAGGGGATGGAAATTGTGGGTGTGGCCGAAGAGCCAACTCCGTTGGCAAATGATCGCTCCTGGTGAACCTTAGAACAAGATCAATGTTGAGAATCCTCCAGACTTTGAAGTCCTAAATAAAGCTTTTCCCACTGCTCCTATGTGCCCGAAGGTCAAAGAGACAAGCATGGTTCGATCCTGACTTTGTTCCAACCAAGAAACCACGGGCAGTTACCTCCTCAAATCTTCTGGATCCTGATTTCTCATCTGGAGACGACTCCAATGATGATGATTTTGAATTGGTGGCTCGCCCCAAACCAACTGTTGCAGCAAAGGAATCTGGTTCTACTCCTGGTAGTCAAAAGCCAAACCCCATCACGGATACTCAAAATGTTACAGAAGAAAAAGTTCCTGATGAGCCTGTAGAAAATGAACAATCTCTGGCCGAGTTTCTTGCTCACCTTAAGGAAGAAAAGGCTGCCAAGAAACAAATCTCTAAGGATGATGAACCTGATTTAGAAATGATGAAGGAGTTTGAACAAAACCGACCTGGAGGTTCTGATGATTCCTCTTCATCGTCTGTATCCGACTTTGAATCTGAGGAACATGTTAATGCTGAATCTGAGGATATTAGCTCTGAAGCCAATGAGTCCTCTGAAGATGTTGCTGCTACTGCTGCCGATGTTGAGGTGGATGTTGACAATACCAACTCCAACACTGACTCTGCTGATTATGATCTCAGTAAGTCTTTCTCCCCGAAATTTTATTCTGAGGATGCCTTGGCGTTATGGCCACTGTTTGTTCAGAGAGAGCTAATTGAGGAGAAAAATATTGATGTTAATGCATATGGGAAATAAAACTTGATTGAATTTCTCAAGAACCGAAGATTGCTGTCCACTGTCACTACTGTTATGCCTTACTGTCGCGTGTGGTCTTAGAATTTTACTGCAACCTCCTGAGCAGTGTTGGGAATGAGGAATCGGTGAAGTATGGGAGAGTGTTTGTTTGGGATCGCATCTACACGTTCTCACCCTCTGTGATCAATGCATTCTACAACACTCCGGATTTTGAGGAAGTGGACGAGGATCTTGACATACATGCTGTCACCTCTGTGCTCACTGGAGGCTGTGATCACCTGTGTTTCTTGATTATCCCAAGAAATTGAATGCTGCTAATCTCACCTCCTTTTTCTCTGTGCTGCACAAGACATCAATATGGAATTGGACTCCGTCAACCAATTCTATTACTGTAACCAGATCTCAGGCTCTAGTGTTGTTTGCTATTGGCACTGGAAGAGACTTTAACTTTGGAAAGCTAGTGTTTAGGACAGCCCTACAATATGCTGAAGGAGATTTCAAGAAAACGAAGCTGCCCTACCCCTCACTCATTTATGGACTCTTGGAATCTCAAGGTTTCATCAAGGATATTGATGAAGAACTCTGTCCTGTCGGAGGAACTCTGAAGATTTCTTATGTCTATTTTAAGGGCAACAGAAAGATCGATCTGCCCTGGCTGAGTTCGAGTGTTGCTTCGGATGTTGGACACACTGGTGACACAACATCAGAGCCCCTGCCTGACAATGCTGATACATCTGAGCCCCTGACTACGAGTTTACCCCCTACACCTCCGCCTGGTTATGTTACATTATCTCTCTCCTACATTCGAGCACAGATTACCTATGGTCGACAACAGATTGCTAATGCCAAGAAGACCATTGATCATTACGAAAATCAAGTGGCCGATTATGAGCTTCTACTTGCTGCTAGTATCCATTCTGGACAAAAAGGGGGAGATATAGCTGGAACCAGTGGAGCTGATGATGATAATATCAGTAATGAAGGATAATGCGAGCGATTTTGAGTTTATTTTTTGGTTCTCTTAATGGTTCTACTACTTCTTACTTTAGATGTCCTTTTATTCTCTCTAATAATTGTCCGTCCTGATTAATGAAATATTCGGTGTTATGATATGAATGTTGCAACATCTAACATACAACACTTGTGTTAACTGTATTTGTCATCAGGTGAAGGCTTCACGGTAGAGTTCAGGGGGAGTTACTGATTTGCTAACTCAGGGGGAGTTGAGTTTTATAACCATTTTTGGGGTGTTTTGTCCAGAAAGGCAAAAGGGGGAGATTGAAAGGAATTTTATTCCTTGACATATTTTCCATTTTTATCTTTGATATTTTTCCTTCCTAGACATGAGAATAATCTTGAATTCAATATGTGATACAAGAATATATTTGATATGATATTATAATATCTCTATGATATGAAATCACAATATCTTTAAGATATTATTCTTATTTTAAAAAGAGTTTTTTTCTAATAAATTCTTTGGCTTCCAGGTTAAGAAAAAACGAAAGGAAGAGAGGCGACAGAGACTATTGAGCGTACAGCTTTTTCGGAGAGACGAATTTTTACTGAGAATCCCTTTGACATCTCGTGCCCTTAAAGAAGTGTTGCTGTGAAGTGCAAATAACATTTGAAGACAACACCTAATCACTATTTTGATTATTGTGTTAATATTTGAAGACTTTTCATTCCTCAGTCGATGCATCCTATGTATTTTGGTTATACGGTTTGTTAGTGGTTTAGGATGAAATTTGTTACTCGCCTTTATAAGGGAGTTGTTTGATTCTTTCACTAGTATTGATTTTTGTAAACTTACAACTTTTTCTAGTGAACTATTTTGCCCTGAGGCACCGCACAAGTATTTGATACTTGTGCATAATTTATATCTCCTCTCTCGTATTAGTATAATTCGAGTTGTGTGTTAATTTCCCAAACTATAACTTCCGCTGCATGTTGTTGTGGGTGTTACAACACCCTCGCACAACACCTACATACTGATTCACACAACATTCACCCTCGTCACTCTCACACTGTGGGAACAGAACTTTCACCTTCCACGAGAGCAAATGCAGATATGGAATCAAGGTGTGACTTAACGTCCAAAAACTTTGGGGCCGACTCCATATCATCATATACAAAAATTTTTTTACTAAGCCTCCATCGTAAAATTATTCCCTGGAGACCTTTCAGTTATATTCCTTACATTAGCATATTTGTTTCTTGATCACGGAAAAAATTACAGTCCATCTTCAGTATATGTATGTAATAATCGACCTGACCTGCATACAAACAAGTTGTCCTATGCTGCATTTTACACGCTGTAGGTCCACTTTAGTGTTGTTTCATGTTATGACTTCTGTTAGCATAGTTTCTTGAGTTACGGGCATGCCACGTGCTACGTACACCAACTTGTGTGAAAATAATAAAATCAAACTTCTAACCATTCAAATGATGTGAATTCTAAATTTAATCGTCAGTTCTAATCTCCTAAACTAATATGCACCAAAATAAAAAATTGATTGAAACAAAACTAAAAATTTAAGAAAACAAATTCTCAACATGATTTTGTATTTACAATAATATGTAGGAATTTAGAAAACATAAAAATATAATAAAAATAGTTGAATATCGATGAAATGACATCAAAATTCTTGGAATTAGAGAGAAAAGAAAAATTGCTTGGAGATGAATTTAGAGATGGTAGATAATGTTTTTCAGCGATTGAGTCGTGTTGTGTCCTTTTCTTATGCTGTTACTTTCCTTCTTCTACATGGTCTGGACGATTTTTCCACTATTTCATCATTCAATGATCTACTCTCCATAATCTCCTCTGCTTGCATAACCTATTCAAACCTCTTTGAATGAGCTTCTATGCCTCACAGCAATTGGTTCTACCCTTTCATCTTCTTTTTAGTGCACTAACAGTGATATGCCTTGAACTTTTGGAAATGATATGCCACCCAAACGCTATAGGCAGGTCTTGGTTGGTCGAAGACGCATGGCTTCACGGCTTTTCTTACTCAAGAAATCCTTCAAAGCTCCATCTCGAAAAACAAATCGTGCTATTTTAGAAAAATTAGGTTATCTTATGTCTAGAAAACTAATACACTTTTCCGACTGCTAAACTCACTACTTTAGACTCATTTCCTCCCAGGGTTCCCTCTGGAATATTATTGTTTGGGTACGACCGGCAAAGGTTGCAGCAGTCGGTAATGAGTTTTAATTAGATGGTGAGGATGCGAACTAACCATAAGAGTATAAGTTTCACATAATATGCTAAAAATGAAGTGAGCTCTTTGAGTGGGGAGGAAGGCGGGAAAAATTGGCTTTTGCCACATTGGATTTTCGCCCAAAGGCGTTTAACACCCACTTTGAATCCAACACTTGCTTTAGTCTTTGTTTGTGGTGACATAAATCCCTCTCTAAAACTCATGAATTAAGAATTGTGACAACAA